>NC_080680.1:13536108-13839139 GCF_030445035.2 Dasypus novemcinctus | reverse complement strand
GTTCTGATAGTTTTTTTAGTGGATTTCTTAGGATATTCTATATAAAAAATATGCCACCTGCCAATACAGTTGGTTTTACTTCTTCTTTTCCAATTCTGATGCCTTTTATTTATTTTCCTTATCTATTGCCCTGGCTAAAATCTCCAGGGCAATGTTGAGAAAAAATAGTGACAGTAGATATCCTTGTTTTGTTCCTAATATTAGGGAGAAAGCATCTAGTCTTCCACCATTAAGTATGATGTTAGTTGTGGATTGTTTGTAGATACCCCTTACCAAGCTGAGAAACTTGCTTTCTATTCCTAGTTCACTGAGTGGTTTATCAAAGGGGGTGTGGAATTTTGTCAAATATTTTTCTTTGTCTATGGAGATCATCATGTGATTTTTTTTTTCTTTTGATACATTATATTGCATTAACTGATTTTCAGATGTTAAACCAACCTTGCATCCCTGGGATAAATTCTGCTTAGTCATAATGAGTAATTCTTTTACAAGTATCTGGATTTAGTTTGCTAGTATTTTCTGAGGATTTTTGTGTTCATATCCATAGCAGATATTGGTCTATAGTTTTCTTGTGCTGTCTTTGTTTGATTTTGGTATCAGGGTAATACCAGTCTCATACAATGATCTGGGAGTCTGCTGTTCCTTGTTTTGGAAGAATTATTGATGATTTGGGTCATGTGGTAATTCCGCTTAATTGTTTGAGAATCGCCAGGCTGTTTTCCAAAGTGGGTGCAAACACTCAAATGTTTGCTATATGCAAAAATCAATAGTGCTTCTATACACTACTAATGAGCAATCTAAGGAAGAAGCGAGAAAAAAATTCCATTTACAATGGCAACTAAAGGAATCATATATTTAGGTTTAAACTTAGCCAAGGGCATAAAGGACCTGTACTCAGAAAACTATAAAACATTGCTAAAAGAAACCAAAGATGATCTAAATAAATGGAAGGATATTTCCTGTTTATGGGTCGGAAGACTATATATCATTAAGCTGTCAATTCTACCCAAACTGATGTACAGATTTAATGCAATCCCGATAAAAATCCAAACAGCCATCTGTGTAGAATTGGAAAAGCCAACTGTTAAATTTATCTGGAAGGGTAAAGGCCCCTGAGTAGCCAAAAATATCTTTAAAAGGAAGAACAAAGCTAGCTGCAGTGGTAAAAACAGCATTGTACTGGCATAAAGGTAGATCGACCAATGGAGTTGAATCGAGAATTTGGAAATAGACCTGCATTTCTGTTGTTAAGTGATTTTTGATAAAGTTGTCAAACCCACTCAGCTAGGTCAAAACGGCCTATTCAACAAATGATGCTGGGAAAATTTGATATCCATCTAAAAGTATCTAAAAGAAAGAAAGAGGATTCCTATCTTACACCTTATTAAAAAATTAACTAAAAATGCATCAAGGATCAAGAAACTAGAACCATAAAACTCCTAGAAGAAAATGTGGATAAACACCTTCAAGATCTTGTGATAGATGGTGGTTTCTTGGACCTTACACCCAAAGCATGAGCAATTAAAGAAAAAATAGATAAATGGGACTTCCTCATAATTAAACACTTTAGTGTTTCAAATAATTTTGTTAAAAGGTGAAAAGGCAGCCAACTCAATGGGAAAAACTCTTTGGTAACCACATATCTGACAAGGGTTTAATTTCCATGTTATATAAAGAAATTATACAACTTAATGACAAAATGACAAACAATCCAATTAAAAAATGGGCAAAAAACTTGAATAGGCATTTTTCGGAAGAGGAAATACAAATGGCCAAAAAGCCCATGAAAAATGCTCAACACCACTAGTTATTAGGAAACTGCAGATCAAAACTACAGTGTAAGGCATTTCATGCCTTACAGAATGTCCATTATTAAAAAACAAACAAACCCAAAAAACAGAAAACTACAGGTGCTGGAAAGTATGTGGGAAAATAGGAACACTCCTTCACTGTTGGTGGAATTGTAGAATGGTGCAGCTTCTGTGGAAGATGGTTTGGCATTTCCTTAGGAAGCTAAATATAGAGCTGCCAATATGACTCAGCAACCTGCTACTTGGAATATATTCAGAAGAACTGAAAGCAAGGATGTGAACAGATATTTGCAATGATGTTCATAGCAACTTTATTTACAATGGCTAAAAGATGAGAACAAACTAAGTGCCCATCAATTGATGAATGGATGAACAAATATGATATATACATACGATGAACTATTATTCACCTGTTGGAAGAAATGAATTGGGGAAGCACATGACAACATGGAGGTACCTTGAGGACATTAAGTTGAGAGAAATAAGCCAGACACAAAAGGACAAATATTGTATGGTCTCACTGATATCAACTAAATATGATGAGTGTACTTATGGAGTTGGGCTACTGAGTGTGGGTTGGTGGGAGATGGAATTTGGGTTGAGAATGGAGAGCTGATTCTAGATATATGCAGAATGTTTAATAAAATTGTCTTAGTTTGCCAAAGAGCTGCTGTTGCAAAGTACCAAAAATGGATTGGCTTTTAAAATTGGAAATTTATAAGGTTAAAGCTTACAATCCTGAGGCCATGAAATGTCCAAATCAAGGTACCACCAGAGATGCTTTCTCACCAAGTCAGCTCCTGTTAGTTCTGGTGTGCTGCCACATGGTGAAGCAAGAGGACGGGCTGATCTCCATGGAGCTCTCTGTCTTCCCTCTGGAATCTACCGTGTCCCGGAGCTCAGTTGTGGGCAACCAGGCACAGGGCTTGTTTCTTTCCAGGCCTCCTTTCTTAGTCTCTCAGGCCTTCTCTGTCTTTCTGCAACTGTAGGCAAAAACTGGAGTCTTTCCTCACATGGCACGATAAAAAATGATGGCTTTCTTTCCCTCTAAGTGTCTCTCTTTGTGTCTCCATTTATATCAGACTCAGCAAAAGGGCAGAGACCCAAGCTGGCTCACACCTCACTGAAGTAGTCCAATCAAAATCCCTAAATTGATCTTATCGAGTAACCTAATCAAAGGCCCATAACTGAATTTAATGCAACCAAAGGGCCCCAAACTCACAATAACCGATTAGTTTTAAAACATCATCTTTTTTGGGGATTCACGAAATTCAAACTGTCAATTGTAAAAGGTCAATTGTAAATATGTGGTAATGGATGGAATTGATGGTAGCACATTGAGTGTAATGAACACTGCTGATTGATGGATGTGATTGTGGCTAAAAGGGATAGTCCAGGGAGGTTAATGTTAGTTGGGCAACAGCTAGAGGATAATCTAGGGACTATATCACAGTGCTTTTGGTGGTAGATGAGGATTGTGGTTAGTAATATAAATACAGGAATGTTCTACTACTACAAGGTGTTAAGAATATGGTGATATGTGGGGAAAGTAACTAATGTAACTTTTAGACTATAGTTAACAATACTATTGTAATATTTTATAGCAAAAGCAAAGAAAGTACTATGTCATGCTTAAAGATAAAAAAGAACTTGGGATTTAGCTTTATGAGGTATGAATATGATTAAGCATTTTTTCCTTCATTTTCTTCATTAACAAGGAGACCTTGACTATGTCATTTAACTAATCTGTGCTCATATATGTATTTTTCTGAACATTTGAGTTTGTTTTTTGGATTAGTTGTGACTAATTCTAGTGCCTGGACAAAATTTTTTGGAGTAACTTGTTAAGCTGCCTTTTGTCTATTTTATTTTTTGAATTTCAAAAAGTTCACTTAAAAAATGTTTGCTATAATTCAGCAGTGACACTGGGTCTGGGCTTTTTCTTTGTGTGAAGTTTTCAATCTTTTCACTTGTTATAGGTTGATTCAGGTTGTCTATTTGTTCTTGAGTCAGTTTCAGTAGTTTGTGTCTTTGTGGGAATTTGTCTTTCATCTGTGTTATCTAATTTGTTGGTTTACAGTTGTTCATAGTGTTACTTTTAAATCTTTCTTTTAAATTTCTTTCAAGTCAGTAGTAATGTCCCCTCTTTTACTTCTAATTCTAGAATTTGAGTCTTCTCTCTTTTTCTTGCTTCATCTAGCTAAAGGATCATCATTTTTGCTGATCTTTTCAAAGAACCAGTTTTTAGTTTCATTTATTTTCTTCATTGCTTTCCTATTCCCTATTTCATTGATTTCTTCTCTAATTTTTTATTATTTCCTTCTTTCTGCTCACTTTAGGTTTAGTTTGTCCCCTTCCCCCCCTAGTGTCTTAAGGTAGAGGTTAGGTTTTTAATTTGAGATATTTCTTAATACAGATATGTATAACCATAAATTTCTCTCTAAGCATTGCTTTAGATGTCTCCCATAAGTTGGTATGTTATGACTTCATTTTCATTACTTTCAAAGTGCTTTCTGATTTTCCTTTTGATTTCTTCTTTGAGCCACTGGTTATTTAGGAGTATATTATTTAATATCCACATTTTTTTTTTAGTTATCTCAATTTTTTCCTGCTAGTAATTTCTAATTTCATTCAATGGCAGTTAGAGAATGTATTTTGTATTATTTTTAGCCCTTTAAATTTTTTGAGGTTTGTTTTATGGCCTAGCATATGGTCTATCCTGGATAATATTGAATGTGCACTTGAAAAGAATATATATTCTGTTGTTGAATAGAGTGCTCTGTTGATTTATGTTAGGTCTAGTTGATTTATCATGTTCAAGACTTTTATTTCCTTGTTAATCTTCTGTTGAGTTGTTTTAGCCATTATTGAAAATAGAGTGTTGAAATCAACTATTATTGTTGAATTGTCTATTTCTCTCTTCATTTCTGTCCGTTTTTGCTTCATGTATTTTGGTGCTCTGTTATTGGGTGCAGATGTGTTTATAATTACTCTATCTTCCTGATGGATTGACCCTTTTATCATTATAAAATGTCCATCTTTAGTAACATTTTTGTCTTAAAGTCTATTTTGTCTGATATTAATATAGCTACTCCAACTTTCCTATGATTGCTGCTTGCATGATATATCTTTTCATTCTTTAACTTTCAGTCTATTTGTATCTCTGAATCTAAGCATGCCTCCTGAAGATGATATACAGCAGATCATGTATTTTTTCCAGTCTGACCATCTCTACCTTTTTCTTTTGAATCAACTGTTTAATCCATTCACATTGAATATTGTGATATAGTTGGATTTATGTCTGTCACTTTTTAATTTTTATATGTCTCATATATTGTTTGTTCCTCTATTTCTCCTTTACTGTTTTCTTTTGAAGTAAATATTTTCTTATGTAGCATTTAAATTTTTAATGATCCTTTCACTATTTTTAAAGTTTTTTTTTTTTTGACAGTTGCTCTAGGGTTTACCATGTACCTCATTACTTATCAGAATCAACTTTAAATTTATATTATTTTAATTCCAGTGATATACGGAAATTTTATTTCCATATAGCTCTATTCCCTTTTATATATTTTTTGGTATTATTGTTATACATATATCTATTAAAGTTACAAAACCAACAATACATTGTTATAATTCTGTAGTCATTTTCTTAGCTCAATACCACTTTGCTGCCACCTAGTCCTTTTATGCTATCATTGGCAAAAATATTACATATATATTATGTTTCTATATCTTATATGCCCAACAATACATTATATATGAGTGTTATTTTATACAATAGCTTTAAAATCTGTTAAGAGAAGAAAGGAGGAAAAAATATATTTCTACTGTCTTTTATATTAACATTTTAACAATGCTTTAAAAAATCTTTATTAATGCTTTTTGTTTTTTCATGTGGATTCCAATTATCGTCTGGGGTCTCTTGCCTGAAAAACTTGGTCTGAAAAACTTCCTTAAGTATTTTTTATAAAGTGGGTCTAATAGCAAAAAATTCTCTCAGCTTTTGTTTATCTTGAAAAGTCTATGTTGCCTTCAATTTTGAAAGATAGTTTTGCTGGATATAAGATTCTTTGCTGACATTTTTTCCTTTGGGTGCTTTGATTATGTTATCCCACTGCCTTGTGCCCCCATTATTTCTGCTGAGCAGTTGGATGTTAATCATGGTGGGGTTCCTTTTTATTTTAAAATTAATTAATTAATTAATTAATTTTTAATGTTACATTAAAAAATATGAGGTCCCCATATACCCTCCTACCCTCCTCACCCCACTCCTCCCATAACCATAACCTCCTCCATCATCATGGGACAGTCATTGCACTTGGTGAACACATCTCTGAGCACTGCTGCACCACGTGGTCAATGGTCCACATTACAGTTTACACTCTCTGGGGTTCCTTCTTAAATAATGTATTATTTTTCTTTTGCTGCTTTCAGGATTTTTCTCCTTGTCTTGGACTTTCACCATTTAGAATCTCATTGTGTTTGTCCTACTTGGGAGTTCATTGAGCTTCCTTGGATATGTAGGTTATTGCTCTTTAATAAATATGGAGAATTTTCACCAGTTATTTCTTCTGATATTTTATATACTCCTTTTGCCTCTCCTTGCCCTCTGGTATTCCCATTACACATTTGTTGGTGTACTTAATGGTGACCCAAATTTCTCTGAGGCTCTGTTCATTTTCCTTCACTTTTTCTTCTTTGTTCTTTGGATTGCATAATCTCTATTGATCCATCTTGAAGTTTGCTAATTCTTTTTTTTTTTTTTTCCTTCCAGTCAAGACTCTTGAGCCCTTATAGTGAATTTTTTTTTTTTAAAGATTTATTTTTTTATTTTTATTTAATTCCCCTCCCCTCCCCCGGTTGTCTGTCTTCTGTGTCTTTTTGCTGCGTCTTGTTTCTTTGTCCGCTTCTGTTGTCATCAGCGGCACGGGAAGTGTGGGCGGCGCCATTCCTCGGCAGGCTGCTCCCTCCTTCGTGCTGGGCGGCTCTCCTTATGGGTGCACTCCTTGCGCGTGTGGCTCCCCTACGCGGGGGACACCCCTGTGTGGCACAGCACTCCTTGCGCACATCAGCACTGTGCATGGGCCAGCTCCACACCGGTCAAGGAGGCCCGGGGCTTGAACCGCGGGCCTCCCATTTGGTAGACGGACGCCCTAACCACTGGGCCAAAGTCCGTTTCCCTATAGTGAATTTTTCATTTCGGTTTTTGTACTTTTTACCTCCAGACTTTCTTTTGGTTCATTTAAATAAATAATTTCTCTTTCTTGATATCCTCTGTTTGATGTGACATTGTCATCCTACCTTCCTTTACCTCTTTGATCATGCTTTCCTTTAGTTCTCTGAGCATATTTATAATGGCTACTTTGAAGTTTTTTTTCTGTTAAATCCAATATCTGGTCACTATCATACACAGTTTGTATTGCCTGCTTTTTCTTTTTCTGGTGTGTGGGTCATACTTTCTCGTGTATTTACATGGCTCATAATTTTTTTGTTGGATGCTAAACATTTTAGATAATCTATTGTAGCAGCTCTGGGTACTGGCCCCTGTACCCTGGGCTTCTTAATTTTATTTGCTTCTTTATTTGTTTAGTAAATAATAATTTTAGGGATGTCTTTTTCTCCTCTTGCCCCCACAGTGTTAAGCCTCTGATATTGTTCATCAGAGAAGGGCAGCTTTGGGTATAACAGGCCCTGGTATTGGCAGGGCTCTCTTCCCTTCCCCTGACCACACTCCTGTAATAGTAATCTAATATTCTGATTACTGCATTTCAACATTTCATTGTTTTCAACAATGCCTGGAACATAAATTGCTCTAGAAACTAATCCAATCATATTGTGGCTCCTTTGGAGGCATGGTTTCTGAGTTCAGGATCTGATAACTGTTCTGACCCCAGGCGGTCTTCTCCCAGCTGTCTCTTCTTCTGTTCTCTCTTGAAAACTAGCCAGCGTAGTCTTGACTGTATTTTCATTAAATCCATGGATCTCTTCCCAGTTGTCTTTCACCACAACCTCTGCTGTTCTTGAGAGGACCTGTCTCAAGGTCAAGTCTTGATCTTCTCCATGCTAAGTTTCAAATGAAGTCATTTCCTCTGGGAAGAGTTTAGGAGCTATCTATTTTATGTCTCTCCTTCTCCCCCTGTGCAAAATATTTGAGCCAGGGCTCTGGAGATGGGTGTGGGGACAATGGCAAGCCCCACTCTAGTTGCTGAGTGCTAAATGGAAGGGAGAGCTACAGTGCGATGTCTTCTTGGCTCTCTTCCACCAGCTGGAAACCTAATTTCAGGAGCTTGATCAGGTCCCAGTGTTCTTAGTGCCCTGCAGCCAAAGTAGAGCCTTTGTTCCACAAGTGGGGGCTGGGTGGTAAAAGGGAGCCCCCCCTTTCAATAGCACTTGCTGAGGACTTAGCCTCAGCAACAGAGAGCTGGCAGTAGGATGAGGAATGCTGAAGTTGGGATCCTCCTGGGAGGAAAGCCCTCTGGGAGCTGGGAGGAGAGGTAGTGAAGCTCCTGTCTGAAGCCATCTGGAGTGTAATCTCTACCTTGCTGAACCTGAGGCAGGAAAGGAGTAAGTGGTCTTTGCTCAAATATCACAGACTCTCACCTTTCTTATTGAATTTTCATAGGTTTTCTTGAAAAGATGTTTCCGCATTAGTTGTTTATCCCTAGAACATTTCCAAAGGCTTACAATTTAAAAAACAATTTTCAGCTGTTTCACTGGGGATTGCCTCTGCAGAGCTACTTATTTTGTCATGCTGGAAGTTGATTTCTCTCCTCTGGCTTCTTTCAAGATATTCTTTTTGTCTTTGGTTTTCTGCACTTTGAATAAAATATTTCTAGGTGTTGATTTTTTGGTTTTCTCTTTGGTGTTCTCTGAGCTTTCTGGGTCTATGACTGCCATTAATTTTGGAAAAGTCTAAGTCATTATTACTTTTTAAACAAATCAGTTTTATTGATACCTATTAATAAAGCATAAATCCATCCAAAGTGTACAATCAGTGGTATTTGGTATAGCCACATAGTTGTGCATTCATCACTTCAATCATTATTACAACATTTTCATTGTTCCAATAATAATAATAATAATAAAATAGTAATAATAATGAGCAACAGAAAACTCATGACCTCTCAGTCTTTCTATGCTTCCACTTCTATACATACCTGCTATTCTACTTTAATCTCTTTAATTTATTTGTATTTATATTTTGTAAAAACAGCCTTATATATGTAATATTAACCATATTTGTATTTCATATGAGGTTTCACTATGTTATACAGTCCCATGTTACATTTTTTAGCTTTCCTTCTAGTAATATACATATCCTTAGGCTTTCCCTTTCAACAACTGTCATGCCCATATAATAGCTATGCTAGTTACAAAGACTATGATGTGTTTTCATCATTTCTATTCATTTCCAAAGATTTACAAACAAGCTTTTTACCAATTCTGCACAGAATAACTCTCAGCTTTCAATTCTCTACTCCCATTCTATTTTCTGGTGACCTATAATCTAATGATTAACTCTATGAGTTTACACAATATATTTAGTTCATAATAGAGCAATCATACTGTATTTGTCCTTTTGTGTCTGGCTTGCTTCATTCAACATAATGTCCTCCAGGTTCATCCATGTTGTCAAATGCTTCATGACTTCATTTCTTCTTACAGCTGCATACTATTCCATTGTGTGTATACACCACATTTTGTTTAGCCATTCATCAATTGATGGATATCTGGGTTGTTTCCATCTTTGGCAATTGTCAATAATGCCACTATGAACATCAGTTCAGATGTCTGATTGGGGTCACTGCTCTCAGTTCTTCTGGTATATACCCAGTAATGGTATTGCCGGGTCACATGGCAAGTCTATGTTCAACTTCTTTAGGAGCTGCCAAACAGTCCTCCACAGTGGCTGTACCATTCTGCATTCCTGCCAACAGTGGATAAGTGTTCCTATCGCAATGTAGTTTTTATTTGCATTTCCCTAATCATTAATGATGTTGAGCATTTCTTCGTGTGTCGTTTTGCCATTTGTGTTTCTTCTTTGGATAAATGTCTATTCAAGTCTTTTGCCCATTTTTAAATTGGGTTGTTTGTCTTTTTATTGTTGACTTGTTACATCTCTTTATATATCCTGGATATTAAGCCTTTATTGGATATGTGATTTCCAAATATTTTCTCCCATTGAGTTGGCTGCCTTTTTACCCTTTTGACAGAGTTCTATGAGGTGCAAAAGTGTTTAATTTTGAAGAGATCCCATTTATCTATTTTTTCTTTTGTTGCACATGCTTTGGGTGTAAGGTCCAAGAAACCACCACCTAATACAAGGTCTTGAAGATGTTTCCGTACATTTTCTTCTAGTAGTTTTATGGTCCTGGCTTTTATATTTAGGTCTTTTATCCATTTTGAGTTGATTCTTCTATAGAGAATGAGATATGGGTCCTCTTTCATTCTTTTGGTTATAGATATCCAGTTGTCCCAGCACCATTTGTTGAAGAGACTGTTTTGTCCCATAAACATTAATTTGGTATGTTTGTCAAAAATCAGTTGACTGTAGAGGTGAGGGTTTATTTCTGGGTTCTCAATTCTATTCCACTGATTGATGTGTCTATCATTATGCCAGTACCATGCTACTTTGACCACTGTAGCTTTGTAATATGTTTCAAGGTCACTTGGGTTCCTTTTAGCAATATTTTGTAGTTTTCTGAATACTGGTCCTTTATGTCCTTGGTTAAGTTTATTCCTAAATATTTGATTCTTTTAGTTGCTATTGTAAATGAAATTTTTTTCTAATTTCCTCTTCAGGTTTCTTATCAGTAGTATGTAGAAATGCAGTTGATTTTTGGGTATTACTCTTGTATCCTGCCACTTTGCTGAACTCATCTATTAGTGCTAGTAGCTTTTTTTTGTGGATTTTTGAGGATTTTCAAGATACAGGGTCATATCATCAGGGAATAGTGGTAAGTTTTACTTCTTCATTTCCTATTTGGGTGCCTTTTATTTCTTTATCTAGCCTAATTTCTCTAGCTAGAACTTCTAGCACAGTATTGAGTAACAGCGGTGACAGTGGGTATCCTTGTCTTGTTCCTGATCTCAGCAGGAAAGCTTTCAGTCTTTCATCGATGAGTACAGTGCTCGCTGTAGGTTTTTCAATATGCACTTTACCATATTGAGAAATCTTCCTTCTATTCTTGCCTTTTGGAGTGTTTTTATCAAGAAAGGATGCTGTATTTTGTCAAATGCCTCTTTTCTGCATCAGTCAAGAGGATCATGTGATTTTTCTTTGATTTATTACTGTGGCTTATTACACTAATCGATTTTCTTGTGTTGAGCCATCCTTGCATACCTGGGTTAAAGCCCACTTGATCGTAGTGTATAATTCTTTTAATGTGCTTTTGGATTTCATCTGGAAGTATTTTGTTGAGTATTTTTGCATCTATATTCATTAAAGATATTGGTATGTGATCTTTTTTCATAGTATCTTTATCTGGTTTTGGTATTAGGTACTGTTGGCTTCATAGAATGAGTTTGGTAGTGTTCTTTCCTGTTCAGCTTTTTGGAAGAACTTGAGCAAAATTGATATTATATCATATTTGAATGATTGGTAGAATTCACCTGTGAAGCCATCTGGTCCTGGGCTTTTCATTTTTGGGAGGTTTTTGATGACTGTTTTAATCTCTTCACTTATGATTGCTCTTCTGTTTCTTCTAGGGTCAGTGTAGGTTGAACATGTATTTCTAGGAATTTGCCCATCTCATCTACATTGTCTAGTTTTTTGGTGTACAGTTCATAGTATCCCTTTATGATCTCTCTTATTTCTGTGGGGTCAAGTGGTAATTCTCCCCTCTCATTTCTGTTTTTATTTATTTGCATCTTCTCTCATTTTTTCTTTGTCAGTCTAGCTAAGGTTTGTTGATTTTGCTTTTCTTCTCAGAAAACCAACTTTTGGTTTTGTTGATTCTCTGTATTGTGTTTTGTTTTGTTTTTGTTATTGTTGTTTTCTAATTCTATTTCTGGTCTGATCTTTACTATTTTTTTTCTTTAGCTTGGTTTGGGATTACTTTTCTGTTTTTTTTTCTAGTTCCTTCAGGTATGTAGTTTGATCTTTGAGTTTAGCTCTTTTTTCTTTTTTAACATAAGCATTGAGGGCTTTAAATTTCCATCTTAGCATTACCTTTTTGGCATTCTGTAGGTTTTGATATATTGTGTTTTCATTTTCTTCATCTGACGATATTTACTGAATTATCGTGTAATTTCTTCTTTGCCCACTGATTATTTAAGAGTATGTTGTTTAATCTCCACATATTTATGAATTTTCCCTTTTTTCCATCCATTATTGATTTCCAGCTTTATTCCATTATGATCAGAGAAAATGTTTTGTATAATGTCAATCTTTTAAATTTAATTGGGACCTGTTACATGAACAAATATGGTATACTGGAGAGGGATCCATGAGCACTTGAAAAGAATGTCTATCCTGCTGTTTTTGGGTATAATGCACTATAAATATCTGTTAGGTCTAGTTCATGTATCATATTATTCAAGCACTCTCCTTCCTTATTTATCCTCTGTCCATCTAATGCTGAGAGTGGTGTGTTGAAATTTCCAGCTATTATTGTAGAGACATCTATTTGTTTTTAACACTTTGCCAGTGTGGGCCTCCTGTATCTTGGGGCACGCAGGTTAGGTACATAAATATTTATTATAGTCATTTCTTCTTTTTAAATTGTGCCTTTTATTAATATATAATGGCCCTTTCATCTCTTATAACAGTTTTGCATTTAAAATGTATTTTGTTTGATATTAGTAGGGCTGTCCCAGATCTTTTTTGTTTACTG
The DNA here is from genome assembly GCF_030445035.2 of Dasypus novemcinctus. NCBI lineage: Eukaryota > Metazoa > Chordata > Mammalia > Cingulata > Dasypodidae > Dasypus > Dasypus novemcinctus. The sequence goes on along the minus strand of NC_080680.1, from coordinate 13,826,490 downwards.
TTTTTGTGGAATATCTTTTTCCAACCTTTCACTTTCAACCTAGTTCTTACGCCTGAGGTGAGTTTCTTGTAGACAGCATATAGATGGCTTATATATTCTTTATCCATTCTATCAATCTTTGTTTTTTGATTGGGGAGTTCAAGCTATTAACATTCATTGTTATTACTGTAAAGGCATCACTTACTTCATCCATTTTGTCCTTTGGCTTTTTGTTGTCACATCTTACTCTTTTTTTTTTTTTAAAGATTTATTTATTTATTTAATTTCCCCCCCTCCCCTGGTTGTCTGTTCTTGGTGTCTATTTGTTGCGTCTTGTTTCTTTGTCTGCTTTTGTTTCTTTGTCCGCTTCTGTTGTCGTCAGCGGCACAGGAAGTGTGGGAGGCGCCATTCCTGGGCAGGCTGCACTTTCTTTTCACGCTGGGCGGCTTTCCTCACGGGCGCACTCCTTGCGCGTGGGGCTCCCCCATGCGGGGGACACCCTTGCGTGGCACGGCACTCCTTGCGCGCATCAGCACTGTGCATGGCCAGCTCCACATGGGTCAAGGAGGCCCGGGGTTTGAACCGCGGACCTCCCATATGGTAGACGGACGCCCTAACCACTGGGCCAAAGTCCGTTTCCCACATCTTACTCTTGTCTGTCTTTTTACTCTTTAACTTACCCGTCCTAATAATCTTCATTTCTACACTCTTCTCCAAGTCCATCACCCTTGTTTTTTCCTTTCAGACTGCAGCACTTCCTTTAATATCTCTTGCAAATCTGGTCTTTTGGTAACATATACTATCAGTTTTCATTTGTCTGTGAAGACTTTTAACTCACCCTCATTTTTGAAGGTGGATACATTTTTGCTAGATACAGAATTCTTGGCTGGCAGTTCTTCTTTTTTCAGTACCTTAACATCATACCACTTTCTTCTCCTCTCCATGGTTTCTGATGAGAGATAGGCACCTAATCTTATTGAAGTTCTCTTGTATGTGATACTTTGCTTTTCTCTTGCTGCTTTTAGAATCCTCTCTTTAGTTCTGACAGTTGTTATTCTGGATAGTAGGTGACTTGGAGTAGGTCTGTTCGGATTTATTCTGTTTGAGGTATGTTGTCCTTCTTGGATATTTATATATATGTCTTTCATAAGGGTTGGGAAGATTTTGGTCATCATTCCCATAAATATTCTTTCTGCTCCTTTTCCATTCTTTTCTTCTGGGACATTGATAACGCATATGTTTGTATATTTCATGTTGTCATTCAATTTCTTGAGACCCTGTTCCATTTTTCACATTCTTTTCTCTTTCTCTTCTTTTTCCAGTTTGGATGATCTGTCCTCAAAATCACTAATTCTGTCTTCAAGCAATTCTAATCCGCTGTTATGTACTGCTAATGTATTTTTTAAAAATTCCCCCCCCCCCCACATGATTCTTTTTCCTCTCTGCTCATTGTTTGCTGGCCTTCTCCAGGAGATACCAGGAACTGAACCTGGGACCTCCCACAAAAGAGGCAAGTGCCCAGTGGCCTGAGTCACATTTGCTCCCTGCAGGTTGCAGGCGTCTGCTGGCTTCTGGCATTTGCTTGTTGTGGCATCTAGCTTATGGCAGTGGGTCAGCATCAGGCTCATTGCAGCAGATACAGCATCAGCTTCTCTTTTTTAGGAGGTGCTGGGACGTGAACCCAGGACCGCGCATGTGGTAGGTGGCACCCAACATATTCAGCCACATCTGCTTCCCTGCTAATGTATTTTTAAAAATTTATTGAAGTATATCACTCATACATAAACATACATAAACAATAAGTGTATAGTAATAGTTATGAACTTACAAAACAAACATATATAACATCATACAGGACTCTCATAACTCACCCTACCACCAATACCTTGCATTGTTGTCAAACATTTTTAGCTAATGATTAAAGAGCATTGTTGGCAGTGGACTTGGCCCAGTGGTTAGGGCGTCCGTCTACCATATGGGAGGTCCGCGGTTCAAATCCCGGGCCTCCTTGACCCATGTGGAGCTGGCCCATGCGCAGTGCTGATGTGCGCAAGGAGTGCTGTGCCACGCAGGGGTGTCCCCCGCGTAGGGGAGCCCCACGTGCAAGAAGTGTACCCCATAAGGAGAGCCGCCTAGCGCAAGAAAGTGCAGCCTGCCCAGGAATGGCACCGCACACATGGAGAACTGACACAACATGATGCAACAAAAAGAAACACAGATTCCCTTGCCGCTGACAACAGAAGCGGACAAAGAAGACGCAGCAAATAGACACAGAGAACAGACAACCGGGGTGGGGGGGGAGGGGAGAGAAATAAATAAATAAATAAATCTTTAAAAAAATAAATAAAGAGCATTGTCAAAGTATTACTGCTCAGGAAGCGAATTTGGCTCCACTGATAGAGCATCCACCTACCACATGGGAGGTCCAGGGTTCAAACCCAGGGCCCCCTGACCCATGTGGTAAGCTGGGCCATGTGCAGTGCTGATGCACGCAAGGAGTGCCGTGCCATGCAGGGGTGTCCCCCATGTAGGCGAGCCCCATGCACAAGGAGTGTGCCCTGTAAGAAAAGCCGCCCCGTGTGAAAAAAAAGTGCAGCCTGCCCAGGAAAGGTGCCGCACACATGGAGAACTGACGCAGCAAGATGACGCAACAGAAAGAGACATAGATTCCCAGTGCCGCTGACAAGAATACAAGTGGACACAGAAGAACACACAGCGAGTGGAAAGAGAGCAGACAACTGGGTGGGGTGGAAGGGGAGAGAAATAAATAAAAAATAAATCTTAAAAAAAAAAAATATTATCGAAGTATTTTTCCCCCAACCTACCCTATTATTATTATTATTATTATCTTTATATCATTTATATATGGACATACATAAGCAATAAGTATATAGTAAAATTTGTGAACTTACAAAGCAAACATGCATAACCTAATACAGGGGTCCCATACATCAACCTTCCACCAACACCTTGCATTGTCATGAGGTGTTTGTTACAAATTATAAAAGAATATTGTCAAAATCTTACTGTTAATTACAGTCCTTATCTTATATGTGGTGTATTTTTCCTCCTACCCACCTGTATTAGTCAGCCAAAGGGATGCTGATGCAAAGTACCAGAAACTGGTTGGTTTTTATAAAGGGTGTTTATTTGGGGTAGGAGCTTACAGATACCAGGCCATAAAGCATAAGTTACTTCCCTCACCAAAGTCTATTTCCATGTGTTGGAGCAAGATGTCTGCGGACGTCTGCAAGGGTTCAGGCTTCTTGGGTTCCTCCCTTCTTCAGGTTTCTTTTTCTTGGGCTCAGTGTTTCTTTTTTTCTGGGGCTTGCTTCTGTTTCCTCTGTGAGCTTACTCTCTGGAATTCCAGCTTAAGTTCTCAGCATCAAACTCCAACATCAAAACTCCAACATCAGAAACACCCACATCTGTTCTTTGCCCTGTCTTTTATCTGTGAGTCCCCACCCCAATGCCCTAATCATAACTCAGTCATGCCCAGGTACAGATCAGATTACAAACATAATCCAATATCTATTTTTGGAATTCATAACCATATCAAACTACTATACCACCCTATTATTTTTTTAAAATATATATTTAATATATAAAAATATATTTTTATGACAGAAGTTGTAAACTTATAAAACAATCATGCACGTGTATAGAATTTCCAAACAACACCCCTCTATCAACACACCACACTGTGGTGGAACACTTCTTACAGATAAGAAATCATCTGATTGTTACCACGTCCATAGTACACATTTGGTACACATTTTCCATACTGCCCCGTTATCAACACAGGACATCTTTGGTGTAGTTGCAAGAATATTGCATCTGTATGCTAAGCACAGTCCATTGGTCATTCAAGTTATATTTTTCCCATGCTTTTTTACATTCCCACCACCCTACAGTAGTGATGTACATTTGCTCTACTCACAAAGAACACTCTTTCTTCTGTACCATCAAACACAATTCTTATCTACCTCTTAGTTTACTGTGCTATTCAGTTCCTAGATTATTCTCTAGCATTCTGTCAATTGGCATTTATATACCTAGACTACCATTTTCAGTCACATCCCCATTTATAAATTGGCTGTTACTCACTATTTGTTGCCATCCACTTTATATGTTTCCACACTTTTATAGTAATGCTAATTAAAACTTCTACATACATTAAACATCAGTAGTCCATCTCAGTCCTCCTCTTATCTCCTTTAAGATACTTCTTATTGCGTATCTCTTATATGTTATGCATTGCTTTTCTCTTGCTGTTCTCAGAATTATCTCTTCTGTCTCTGGCATTTGCCATTCTGATTAGTATGTGTCTCAAAGTTCATCAATTTGGATTTTTCGGATGGGAGTATATTGTGCTTCTTGGACATGGTTATCTATGTCCTTCAATAGGTTGGGAAATTTTCTACCATTATTTCTTCATATATTCCTTCTGCCCTTTTCCTTTCTCTTGTCCTTCTGGGATACCACTGACATGTATGTTTGTGTATTTTTTGCTGTCCTTTAGTTACCTGAAACCTTCTTCAATTTTTTTCCCATTTCTTTTCTTTTGTATGTTCACTTTCAGAGGCCATGTCTTCAGACTCACCAATTCTTTCTTCTTCCTCCTCAAATCTGCTATTATGTGATTCTAGTGTTTTTTTAAATTTCATTTATTGCACCTTTCATTCCCATAAGATCTGCTATTTTTCTGTGTATGTTTTCAAATTCTTCTTTGTGCTCATCCAATATCTTTGAATTTATTAAGGACATTTGCTTGAACATCTACGATTTGTTGTCTCAACTCCTTCATGTCATCTGGAAGCTTATCTTGTCCCTTTAATGGGGTGATATCTTCCTGTTTCTTGGATTTTAATTTTTTGTTGGCAACTTGGCATCTGTCTTACTAGAGTATTTATTCTGGGTTCAGTTTCTTTCTTTAGTTTAGGGCTTCCTGCCCTTTCTCCCTTGCTGGTTGTGCAGAAGGAGCCAAACATTTACTTGGTGCTATAAGCTGTGGAGGCTCAAGCTGCCCTCATTGCCCCTGAGACTGATGAAACTTCTTCCAACTTGCTCCTTTGCCAGGGGTAGGGACAGAATCACAGCTCTGTGGAATAATCCAAGTGCAGGCCTAGACTGTAGTTACCCAGAGATAGTGATGAAACTTCATATCCCTTTCTCTCCTGCCTGGGGCGGGGATAGAGCTGCAGGTATGGGCAGCAGTCTATACAGTGCGGGTCAAGATGACTGCACTTGTCCCAGTAGACTTCTGATTATTCAGTCTGTGCCAGCCAAAGGTACCTGCAGTTACCTGGGTAGGCTGGTGCAGGGCCCAGAGGTGGGGCTGACGCCTAGGCTAGGGCTGCAGGCCGATCTGGGCTGTGGCACCACTGCCCACCGAGCTCCCGTCTCCTGTGGCCCTTGGCGGCCGCCGCGGGCAGGCGCGGGCGGGGACTGCTTCTGCAGCGCAGGGAGGCGCGTGGCTGGCGGCGAGGGCCGAGGCTCCCGACTGGGTGTCACGCCTGCCCTGCTGCTGCTTCCGTCCCCCTCCGTGCGGGGCAGCCGTGCCCGTGGCAGCGCCGGCCCTGCCCTGCCGCTAACCCGCGTTTCCCCCGCAGCGCGGAGGATGTGGTCGTGCGTGTGCCGGGCAGTCAGCTCACCCTGGGCTACCTGGAGGAGCACGGCTTCACTGAGCCCATCCTCGTCCCCAAGAAGGACGGGCTGGGCCTGGCCGTCCCTGCCCCCACCTTCTACGTCAGCGACGTCGAGAACTACGTGGGTAAGTGGCTCCTCACAGGGCTGCTCCAGGCCGCCCCGGCGGGGGTGCATCGGGGTGGGCCTTTGTGGCCGTGTGCAGACATTGCCCGAGGCACCGGCTGCCCCGGGGTCGGGTGGAGCGGCAGTGAGCTCACGTGGGCGTTGGGGAACAGAGCCAGGCAGGACCCCGGCGCACCCGGGCCGTGCGAGGCACTCGTCGGTGCTCGGGTCCTCTTAGCCCTGGCCTCCTGCTAAGATGACGGGCCGCCCCGGCATGCCCCTTCGCCTTCCGGGTGCTCCGGCTCGACACGGGGCCTGGTCTTGGGGATCCCTGGATTCTGCCAGCTGTAAATTCCACTACCGCTGGGTGCCTGACGACCCCGGCGTGCCTGGGAAGGCCAGGAGGTGTGGGCCCTCTTCCCTGAGGTTGGTGCCCGCGTCCTGGCACCTCCAGCCATGGGTGCTGGAGCCCCGGGCCAGGGCCTGCCTTCCCTGGAGCATCTGCTTTCTAAGGGCCTGTGATGCTGATGGTGCCCCCCCATTCCCGTGCCCCGTTTCCAGCTTCCTGGTGCTTTGGGCACACGCAGGGCATTTCTGGCGTGAAGAAAGACAGCTGTGGCTTGTGTGTGTTCTGGGGGGTCAGCGAGGGAGCCGGGATGGCCTGGGCTTTGGGGCCCTCCCTCCTGTGGGGTGCTCTGTGCTCCCAGGGGATGTCTGTACTGCCAGTCGGGGAGGAGGAGAAACCCTGGAAGGGAAACAGGCCAACCCTCAGACGAGAGAAGACGCGGCTCTAGGGCACTGCAGACGTCACAAGGTGGCCCTGTCAGCTCCGTGGCAGGGAGGTGTGGGGGGTTAGATGAGGGCCAGAACAAGCTGCTGGGCAAACAGTAGGCACTCAGCCCAGGAAACTCCGTGTTCCTGAGACTCATCACGTAACCATCCCCATTCCAGAGAAGGGCCAACTCCATGCCCCTTCTCTGGAGCCACGTGTCCATCCACCAGGTCCAGTCCAGCAGGAGCAGCCCTGGGCGGGACATAGCTGGGCTGTTGACCTGCTGCAACAAGGGAGGACGACGCCACGGGGACATCTTGGAGGAGATGTTAGACAGGACGCGTGGCAGGCTCTGGGCTGGAGTTAGGAGACTTTGGCGGGCATCTCAGGAAGTGAGGCTGTGCTCTGTATTGGATGCTAGCAGGAAGTGGGGAGATTCTGTGTTTGAGTATCTTAAGGACTCGTGCCTAAGGAGTGGGAGGATTCAAGTGGTTCCAGCTGTGGTTGGTAAAGCAGCAGTGGTCACGTCCTTGAGCCAGGAGGGGGTGTTTGGTCCTTTGTGTGGCTTGGAGAGTGTCCTTGTGTTCAGACATGACTGTGGAGTCCTCTTGTTTTCATCTTTTCACCATGGCACTCACACACTGGCCTTGTCTGGGTTGGGGACCATGGATGGCTGATAATCGGCATGAGGACAGCAAGGCCAGATTCTAGCTGCCAGAATCTCTTTCTTAAACTAAGAGTCACCTTTCCAGTCTGGCAGGTACCCCCCACCCCCCAGGGCTGTTTCTGCCAGGCCTGTAGCAATGATGACAACTGCTATCTATGGAAAACCTGCAGAGTGCTTGGCATTGTTCTAAGCTCGCCACACGTGAGTGGATTTGATCCTGGCCACGGCTCTGGGAGGTGGGGACCCTGCTCTACCCGCGAGGCTTCAGGCCCTGCAGCTGCCCAGGCTTGCACGCACTCCCCACCGCTCCACTATACTGTCGCTCCAGTAGAGGGAAATGGCTTCTTATGTGAGGGAAGAGATGACTCGTGGTTTTTATTTTTTGTACCTTTCTTTTTTCTTTTATTTTTTACTAGGGAACTTTTCAAACATACACTGAAGGAGAGAAATAAGTGGTGAACCCTTTACACCTAGCACCAGCCTCAACACCTGACAGCTTCCTGCCATTTTTCTGCCTCCCCTACTTTTCATTCCCCCTAGAATATGTTGAAGCAAATCTCTGGTACACACATTTCACACATAAAAAATCCAGTGCATATCTCTAGCAGATGATTAAAAAACGTATATTCTCAGAAACAGATGCAACTGAGCACCTGTTTCCCACATGGGAGGTCCAAGGTTTGGTCCCTGGTGTCTCCTGAAAACAAAACCCTAAACAACAAGCAAACAAATGAAAAGCAGACTCGGGGGAGCCGATGTGGCTCAGTGGTTGAGCATCACTTTCCCACATAAGAGGTTGGGTTCAATCCCTGGCCCCAGTACCTCAAAAAAAGTGTATATACACACCCTCAATTCCATTATCACACCGTATGACACTAACAATAAATTCATAATGTCATCTGAGACCCAGTTGCGTAGAAGATACCTTTTGCATTTGGTTGTTTGAATCAATCAAAAAAAGAAGCACGTACTACATTTGGTTTTTATATCTCAAGTTTCTCTAATGCTCTAAACACCCCACTTTTTATTTTTAAAATAATTTTTTTAGGGGAGTTTTAGGTTTACAGTAAAATTGTGCAAAGAACAGAGTTCCCAAACACCTACCTCCAAACTTTGCCTCCCTCCCCGTAAGCACTAAACAGTGTCCCCTGTTACTAGTGGGAAACCTGGCATTAGTCTGGCACATCTGTTAAACTGATGACCCAGCAACAAGGCGTTACTAGTAACTAAAGTCCCTCGTTTACGTTAGGGTTCTCTCTTCGCGGTGTGTGATTCCCTGGGTTTCGACAAATGCATACTCTTGTGGATCTGTTGTTACAGCTTCATATTCAATAGTTTTACCACCCTAAAAATGCCCTGTGCTCCCCTTCTCATCCCCTGAACCCAAAACAACTGATCTTTGTACCGCTCCACATCCCCGCAGCCCTCTTCCATTCCCGACTCGCTGGGACAGCAGGGTCGTCGGTGCTGCGTTCCCACCTGCTCCCCGGGCGTCCCAGCGCTTGCCGTGGACAGGCGGCCCGCAGCTTGACTGCGCGCATCATCATTTCTCAGGCGGAATTTCCTTCTGGGGTCGGGGCGTCCCCTTCCCTCGGGAGGTCCATGAGACACGACCACCCACTCTCAGTGATGTCGAGAAGGGTCCGTGGGTCCATCCAGGTGGTCCATGGGTGGTCCAGCCTCATCTGTCCGCAGGGCGCCCATCAGCCTGTCACGCGCTGGGCTGAGCAACCCCGAGGGTCCTTGCCGAGGAGATAATCGTCGTTCTCCCTTCCTGTATAAAGCACCGCCCCTCTTCTGTTCTTTGGCTCCCCTGAACTTTCTGTCCTCAACACTTTTTACCCTGAATTTTTCCTCATCAGCTACAGAAAATGCAGAGTGTTTTCCCCTTGATTTACCAGTTTATCAATTTCCAGAATCATGAGTGGGCGCAAAGTTTTTAATTTTGAAAAATTTTTAAAGTGTATGTGTGCCCCATGCTTTATGTGAGACATACTTACACTGAAAAAACAGTTTGTCTTGGAGCTGAGGTTTGGGTTGCCCTGGGCGCCCTGTGGTTTTTGGCCAGGCCGCCTGCCTGAGGCCCCCTTGCGTCACCCGTGCCTGCACAGCGGGGCTCTCGCGGCGGCTGGAGGCACAGAGGGCGGCAAGTCCTTGTTAGGGGGTGGAGGCGGGCGCGGGGCCGGGCCCCGGGGCCCAGCCGTCGCTCAGCCTGTGCCTGCGCCCGCTCTCCGCACGGGCAGCCCCTCGGCGGCAGGGCGCGTCCTGGAGGCGGCCTGGCCAGCGCCCCCGGGCGTGGCTCACGCCTCCCTCTGCTCCCAGGCCCGGAGCGCAGCGTGGACGTGACTGACGTCACCAAGCAGAAGGACTGCAAGATGAAGCTGAAGGAGTTTGTGGACTACTACTACAGCACCAACCGGAAGCGGGTCCTCAACGTCACCAACCTCGAGTTCTCCGACACCAGGTGAGCGGCCGCCCCCGTCCTCGGGGCTGCCCGGGGCAGAGGCGGCCCACGGGGTGGGCGCGTGGGCTGAGCGGGGAGCAGGGCTCCTCTGGGGCTGCCTCCGTCCTTGGCTCGCCCTGGGGAAACACACGCAAGGGGTCTGGGGTGTGTGGCATCCCAGCAGGGGCCCAGGTTTATTTCTGCTGGTCCTTTTTAAATTGTGAAAGACTGAAACAAAACAAGGGGCTAAAAACCAAATCCTCCTCTGGTCTATCCCGCGTGCCACTCCCTAGAGAGAGCCATTGTAGCAGCGCAGTGTAGTTTCTTCTAGAAACACACACTCTCACTGACACACTCACCAAGGCACTGACTCACCAAAATACACTTGCCGACACATACTTACTCATGGACATACTGACATACCCACGACACGCTCATCAGCACACATGGCATATACTGACACGCTCACTGACACCGACACATGCTCTCAGGCACACTCACATACCCACATAACACACTAATGCACTTGCACGCTCACATGTTGCTCTCACTGACACACCAGCATCCACAACACTAATGCAGACCTTTACACGCTTTGATATTTGCTCCTACACATAGGTGTTCACGCTCCCGCACACCTCTGGACACACACGTCCTTAGGTGTGTACACTCATTCGCTCACACCCATGCTCTCCTGCATACACTCAGGCTCTCAGACCTAAACACAGTCACACTCATGCTTGTAGTTTGTACCTTTGAAAAACTGGGATCCTTCCAGGCCAGACCAGTTTCTTGGAGGTCGGCTTTTTGCCACCTGCCAGGCTTGAGCCCTCTTCTGGGATGCAGGCCGTGTCGTCTTCTGGACTCGGTTTATTTAGTCCCTGTCGTAGCCCTGGTTCTGAAAAGAAAAAGGATTATTTTTGGTATCATCGGCATCACGGTCAAGCCTGTGCCCTCCTGTCAGAGGTCGGTCGGATGGCCGGCCTGCTTCCCGATGACGGGCGCGTGTGACCCGTGCTGCCAGCGCTGCTGATCTGTTCCCTCTGCTTCTCCAGGACAACAGGCTCTACCCTTTTACCTCTCACCTCTGACCCTGCCCCCCTGCCTGCCCCACTTCGGGGCCTTCTTGCCCCTTCTCCATCAACCCCTACTTCTCTCTGCTGATCCCTTGGAAAAGTTCCAGTGCATTCGCTCACCATAAGGTGCAAGTGGTTGATACTGATTTAGTTTAAGAATGATTGCATTTTCAGGTCATTTCCACCTTGCCTCTTTCCAACAACCACATGACACAACATAAAAGCTCACGTGCAGAAGGTCAGGTGGATAAAAAATAAAAGAGCTACCAAGAACCACAGTGAGAAAGAGAACACAAGCTACACCAGGAGTCATAGGGATAATATATACCTGGACATTGGATTTTGTTTGAGCATCTGGCAGTGAAGGCAAAAAGGAAAATGGGATGAATTATGGTTGCTGATGAGAGCAAGCCTGCCTGTATGTTAGTAAGAGGGATTTTCTCCAAGGCTGAGTTCTGAGGAATGTGTTGCTTTGATACCAGAGACCAAGCAGCATTATATGGCCCTGAATTTTATTTGCTATCTTGCCCAGGAGATGTCTGGTTAATCGAGCTAGTGGGCGATGGTTTTTGGGCCCAGCCTGTCGCTTTGAGCCTCGCTGGGCCACCCAGTTGTTGGCAGAAAAATTCATGATGCCTTTTGGGGCCCCTGCCCTGGTTGGAGACCTGTGGGAGTGCCGTGGGAGTGTTCCTTTTAGACTTACGTGCACTTAATGCCTGTTGCATGGGCGAGTGTGCAGGCCAGCGGGAGCTGTCTGGGCCTGTCGATGCCTTTGACGGGGTGTGGTCTCGGCCTCAGAGCCTTCCCTCCCTCGGGGCTGGGTTGGCTGGCCCTGAACTTCTGTGTCCCGCAGGATGGATTGGGCCAGGGTGGACCCTCAACTGCCTCAGGGGGATGTGGGGGGGCCAGTGTTAGGAGGCTGTCCCCACCTCTCACAGGGTCCAGGGGGCGTGAGGACACGGGCTGGGGGCTGGATCGCGAGCCCCCAGCTGGGTGGAGCTGACTGGGGCAGCCGGGGTCTCTTTGGGGGCTCCAGGCTGGGCTGGAGGACGGTGGGGCTGCGAGGCCACGGGCGGGGGGACGTGGGCGCCTGCCGAGGGGCAGCGACAGCCCTTGGAACTCGCAGGCGTTTCCGTGGAGAGGGTCTGTTGCCGGAGGCTCCTGGGGCTGGAGGCGAGCAGGCCCTGGCTCTCGGTGTCTCCCTGTCCTGCCCGAGCTGACGTGGCTTTGGCCTAAGGGAGGTGTCCGTTCCAGGCAGGGAAGCTGGGACGCGCCGCTGTCCATCTTGCCTGAGGACAATGAGGCCTGATTCTCGGCGGCGGTGAGTTGGTGTCTCCACAGGTGTCGCCGAGTTGGACAGTTTTGCTGCAGCATTTCTTGCCTTTTATTCAGTACAGTGGCATTTAATTGAATCAAAGGCCCCCTCGGCCTTCCCCATCCTCCGTGGAGGTGGATTAATGGATTTGGCAGGGGTCGTGGACTCCTCACCGCGCGCTTTGGGGAGCAGCAGCTTTCGTTCCAAAGACTCCGGGGGCTGCCTGTGTTGTGCATGGGAAACGACGGTCGCTCTCGGTGCTCGCTGCCGCCATCACATGCACATGGGCTGAACTGGAAACGGCTACTTTCTAGTTCTCCGAGAAAGGATCTGTTCGCTCTCGGGTGGCTTTTTTCTCTTCCGAGCCCAGAGCCAGGCTCTCCTCACTTGTCTCCTGTGCATGGTAACCAGCAGCCAAGTCGGCGCTGTGGCGGGCTCACTCTTGCCCTCTTGGAACCTCAGTCTCTTCATCTGTGGAGTGGGAGCAATGGTAATTGCTTCCCAGGCGGTGAAGTAGAGTGTGGGAAGTACTTCATAGAATACCTTTCATACCTCAGGGCTTCCAAAACGGTGACCATTTCTTGTCACCACTGACCATTGTCCCTCTCCCCACCACCAGAATGTCCAGCTTCGTGGAACCCCCTGACATTGTGAAAAAACTGTCTTGGGTAGAAAACTACTGGCCTGATGATGCTTTGCTGGCTAAACCCAAAGTGACCAAGTACTGCCTGATCTGTGTGAAGGACAGCTACACCGACTTCCACATCGACTCAGGGGGCGCCTCTGCCTGGTACCACGTGCTCAAGGTGAGCCACGTGGCCGTGGGGCCCTGCCTGGGCCCTCGAAAAGCCCACAGTCCAACCACTAGATGGAGTCCCCACGAACCTTAGCTTTGGGGGCCCCCAAGACAAGATGTTACCCCACAGGAGGGACAGGGTGTAATTCTGGGCCCTGGGGTAGGAGGGACCCCTTTCTGGGTGGAGGTGTGGGTGCCTCCCCAGACAGAGAAGCACATGCCATGCTTCCTTTGTCCAGGAGGATGGAGACTCATGAGATGACTGGATGAGAGCCCACTTGAGTATGACCAAGTGCCCAGTGGCTGCTTGTGCAGTGGAGGTCCCGGGAAAGGAGGAGGTGTTGGGGAGGCTTGCTGCAAGTGGGGACGAGGGGCCATCCCTTACTGGGGCCCCCAAGAGCCATGGCCCATAGCAGGGACATGTGGGTGTGGGGGCTGGAGGAGCCAGCTGGGTAGGGGCGCTGGGGACATTTGAGTGACAGAGGAGAGCTAGGAGACTCATCACTGGGGCCAAAGTAGGGAAGCCAGAAGAAAAAGGTGATGTAAATAGCAACAGAATTAAAAAAAAAAAAAGAAAGCAGCCCTGAAGTCTGGGGTTCAACTGGCCCCAAACTGGGGTTCTCCAGAATGGATGGGAGCATGAGCTGGGGGGTTGGTGACTCAGTGTCTGGTCCTGACTCTGGGCAGGTCACCGTGGCCCCCTCTGGGCCCTCTTCCCACAGTGCAGTGAGAACTGGAGTCTCATTGCTCTGAGGGTGTCGAGCCCACCAAGGCCCGGCAGGTGCTGGCCCAGGAGACAGTGACCGTCCTTACGGCAGGCCAGGCTCCGCAGCTCCAGAGAGCAGAGCTGCTCGTTACGCGCTCAGTTACAGCCTTCACGTGCCCATCTGGCACTCATCTCCACTTGGAGTGCTGCAGAAAGATGGGTGTGTGTGTTATGGGCCATTGCCCAGGACCCACTGGGGAGTCATCTATACCTAGAACTTTTCCAGCATCCAAGCTTCTGCATTCCAAAGCACACGAGGGTTCAAGGTTTCAGGGAAGGGCGGTGGGCCTAGACCGGGGCTGTTTCTCAAGCCAGGACCCATCACCAGCTATCTCCCCAGCACGCCCAGGATGTGGGGCTCTGCCCCTCCCAGCATCCCCGGCACGGGGCGCTGCTAATGGCCTCTTGTTGGCAGGGCGAGAAGATCTTCTATCTCATCAAGCCGGCCTCGGCCAACATCTCCCTGTACGAGCGCTGGCAGTCGGCCTCCAACCACAGCGAGATGTTCTTTGCCGACCAGGTGGACAAATGCTACAAGTGCACCGTCAAACAGGGCCAGACGCTCTTCATCCCGTCAGGTGAGCCCAGGTGGCTCCAGGGGCAGCGGGGCCGGCTCTCCTGCCTCACAGCCTGGGGCTGCCCATGGGAGGTCAAGCCAGCAGGTGGGAGCCCTGTGGAGGAGGGTAAGGTGGCACCCCCTCCAAGAGCAAACCCAGAGCGCTTCCCGATGGCCACGCGAACAGCACATGGCACCCAAACAGGCAGGGCTGGGCGCTACCCCGAAGGGAGGAACGGAGAGCTCGCTCACTCGAAATTCATGTTAAGGGACCTTTCAGATACATACAAAAGGAGAAGATACGCTATAAGCTTTTGCCACTTCCCCACCCCAGATTATGTTGAAGTAAATTCTAGACATCATATTGTTTAACCAATATTTCACTTTCTGTTTCTAAAATATTTTAAGTAACACCATTACAATACTGTCAGCACACCTTGAGAAATTAACAATCAACAGGAATCCCTTTCCATCATCGTCAGGTCTCCAGTCGATGTTCTGGTTTTCTGTATCTGTATTTTGTTAGGATCCAAACGAGGCCCTCAGGTTTAGATTGATTTATGTGCCTCAGGTTCTTTCATGGTCCATAGATTCTCTCTCCTCTCTCTCCCTCCCTCCTTCCCCCTTCTTTCCTCCCTCTCTTCCTCTTCCTCCTTCTGCCTCGTTGCTCCCTCAGCCTCCCTCCTTTCCCTCCCTCACAGTCGCAGTCTATTTCTTGAGGACCCGAGGGGTTTCCTGCAGTCTGGGCCCCAGGTTCCTTCCCTGAGGATAGCCGTGGGCTGAGCCCCAGCTCCCCGGGGAGGTGCAGCAGCCCTGCCTTATCTTCCTCCCTCGCCCTTTACGTGGAGACCAGGGACGCCAGGACCTCAGTGCTGCCTTCCTGTGACCTTGAGCAGGTCCTCTCACCTCCCTGGGCCTCAGTATCCCCATCCATACCACACGGGCTGGACTGACATAGCCGCTCCTACCTGGGGGGCCATGTCACTCCCTTTTCATGGAGGATAGGGCCGGAGACCTCCCAGGGACATCCTGGGCAGCAGGAGCAGCAGCAGGGGCAGGTAGGTCGTTGAGGCACTGGGCTGCAGGTGCTCCACACCCACCAAGCTGCTGGAGGTGCTTGGCCCGGCCCTGAGCCAGAGCCAGCAATGGCAGGGAGTGACCAGTCCTGGGCCCCGACCTTCCCAGGCCCTCAGGCAGGACAGACTGCCTTCCCACGGGACCTTCCCTGGTGCCTGTGCCGCAGGCTGCACCCAGGCTGCTTGGGATTGTGGTGAAGGGCTAGCTACATCTCTGTTCGTCTCTCCCAGGCTGGATCTACGCCACACTCACCCCTGTGGACTGCCTGGCCTTTGCAGGACATTTCCTCCACAGCCTGAGTGTGGAGATGCAGATGAGGTAGGGCCCCTCCATGCAGTGCCACCCCTGGGCTCCGTGGGCAGGGTTTCCCATGCTTTGCTGTGCCTGTCCTGGTCCCTGGGCTCTATAGGCAGGGTTTCCCACACTGTGCTGTGCCATCCCTGGGCTCCTTGGGCAGGGTTTCCCACACTGTGCTGTGCCATCCTGGGCTCTGGGCAGGGTTTCCCACACCGTGCTGTGCCATCCTGGGCTCTGGGCAGGGTTTCCCACGCTTTGCTGTGCCATCCTGGGCTCTGTGGGCAGGGTTTCCCACACTGTGCTGTGCCATCCCTGGGGCCTGGGCAGGGTTTCCCACACCGTGCTGTGCCATCCTGGGTTCTGGGCAGGGTTTCCCACACCGTGCTGTGCCATCCTGGGCTCTGGGCAGGGTTTCCCACGCTTTGCTGTGCTATCCTGGGCTCTGGGCAGGGTTTCCCACACTATGCTGTGCCATCCCTGGGCTCTGGGCAGGGTTTCCCACGCTTTGCTGTGCCATCCTGGGCTCTGGGCAGGGTTTCCCACACTGTGCTGTGCCATCCCTGGGCTCTGGGCAGGGTTTCCCACACCGTGCTGTGCCATCCTGGGCTCCGTGGGCAGGGTTTCCCACGCTTTGCTGTGCCATCCTGGGCTCCGTGAGCAGGGTTTCCCACACCGTGCTGTGCCATCCTGGGCTCCGTGGGCAGGGTTTCCCACACTGTGCTGTGCCATCCTGGGTTCTGTGGGCAGGGTTTCCCACACCGTGCTGTGCCATCCTGGGCTCTGTGGGCAGGGTTTCCCTCACCATGCTGTGCCATCCTGGGCTCCGTGGGCAGGGTTTCCCACACCGTGCTGTGCCATCCTGGGCTCCGTGGGCAGGGTTTCCCACACTGTGCTGTGCCATCCTGGGTTCTGTGGGCAGGGTTTCCCACACCGTGCTGTGCCATCCTGGGCTCCATGGGCAGGGTTTCCCACACTGTGATGTGCCATCCTGGGCTCTGGACAGGGTTTCCCACACTGTGCTGTGCCACCCTGGGCTCTGTGGGCAGGGTTTCCCACACTGTGCTGTGCCACCCTGGGCTCTGTGGGCAGGGTTTCCCACACTGCCGTGCCATCCTGGGCTCTGGGCAGGGTTTCCCACACCGTGCTGTGCCATCCCTGGGCTCTGGGCAGGGTTTCCCACACCGTGCTGTGCCATCCCTGGGCTCTGGGCAGGGTTTCCCACACCGTGCTGTGCCATCCTGGGCTCTGGGCAGGGTTTCCCACACCGTGCTGTGCCATCCTGGGCTCTGGGCAGGGTTTCCCACACCGTGCTGTGCCGTCCTGGGCTCTGGGCAGGGTTTCCCACACCGTGCTGTGCCGTCCTGGGCTCTGGGCAGGGTTTCCCACACCGTGCTGTGCCATCCTGGGCTCTGGGCAGGGTTTCCCACACTGTGCTGTGCCATCCTGGGCTCTGGGCAGGGTTTCCCACACTGTGCTGTGCCATCCTGGGCTCTGTGGGCAGGGTTTCCCACACCGTGCTGTGCCACCCCTGGGCTCTGAAGACAGGCTCTCTTCCTGCCAAGCTGTGCCATCCCTGGGCTCTGGGCAGGGTTTCCCGTGCTATGCTGTGCCATCCTCAGGCTTTGCAGGCTGGTGTCCCCCACCCTGCTGCAGTGTCCCTGGGCTCGGCGAGGGCCTTCTCCTGCTGGGTCAGTGTGACGACACCTTCACCTACATCGCAGCTCTGCCCACTTGTGGGTGGCCTTGGTGAGACCTGCTAAACTCGCTGGGCCTCCATGAGCGCATACACAGAAGGGGAAGGAGTCCCTGTTACAGGGGTTCTTACCCTTTTAGGGGCCCCTTTGCCCATCAGGTGAAAACCACAGACCCCACACTGAGTCCGCATGACCCTGTGTTATTTAATGAATAGATCGCACCTGCACCAACAGTTCCCACAAGAAGAATGGGGTTTTTCTGAATGTCAGTTCAAGCTCACGAACCCCTGGTTAGGGACCCCCGCGCTGTGAGCTTCCGTCCTGTCCCGGCCACCTTGCTGAGATGGAGGCTGGCAAACAGGTGCCCCTTTGGTGGATTTGGGATACATTCAAAGATTCATCCTCTTTTTTCCTGGCCACTGACCTTACTCTTCAGTTACACGGTCTCAGGCTTCGTGATCCTGAAGCAGGCGGGGCCTGCTGGGGCCCAGCTTCCACCCGCCTGGGGAAGGCACCCCGACGTGGCCTCCTGGGCTACCTTACAGGAGCCCCTGGGGAGACCTGGGGACCTGTGGCCCTGATGTGGGCTTACTCTCTAACCCTGCTGGCTGGTTCTCATTGGACTAAAGTGTTGTCTGCTGTGGCTTACAGAGCTTACGAAGTGGAAAGAAGGTTGAAACTTGGCAGTCTGACTCAGTTTCCAAACTTTGAAACGGCCTGCTGGTACATGGGGAAGCATCTTCTTGAGGCGTTCAAAGGTACCGTCTCCGTGTGTGTGTGTGTGTGTGTGTGTGTGTGAGAGCCCACAGCTCTCTGTGGGGAGCAGGGGGGTGGGGTGGGGCCTGATTTGCAGGTGAAGGCCAGGGATGCCAGGGCACCCAAGTACTGGGCGGGGACCCATTCTCTTTGGGTGCTGCCGTCCTTTGATCTTGAGCAGGCCCCCGAGCCTCCCCGAGCCTCAGTTTCCCTCTGTGTATGGTGCGAGGACTGGAGTGCCTTGCCTGTGACTGCTTAGACACAGCCTGGAGCCCTACCTGGGGGGGGCGTTTGGTATCTTAGAAGGAGCATCGGGCTGAATGCTGAGAGGGCAAGTGTGCGTTCTCCGGGGCGCCTGTGACCTTGGTGTGGATATTCACAAGTCTCTTGCACTCTCCAAAATGCATCAGTGAGGGCAGTAAAACCTACATGTTAAGAGACTTGGGATGGTCCCTGATTCTGTAATAGCCAGCCAAGGGACCCTCCACCGACCCTGCTGTGAAGTGGGAGTGTGTGTGTGCATGTGCGTGAATCCGTGTGGGTAGAGTTGTGCAGGCAAGTGTGTGTGTGAGCGGTTTGTGTGTCTGGATCTGTGTCTCCGTGTGTGAGCGTGGCACGTGGTGTGACCGTGTGCAGGTGTCTGTACATTTGTGTGTGACTGTATGTGAGCAGCCCCGGTGCTCTCTGAGGTTCGCAGGGGAAGAGGCCGGGAAGTGAGGTGGGCTCTTGGCTCAGTGCTGCCCCCTGGGCACTCCCTGGCCAGCCTGCTGGCCATGCCCAGGTCCATGCCTTGCAGAGCACACCTTTGGGGACCAGAAGCACCTGCCAAATTGCCAGGGTCCCCCCCCCACCCCGCAACAGCATGAGGGAATCTAGCTAGAGGAGTTTTGCTTTAATTTATAGTTTCTTTTGTTAGCAATGGTGGTTTTCCCAAGAAGTTGCTTTTTTTTTTCTGATCAAGTCACAGAGACAATTTTATTAGGAGCCCTTTGCACTTGGACTCTAGTTTGAGCCACAGAAGGCAGAAAACGTTCTTCAGGCTCTGCCGGCCAGGTTTCAGTTAAGTTCTTCAGCCGCGCCCGGCCCTGGCAGCAGGAGTGGGAGCGCGGGGGACCTGGCGCTGCCTAGGAGGCCTCACCACAGTAGGGGCGGGGTCCACACACCCCGGGGAGGCTCACGGGCACCCTGCGGAGTCAGCCCCACGGTGACGGCGGTCCCGCCGTGTCACCTACCTGGGCCTGGGCCCCTCCCCTGCCAAGGGCACGGCAGTAGTGCCAGCCTCCAGGGCTGCAGGATGCAAGGGGCTGCCCTTCTCCCCGTGTCGGCGGCTGTGCAGCGGAGTCAGCGCAGAGCCTGGGGTGCTGGGAGCTGGGCACCTGTCTGCTGTGCTCATTCTCCAGCGAGTGGCCCTGAGGGCCACGCCTTCCCTTCTTGGGCCCCACCTGGCAATGCTGGTCGTGGCCCGGTGGTTCTGCCCCTGCAGGAATGGGACCCACCAGGCCCGGTCCTGGCCTGATCCCTGGACTCCCATCAGTCCCTCTGCTGACAGAGGGACTGTGAGCACAGCGTGGCGATTCAGGGCACGGGTGCCCCGGCTTGCAGCTCTTCTCGGGCTTCAGGCCCCGCTCTAGAGTGGAGCGTGGGAGGGCCAGGCGGAGGCGGAGGCGCTGCGGGGAGGACGGGGACTGGGGAGAGCTGGCGCCTGCGGCAGGGGCCTGGGCAGCCGGGCTGTGGATAGAGGGGCCCAGCACCCACGGCAAGCAGGAGGGCCGGTCCCTCCTGCACAGCGGGCCCTGGGCACAGCCTCGGCTGGCACCTCCCAAGTTCCAAGGGGAACCGTTGGCAGTTGGGCAGGCTGCGGCCAGCGGGGGCAGCCCCTGGGGCTGCTGCAGAGCCCCGGGCTGGGGGATGGCTGCTTGGCGGAGGCCTGGCAGCCGGCAGGGGCCCCCCGTGAGCTAACCCTAATCTCTTCCCCACCCTACCAGGTTCTCACAAATCTGGAAAGCAGCTGCCTCCTCATTTAGTCCAAGGAGCTAAAATTCTCAATGGTGCTTTCAGATCATGGACTAAAAAACAGGTGGGGAAAGTGTCCCGTGCGGGACCGTGGGGGCCACCTGGGGTGGCCAGGTGGGAAAGGAAGTGCTGGAGACTGGAGGAGGGAATGCTGGAGGGCTCATTTTCCTGCCAGTGAGAAATGTGCAGGCAAGTGTCACCTGGCATGGGCTGGCCCAGGCCGGACACCTGTCCCGACACTGCCCATCCTCCCAGCACTGATCTGGCCCTGAGGGACAGACAGACACAGTCGAGGGTGCCTTCCTGCCCGGGGCATGGGGCTGAGAGGGCGGGGCAGTGGGCGCCCCAGCGTGGCCGTGAGGCGTGGGTAGGAAGGTGAGAAGGCGGGGGCCAGGTGGGAGGAGGGCAGATCTGAGGTGGGGGAGGGACAGCACAGGCACAGAAAGTTCTGGAAAAGGCCAAGGAGAGGGCAGGGAGGGACTCGGGTCTATAGTGGCAGCCGGTGACTAGCTCCGTGGACAGGGCCAGCTGGGAGTTGCTCCTTTCTGCCCCAGGCATCTGCCTTGGAGCAGCCCACGGGTCACTTTCTCTGGCCTTAGGCCCTTCCTGACTGCCCCTCGCCCTCCCTGCTGTCCTCCCTTAGCCGGTAGAGCCATTCTCAGCATGCAGGAGCTGCTTTTCCTGTTGGCCGGCCTCGGGGCAGCAGGCTTTTTGTTTCCTTTAGCCTCTGGCCTGGCTTGTTGCTAAAGGCCAGGGAAGGGGGCTTGGCAGCCAGCCTTGGGCTCCTCTGGGCCAGTGCTCCCTGCCAGGGCCTCTTTCCCAGGTCAGAGGAGCAGTGCTATGGGTGGGGGGCTAGAGCCAGTGCAGGGGGACCCTTTCTGCCTCTCGGAGGTGTCGTGGGTGGGGGGAGGTGGGTGCCCTCCCAGGGGCCTCAGGGAGGCCCCCATTTCCCTTCCAGAACCAGGGCCTGGAGCAGGCCGGGGTGTCCCCCCCACCCGCTCTCAGCCTTGTGGCCTGAGCTTGTGTGGAGGAAGAAGGGGCAGGGCTAAATCCTGCTGTGCAACTTGGGGCGGTGGCCCCGGGCAAGGCTCATCCCCTCTGGGACTCAGTTTCCCCCCCTAGAGTTGGGTTGCAGTAGTGCCTTCTCGGGGACGGTGTCCGGCTGGACAGGGGCAGCTGCCCCAGCCCCGGGCCTGTGTTCGTGGCCTGGGCTGGGCACGTGTTTGTGTTGCTTCCGTCCTGGGGGTATAAGTTAGGAACCCCCCGGGGCAGAGCCTGACCAGGCCCCCCGCGCGATAGAAGCCAGGCCGTGGGTTTGAGCTGGCCGGTAAACCACAGACGGGGTGCAGGCCGAGCCCCTCAGCGAGCCCTGAGCCACCTGGAGGGCAGCAAGGGCAGCAGGCTCCTGCCAGTCCCACACACAGGGGGGGCCCATGGGCGCGGGGGAGGGGTGGGTGGGCCGGGCGGGGTCAGGTGTCCGAGGTTCCCCCACCCCCACCCCACCCCACCCCCGCCTTGAGAAGCAGGGCCCGGCCTGGGGGAGCTCGACCAGGTTTGGCCCGCCTGCTGCCCCAGAGGGCTGGTGTGGCGCTCACAGCCTGTGGCCTGCTGGAGGGTGGCCGGAGCCCAGGCCTGGCCCGTTGCGCCAGCGGGAAGCTGGCTGCCCCTCGCGGTGGCGTGGCCTCCGTTTCTCACCCGCCAAGTGGGATGTGGGCTCCACTCACAGGGCGGTTGGAAGGCAAATGGGCGAGTGCTGTGAGGACTCGGCACGGGTGGGCTGCTCCAGCGCTTCACCAGGGGTCCCGTGGTGGGCGGCGTGCCAGGGCCCACGGGCGCTCTTCATGGGTGCGCAGAAGGAGATGGGAGGGCAGGGCCCAGCATCGCTAGGGCGCCTCCGCCGCGGCCCTGCCAGCTGAGGGACGGGGAGTGGCCGAGGGCTGCCTGACCCCTCACCTGGCCCTGCCTACCCCCCTGCCCCCTGGTCTGCTCCCTGACCCAGTATCTGCTCCCTAACCCCTCACCTGCCTTCTGACCTCTTGCCTGCCCCCTGACCCCTCGTCTTCTCCCTGGCCCTCCCCCTGGCCCTGGCCCTCCCCCTGGCCCTCCCTCTGGCCCTGGCCCTCTCCCTCTCTCTGACCCGCGCCCCCCGCTGCATTTCAGGCTTTGGCGGAGCACGAGGACGAGCTCCCAGAGCACTTCAAGCCTTCGCAGCTCATCAAAGACCTTGCCAAAGAGATCAGGCTCAGCGAGGTAGGAGCCTGGGCTGGGGCCGTCTGTCTGTCCCTCGTGCTCTGAGCCTGTCCGGGGAGTGCCCGCCTGGCGTTCCAGGCATCCTGTCCCAGCCACCCTGGCGGGCCGCCCGGCGTGGTGGGTGGGCAGGGCCTTGGCTGGCCTCCGGTCCCCTGGCGTGAGCGCTGGGGCGGTGGGCCGGACGGGGGTCTCTGCTCAGCTTCTGCGCGTGGCGGGAGGTGGGGAATGCCTGGTTTCCCACCGGTGTCCGGGTGTGTGGGGCGCCAGCGTGTGCGGGGACGGAGCCCCCAGGGCGGGCGGGGCGGCGGTGCTGACCACCCGTCTTCGCCCAGACCACCTCCAGAGCCGTGCGGCCCGACGCGGGCGCCGCCGTGTCCTCCGACGAGGTCTGTGACGCCGAGCGGGAGCGGGAGGAGCCCCCGTCGCCCCTCGAGGCCACCCCGCCCCGGGCCCTCCTGGAGAAGGTGTCTAAAAAAAAGACCCCCAAAACTGTGAAGATGCCCAAGCCATCCAAGATCCCCAAGCCCCCCAAGCCCCCGAAGCCCCCCAAAACGCTGAAGATCAAGGACGGGGGCAAGAAGAAGGGGAAGAAGTGCAAGGAGACGGGCTCGCCCACCATCCCCAACCTGGACCTGCTCGAGGCCCACACGAAGGAGGCGCTGACCAAGATCGAGACGCCCAAGAAGGGCAAGGTGGGCGCTGCCCGCCCTCCCCCCCGCTCCCAGGCCTGCCCCCCGACTCCCCCGCCCCTCCCCCCCGACTCCCCCCCGCCTGCCCCCTCCTGACTCCCCCCAGCCTGCCCCCCCGCCCCCCGCCCCTCTGCCCCCCCGATTTCCCCCGGCCTGCCCCCTCCTGACTCCCCTTGCCCCTCTGCCCCCCCGACTTCCCCCGGCCTGCCCCCTCCTGACTCCCCTTGCCCCTCTGCCCCCCCAACTTCCCCCGGCCTGCCCCCTCTTGACTCCCCTTGCCCTTCTGCCCCCCCGACTTCCCCCGACCTGCCCCCTCTTGACTGCCCCTCCCCCCCCCGATTCCCCCCGGCCTGCCCCCTCCTGACTCCCCCCGGCCTGCCCCCACCCGCCCCCGCCCCTCTGCCCCCCCCTGACTCCCCCCAGCCTGCCCCCTCCTCCCCTGTCCCTCTGCCCCCCCGATTGCCCCCCGGCCTGCCCCCTCTTGACTCCCCCTGCCCCTCCGCCCTCCCGACTCCCCCTGGCCTGCCCCCTCTTGACTCCCCCTGCCCCTCTGCCCCCCCAACTCCCCCCAGCCTGCTCCCTCTTGACTCCCCCTGCCTCTCGGCCCCCCCGACTTCCCCCAGCCTGCCCCCTCTTGACTCCCCCTGGCCCTCCGCCCCCCCAACTCCCCCCAGCCTGCCTCCCACTCCTCTGCCCCTCCCCATAGCCCCTCCTTGCCCCCATCTCCCCCTGTCCACGGGGACAGAGCTGGGATGCCATCCTTGTCCTCCAGGAGCTCGTGCGGTCGGCGGGAGCACTGCGGGGCAGCTCTCTTGGGGTGAAGAGTCCCAGGGGAGGGATACAGGCGGTCTGGGGGGGCAGGACACAGCCGGCCCCTGGGGCGAAGCCTGGGCCTGTGCCAGCCGTTTCTGGCCCCAGCAAGCTTGCGGAGGGGGGGTGACAGGGGCACATGACGTGGTTGTAGCATGGCCGAGACAGCAGGGCGGGCAGGACGGCCTTCTGGGTGGGGCATGCCAGCTGGGGCTTCACAGCCAGTTAGGAGGGTGCAGGATGCCAAAGATCACATGTCCGCGGAAGAGGCGCTGAGCTGAGAGCAGACGGGAGGGCCGGAGGCGCTCTGCGGAGGTGGCAGGGAGCCGGTGAGGGTAGCAGGGCAGGCAGGAGAGGGGCCTGCGGCACGGGGGCCTTGCCTCCGGGCTCTCTCTGGGGACAGTGAGGGACCAGCAGTCCACTGGAGGGTCTTAGATCTGGGCTCCAGGGCCCTGAGGCCTTGACGAGGCCCGTTGACTAAAAGCTCTGGGTGGCGGGGTCTGTAACCCCTCCCCAAGCAGCCAGTGATCCCCCGGGGACAAGCCTGGCAGAGCTCCAGGGGCACCTGCTTTCTCTTTTTCCAGCCAAGGGAAGGAGTGCATGTGCCTGTGTGTGAAGGACGGAGTTGCAGACCCTGGGGTGGGGGGGGTGCCAGTGAGGCGGGGGCTCTCTGGCCTGGAGGTCACAGACGCTGGGGTGCTGGCGGGGAAAGCCCTGGGGCTGCCGCTGTGTCACGGCCGACGTTCCTAGGCCCCGAAGAGCGTCCTGGGCGCGCCCAATAAGGAGCCGGCCAGCAAACAGAACGACGTGGAGAGGCTGGAGGCGCGGGAGCAAACCAAGAGCAAGGCGGAGGCCAAGTGGAAGTACAAGGTGAGACGCTGCTGCCCACGCGCCTGGGGAGGGAGCGTCGGGAGAGAAGACGGGGTGTGGGTGCGAGTGTGCGAATGTGCTTGTGGGGCTATGTGAGCATGAGGCAGGTGTGCGGAGTGAGTGTGCAAGCCGGCGGGCGTGCAGGCGTGAGGGTGCCGGGAGGTGTGTTGGTGGGGGCTGAGGGTGTGCGAGGTGGGGGGCCGGGGGCCCCAGGGCTGCCGTCCCTGAGCCCTGTCCCCCTCTTCCCAGGGTGGCCTGAGTGGGTGGCACCCTAGAGGAGCTGAGCGGGGGCTGCTTGGACATGGCCCGTGCCCCCTCCCTCGCCACCTCGGAGCTGTCACTCTCGGCACATGCCTTGAGGGCGGGGCTTGCGCCGCCCCAGCTGGGTGTGTGTGTGTGTGTGTGTGTGTGTGTGTGCGCGCGTGTGCGCATGTGTGTGTGTCTTCGAGGCTCTGCGGGGAGCGGGAGGGAGCGCGCCCTCGCGGCTGTGGGGGGCCGCAGCCTCCCTCTGCCCGCCCTCCTGGCGCCGCGGGCCCCTTCCCCTGCTGGGCGGCGGGTGACGGCCGGGTGACAGCCGCGGTGACACCCGGCTGCCCTCCAGAACAGCAAGCCCGACTCCTTGCTGAAGATGGAGGAGGAGCAGAAGCTGGAGAAGCCGCCACTGTCGGGGAGCAAGGACGGCAGGTTCTCCTTCTCCTTCTCCAACAGGAAGCTCCTGGGGTACGTAAGGCCTGTGCCCGGAGGGCTGATGCGCACCCTCCACACCGCACACATCACACTTATACCACACACACCACACACCACCTACACCACAGACCACACACACAGCACACCACACACATACAACACACATACCACACACACCACATACACCACAGACCACACACACTACAACACACACATACAACACACGTACCACACACACCACACACATAGCACACGTATACCACACACACCACTACACCACAGACCACAGACACACCACACCACACACATACAGCACACATAGCACACACACCACATACACGACAGACCACACACACCACAACACACACATACAACACACATACCACACACACCACATACACCACAGACCACACACAACACACACAACACACACACACAACACACATACCACACACACCACACACACACTGCATACACCACACACCACACACATAGCACACGTATACCACACACACCACACACCCCACAGCACACTGCACACACCGCACATATACCACACACCACATACACCACTCACTACACACTGTACACGCCACACATATACCATATACTACACACAACACGCACATACACAACACATAACACATACTGCACACATCACTCGTGTACCACATACCATACACACAACACACACACATACAGAACACACCACACCACACATCACACACATACCACGCACCACACACAGAGCACACCACGTGCCACGCGTACCATGCACGCAGTGCTGCACCCGCAGACCCGGTGCTCACACTCATCCATGCAGGTGGCGCCCTGGCTGACACTCCCTGGGGAAGGGCCTCCCAGCGGGGCCCCTCACTGTGCCCGCCCGCAGGCGCTGGACGTCGGCCCGGGCCGGGCTCGCCTGTCCTCTGCAGTCAGAAGGCAGGCACATCCCCTGACCTCAGGAAGGCGCAGCGGGAGAGGGTGCAGGCGCGTGGAGGCAGAGGGCTGTGGGGGGACAGCGGAGGGGTAGCTGCAGTGAGGGGACAGCACCCCTGCCCAGAGACAGCTTCCCGGAGGGGGCGAGGGGCCCGAGAGGGAGCCAAGGCCAGCAGGAGGCGAGTTCACAGACCCTGCAGGTGCTCACGGAGAGGTGCAGGCAGTGGGGAGAGTCAGGAGCCCAGAGGTGACTCCCACAAGTCCCTGTGAAGTGGGCGCTGTGCTGTGGTGGAGAGGTTTCAGCACCCTGGGACTGTGTGCCCATCTGGGAGTCAGGGCGGACTCCCTGGAGGAGGCGGTGGTGAGCTGAGCGACAGAGGGCATGGAATCAGCAGGCAGAGGTGCCCAGCGGGGGACCGTGGTGGGGGCGTGCGCGGGAGGGCCTGTCCGGAGGCCGTGTGTGCGCGAGGCAGGCTGGAGGAGCACGCCCTTCTTCGCAGAGCCTCGGGCGGGGTGGGAGTCCGTCCCATCCCCGGGGGAGGCTGTTGGCCTCTTTTCCGTATCGGCCGGGCCTCCGTTCCCTCGTCTGGGGGCTGGGAGCAGAGTGCCACAGGAGGTGGTGCTGGCCAGGGGCCCTTTCACACCCTCGGGCCGGCGAGCGGACGGCAGGGCAGGGCTGCCCCGTCCACGGGGCCCCTTGCAGCCTGCTGCTTGACTGAGCTGAAGGTGAGCTCCGAGGTCCTGGGCATGCTTCCATTCCAGATGGGGTACGTGACCCACCGCATTTAGAAAGGAGGGGGAAACAGAAACCCTGGGCTAGGTGTGCGTGACGTGCGTGTGTGCTGCATACACCAGGGCACTGCGCATGGTAGTGCCAACTTGCCATAAGGAAATGGCTCCCTAGAAGCAAACTTTAAATGCTCGTTTACCTAAGCCTTGCTTGGCTAATGAAAACGCAACAGTGTGTACTTACCTTGTTTTCTCATCTGGGTGGGGAGATTGTTGGTGGTGGCAGATTTTCCTCTCAGGGTTTTGAGAATATTTTGTGTTATATGACTATAGATATGGACAATGGGTTTTGATCTGGCTGCTTTAAATTGTTGGATTTTTGTTTTTATGGTGGTACTGGGGATTGAACCTGGGACGTTGTACATGGGAAGCAAGCGCTCAAACCACTCAGCTATACCTGTTGCCTAAATGATCTCTATCATTTACATTGTCCAATTAATTACTGAATCAGCTATTTGATTTGAACGCTTATGACTTCAGGAAAATTTTCAGTTTAACTTCACGTGATTTCTTGGTTTGCTGAGAATGATGGCATCCCAGAAGCAACATGGACTTATCTGTGGTTGTGAAATACCATTTTTATTTTGAATGTTTTTTGGTGAATGCTAAAAAAAAAAAAAAAATACGAAAATAAAAATGACGTATGTATTTATATACACACACACAAACAAATAAACAAAAAATCTCCAAAATGGTCCTTGGGCATATATGGGCTAAATACAAGTTTTAATTCAGTAATGACTGGAAGATTTTCCCCACATTTATAAAAGCTGTTCTCTAATGCAGAGGAAATAATATACCATGGTAGCAAACATTCTTTTCTGATAAATAAAGCAACTACAGAAAGTTTTCATTTGTGCAAAATAACCAGGGATTTTGATGCAAAAAAAAAAGACAACCACACAACAAAAACAAAACCTCCCAAAAAACCCTAACTCCCCCAATACTTCTACTTCAAAACAAACATATCAAACTTGATTTCCATTAGAATGTAGTTATTCTTCACAGTAATGAATCAGAAAACCAAGACCTAGGCTTTATATACATCTAAATACATATAAAAAGCAACAATGCAAACAATGATTGAGCTTCATCTTCTGGACAAGATTGCCAAGTTAGTCTCTTTTCATAAAATCCAATTACAATCTGGGGACACTTCGTGTTTGCCTCTTTTGCCAGCACCAAGTCTGCCTCTTCTGAATCTTTCCATTTCATGAGAAATGTGAGCTTTCCACTGCTGTCCGTGGCACCGATTATGCATTCAGGATCAAGACGCTAGCAAAGCCTCTTGGTTTGCCAGCGGCATCTCTTTTCTTCTTTGATTTGCTGTCAACAGATTCACTGTCAGATAAAGATTTTCTTTTTGTACCATCTTTTTGAAAATTGAGAAATGCTTCAATTAACTCTGGGCAATCTAAATTTTCTTCAGGCTCACAAGTACTGTCAGCATTTGTAAACAAACCCCTTCCACTTTGGGAAATATTCACTTTCCCATTCACTACTCGTCAATCCAGTAGTTTTTCTACCACAAATTCTTCAGGCTCTGCCTTTTCAACTCTTTTACTCTTTCCATTCTGCAGCTTTCCCATTTTTTGCATTCGTGGCGTGGCGAGGGGAAAGGGGAGGAGGGGTGAGGACGTTAGTCTACTTGATTCTTTCAGTTGCTGTTGTAAATGAAATTTTTTCCCTGACTTCCTCCTCAGATTGCACATTACTAGTATCTTTTAAAGTCTATTTCATCTGATATAAGTATAGCTACTCTAACATTTTTTTGTTACTGCATGCGTGGAATATCTTTTTCCAGCCTTTCACTTTCAATCTGTTGGTATCCTTGGGTCTAAGGTGAGTCTCTTGCACACAACATGTAGATGGCTCATATTTTCTTATCCATTCTTTCAGTCTGTGTATTTTGATTGGGGAGTTTAATCCATTAACATTCAATGTTATTATCGTAATGGCAGTTCTTATTTCACCCATTTTGACCTTTGGGTTTTATCTGTCATATTTTATTTTCGCCACTCTTGAGACTTTTAGTAATTTTTAACTGATATAATCTTCATTTTTAGACTCTTTTCCAAGCCTCTCTTTCCTGTCTTTTCTTTTCAGACTGAAACACACCCTTTAGTATTTCTTGCAAAGCCGGTCTCTTGGTTACAAACTCAGCTTCTGTTTATCTGTGAATATTCTCAACTCACCTTATTTTTGAAAGACAATCTTGCCAGATGTAAGATTCTTGGCTGGAAGTTTCTCTTGCAGTATCTTAAATATATCATACCACAGTCATCTTGTCTCCATGGTTTCTTATGAGAAATTGGCACTTAATTTTTTTGGGTATCCCTTATACATTATGCATTGCTTTTCTCTTGCTGCTTTCAGAATTCTCTCTTTGTCTTTGGCATTTGACATTCTGATTAGTATGTGTCTCAGAGTTGGTCTATTCAGATTTATTTGGATGGGAGTACATTGTACTTCTGGGACATGGATATCTATGTCCTTCAATAGGGTTGGGAAATTTTCTACCATTATTTCTTCAAATATTTCTTCTACCCCTTTTCCCTTCCCTTCTTCTTCTGAGACACTCATGACATGTATGTTTGCACGTCTCTTTCTGTCATTTAGTTCCCTGAGGCTTTGTTCAATTTTTTCCATTCTTTTTTTTTTTTTTTAAAGATTTATTTATTTAATTCCCCCCCTTCCCCCAGTTGTCTGTTCTCTGTGTCTGTTTGCTGCATCTTGTTTCTTTGTCCACTTCTGTTGTCGTCAGCGGCACGGGAAATGTGGGTGGCACCATTCCTGGGCAGGCTGCACTTTCTTTCACGCTGGGTGGCTCTCCTTACGGGGTGCACTCCTTGCGCGTGGGCCTCTCCTACGCGGGGGACGCCCCTGCATGGCACGGCACTCCTTGCGCGCATCAGCACTGCGCATGGGCCAGCTCCACACGGGTCAAGGAGGCCCGGGGTTTGAACCGCGGACCTCCCATGTGGTAGACGGATGCCCTAACCACTGGACCAAGTCCGTTTCCCTTTTCCATTCTTTATATGTTCTTTTGTATGCTTGCTTCCAGAAGCCATTTTTTCAAGCTCACCAATCCTTTCTTCTGCCTCCACAAATCTGCTGTTATATGATTCCAGTGTATTTTTTATTTCACGTATTGCACCTTTCATTCCCATAAGTTCTGCTATTTTTCTATGTATGCTTTCAAATTCTTCTTTGTACTCATTGAATGTCTTAATATTCTTAATCTTTTTAGCCATCTCATTGAATTAATTAAGAAGATTTGTTTGAACATTTATGATTAGTTACCTCAACTCCTTTATGTCATCTGGAGGCTTATCTTGTTCCTTTAACTGGGCCATATCTTCCTGTTTCTTGGTGTGGATTGTTATTTTTTATTAGTGTCTTGGCATCTGGCTTACTAGATGTATTTATTCTGGGTTCAGTTTCTCTCTTTAGTTTAGGGCCTCCTGCCCTTTCTTCCTTGCTGACTGTGCAGTAGGAGCCAAGGACGTAGTTGGTGCTGTAAGCTGGGGAGGCTCAAGCTGCCCACATTGCCCCAGGGCCAATGAAGCTTCTCCCATGTTTCTCCTTTGCCAGATGTAGGACAGAATCACAGCTGTGTGTGATCATCCAGGTTGTGCAGGCCTAGACTGTGGTTACCCAGAGAGCCTGATGACGCTTCACGCCCTTTTCTCCCCTGCCTGGGGTGGGAATGGAGTGCAGGTGTGAGCAGCAGTCTATGCAGTGTGGGTCCAAAATGACTACAGTTGCCTTGGTAGACTTCCAGTTATTCAGCCTCTGCCAGTCAAATGTACCTGCAGGGACCTGGATAGGCTGGTGCAGGGCCCGCCAGCCTCCTCCCTACCAGAGGTGGGGCTGAAGCCTGGGCTAGGGCTGCAGTCTGATCTGGGTGTAAAGAAGCCAGTCCCACTGCCTCTGTGATTTTCAATCAGCCTGGCTTCCCCTCATGCAGGGGGCAGATTCCAAATGGCAGCTACTGGCCTCTTTCCCACTTGGACATGTTCAAACTTTAGCTGTTCTTAGGATTATACTTTAGCCTGCCAAATATACTCATCAGTAGCTGAAGTTGGTGCCCAGTAGTCTCTTCCTCCCCCATTTTTGGGAAGTGGAGTTTCCAGCTCCAGCCAGGGAATAGCTCCTGAGGTGGCCTGCGCCACTAGTGGAGGATGGGCACTGACCTCCAGGGCATGGAGTGCTCTACTCACGAATCTTCTCTGCAGAGGGGCAGTCTCCTGCTTCTGTTTTTTCAAGGATGTTGTAGGATGCTCTTCCAGTCTCCTGGAGCCCCCAAACAGGTGCTCTGGGTGATTGCTCACTTCCTTATAGCACAGGCTGACTCTAGGAGCTCCTTACTCTGCAACCATCTTGCTGGTTGTCTCTGTCGGCGGCTTTTTATTCCTCTGTTTATAGAGAACTCCAGTCAGAGGATTAAGACCCATCCTGGGTCATGCCCTACTGAAGTGACCTAATCAAAAGGAAGGCCCCTTAACTAAATCTAATCAAAAGGTCCCATCTACAATAGGTTTTACACCCACTGCAATGGATTAACAGGATTTTTGGAGTCCACCAAAGCTTCAAAATGCCACAGGCTCCCAGCCATGGGAATGCGGGTTAAGACTTGGACTTTTATGGGCAAAAGGATTCACTCCCCAGCAGTCAGTGTGAGGCTCAGGCCAGGCAATGTGGGGACAGCACCCAGCCCTGCCCCCCCACCCTGAAGGCTGACCGGGGCTGGGGTCTCAGGCAGAGGAGCCTTGGGAAGTCTCACCCATGTCCCACCTGCCCGGGGGCGGGGTGGGGATGCCATCAGTGCCTCAGGCTCCCCCTCAGCTGTCGAGCTGACCCTGCTCACTCTCGCTGCTGTAGCTCCAAGGGTCTCAAGCCCCAGACGAGTCCCAGTGTGTTTGGGGCCTTGCACAACTTCAAGGAGGACAAACCCAAGCCCGTGCGGGATGAATATGAGTACGTGTCCGACGACGGGGAGCTCAAGATCGACGAGTTTCCCATCAGGAGAAAGAAGAACACGTCAAAAAGGGACTTATCTTGTGAGTTCTCGTCTGCCCCGCACCCTGTAGCTGGGGAGGGAGCCCGCGCCCCAGCCTGGGAGCGCTTGGGGGTGGGCACATGTGGCGTCGGCCTGCTGGGCTGGGTGCCAGCCCCCAGGCACCCTGGCCGCGTGTGGCTGGAATCCGTTTGCTCTTGCTTTCAGTTTTATTGGATAAGAAGGAGATTCTCCACACGCCGGTCAAGAAGCCTAAGCTTGAGTCAGTGTTATACAAGGTGAGCTGCTGTCTCTTGCCTTTCCCCACACCTGCCTCTGTGGCTCTCCTCCAGGGGTCCATGGACCCCTGCGCCTCAGAGAGTCATGGCTGTGCCTTTCTCACCCACCTTACACTTACTTCCCTCTGACCGATTCACGGGGGGAGGGCCCAGGGGTTCAGATTTGGGGGTTGTGTTTCTGGCCAACACAGTCCTAGGTGTGCTGGCACTGGCCTGGCATCCTGTTTGTGAGGGATGCGTATGCTCCACGCCCTGCGGCCACCATGCCAAGAGCAGCCATGAGGGCGCGGCAGGGTCTCCCTCCCTGGGGTAGGTCTCCACGGCTGCCCCTGCCCAGGGGGATGTCAGCTGGGAGGGCAGATGCCCTGCATGAGGGTGATAAATGCAATGAGGAAAACTGCCCGTGGGGCCGGAAGGCAAGGGCAGCAGCAGCAGGCACGTCTTGTGGGTGGGAATGGGGGTGCGGGAGAGATCTGGTATGAAGGTGGGGGTGGGGTTACCTCACATAACCCCTGAAGCCACTTCCAACCCTAAGATCTGGTGACTGTCCCTAAGAAGGCTGGGACAGAGACTGTGCCCTTTGGTCAGGGGTCCCCCACTCCCTAGGGAGCCCAGAAGGAAGGTCATTCCAGTGGAGCCACAGTGTTTTTAGTTTTCTGGTTACTAAAAGAAATCCTGTAATGGGTTGGCTTATGCAACGGGAACTGATTGGCTCACAGTAGAAGAAGTCCCAAATCGAGTCCTCAGCAAGGCAGTGCTTTCCCCCCGAGACCCTGGCGTTCTGGGGCGGGCTGCTGGTGGACCTTGGTCCTGGGCTCTTCTGGCTCATGGCAATGCCCTTGGTGGCCTCTCCTGGCTTCTCTCTCCATCTGCCTTTCGCTCTGCCTCTAAAGGCCTCCAGGAATCCAGATTAAAGCTCAGCCTGATTCAGTGGGGTTGCACCTTAACTGAATACATCACATCTTGAAGATTTTTTATTTACAGTGGGTCCATACCCACCAGAATGCAGATCAAGACCATGTCTAAACTGGGGCACACACTTCAGTCCACCACACACTGCGAGGGGTCTGGAGAGATGTTGAGTTCTGGGCGGCAGTTACTAGATCAGGGTCTGGTCAACTGGGTTCCTGATAGCTTTGGTTACTCGGGGCCCCAGGGATGTGCTCCCCCTACCTCCACATTCAACCACACCAGCTTCTGTTTTGTTTATTTTAAACTTTAAGGATCTGATGTAAGGGTATCTTTGAACCAAGCGTCCTGTAGCTAAAAAACAGTAAAGGATGTGAAATGGACTTGGTGCTTTCAGGTCTTGGGATCCTTGGGACCCTAGAGCTAACCTCTGGCCAGCTCTCTGTGACCACTGCTGTCTGTACCACCCACCCTTGCAGCCCAGCCCAGCCCTGCCCCAGTATACTCTCAGCCTAGCCCAGCCCCAGCCCCAGCCCCAGCCCCAGCCCAGCCCAGCCCAGCCTCAGCTTCAGCCCCGCCCCAGCCCAGCCCAGCCCAGCCTCAGCTTCAGCCCCGCCCCAGCCTAGCCCAGCCCAGCCCCAGCCCCAGCCCAGCCCAGCCTCAGCTTCAGCCCTGCCCTGCCCTAGTATACTCAGCCTAGCCCAGCCCAGCCCAGCCCAGCCCAGCCCTGCCCCAGCCCCGCCCCGCCCCAGCCCAGCCCAGCCCAGCCTCAGCTTCAGCCCCGCCCCACCCTAGTATACTCTCAGCCTAGCCCAGCCCAGCCCAGCCCAGCCCTGCCCCGCCCCAGCCCAGCCCAGCCTCAGCTTCAGCCCCGCCCCACCCTAGTATACTCTCAGCCTAGCCCAGCCTCAGCTTCAGCCCCGCCCCGCCTTAGTATACTCTCAGCCTAGCCCAGCCCAGCCCAGCCCAGCCCAGCCTAGCCTCAGCTTCAGCCCCGCCCCGCCCTAGTATACTCTCAGCCTAGCCCAGCCCAGCCCAGCCCAGCCCTGCCCTGCCCCAGCCCCGCCCCAGCCCAGCCCAGCCCAGCCCCAGCCCAGCCCAGCCCAGCCTCAGCTTCAGCCCCGCCCCGCCCTAGTATACTCTCAGCCTAGCCCAGCCCAGCCCAGCCCAGCCCCAGCCCCAGCCCCAGCCCCGCCCAGCCCGCCTCAGCTTCAGCCCAGCCCCAGCCCAGCCCCAGCCCAGCCCAACCCCAGCCCGGCCCAGCCCAGCCCAGCCCCAGCCCGGCCCAGCCCACCCTCAGCCCAACACCAGCCCACCCTCAGCCCAACACCAGCCCACCCCCTGCCCAGCCCAGCCCCGCCCCAGTATACTCTCAGCCCAGCCCCAACCCAACTCCAGCCCAGCCCAGCCCAGCCCCTCCCCAGTATACTCTCAGCCCAGCCCCAGTCCAGCCCCAGCCCACCCTCAGCTTCAGCCCCGCCCCAGCCCCAGGGGCCTTGGCCTGAACCCAGCAGTGCTTATTAGAGCCACAAATACCACTTCTCTCTGGAGGGAGTGTCTAAGCCCCTTACCCAAACCCTTCCTCTGGTTGGCACTGTTTCTTACTTGGCATTTTGTCCCTCTACGGTTTTTCCTCCTGGCGGCCCCCCAGCCGAGCGACGACTCCTCCGATGAGGGCTCGCTGCACATAGACACGGACGCCAAGCCCAGCCGCAACGCCAAAGTCAAGAAGGAGAGCGGGAGCTCTGCGGCGGGCATCCTGGACCTGCTGCAGGCCAGCGAGGAGGTCGGTGCGCTCGAGTACAACCCCAACAGGTGGGTCCTCAGCCCGAGCCTGCGTGCCAGCGCCCATGGGCCCCCTCGTGATTCACTCCCTTATTCACAGCCTGGGACTGGGCTCCCTGCCTGTGTGGAGAGTAGGGTGGACAACCCAGAGCTGGGGTGCAGCTGACGCCTGGGCATGGGAGGAGTGGACGCCAAGGAGCTGGGGCCACATCTGGGGCAGGAGTGCACCCTCAGGTGGGGCAATGGGGCTCCTGCTGGGCAGGGTGCAGGGCTGGGGCTGGGAGCCACAGGGACCTGACCTCTGCTTTAGGGGCGAGTGAGCCTGAGCAGCAGTGCTGGGTGGCAGGGGCCAAGGGGCTTGGGGAATTTGGGAAGAGCCATCAGCTCCTTTTTTTTTTTTTTTTTTTTATTAAAACAATTTCTAAAATTTACAAACACTCTGTCCTACCAAACAGCACCTCCCTGCAGCACCCTGGTGACCTTGAATCTCCTTTCTCTATGAATCTGCTAGTTCTAGGTATTTCCTATAAAATCTGTCCTTGTGTGTCTGGCTTATTTCAATCAGTCTGGTGCCTTCGAGGTTCATCCATGTTGTAGCATGGATCAAAACTTCATTCCTTTTTATGATGGAATGATACTCTGTTGCACAGGTATTCTACCTTCTGTTTATCCGTTCATCAGTTGATGGACACTTGGGTTGCTTCCACCTTTTGGCGACTGTGAATGCTGTTATGAACGTTGGTGGACAAGTACCTGTCAGAATCCCTGCTTTCCATTCTTTGTGGTATATGCCTAGAAGTGGATTACTGGGTCATGTGGTGATTCTAGGTTTAATTTTCTGAGAAACTGCCCCAGTTTTCCATAGCTGCTACACCATTTTACATTCTTACGGTCCAGCTCTTTTATGGAAAGTTAGAACCAGGGCGGAGAAAGGTGTCATCCATTCCGCACTGCCTTTTCCAGGGTGGATGGGTGCCTGTTGGCAGGACTTGCTCTTGGTCAGGGTCTATGGGTGGGGGACCACTGTGCCAAAGTAGAGTCATCTGGGGTGGTCGGTGCTTCTGCAGGGGTGGGACTGAGTGTGGGAGGCATCCAAGGTGGAACTTGGAGCCCTGCCTGGGCCATGGGGCCTGGGGGGCTGGGAATGGGCGTCATGGCCTCTCTCCACTGGTAAGGTGCAGGTGAAAGGAGAGCAGAGTGTACCACAGAACTGGGTGGTGGGCTTGGGGAGGCAGGGTGGCTGAGGAGCGTCCTGGCAGAGGTGGCAAGGCTGTACCTTGTAATGAAAGCCTAGCTCCACTGTCTCGGTCTGCCAGAGCTGCTGTGACAAATAGCACGCCCCCGGGTGGCTTAAACAATGGGACTTTATTGTACGGTTTTGGAGATGAAAAGTCCAGCCTTGAGGTGTTGGCAGGCTCACCCCGAAGTCTGTCACGGTCTGCTGGGGGCTGGCCATCTGTCCTCGACTCCACCTCTGCCTCAGTCGTGTGCCGTCTGTCTCCCCATCTGTCTTTTCCCCGAGTCCAGTCTCCTCTGCTCGTAGCACTCCAGCCATCTTGGGTTAAGGCCCATCCTGGCTCCAGTTTGGGTTCGCCTGAGCTAGCAGTGGACGTGACTCAGTTCCTAACAGTTGCTCGGAAAGAGCCTTTTATTTGGGCTCCAAGTATGAGGATCTGACTACCCCCGTTGGCTCTTGTGGCAAGATGTGGGTACAAAAGCCAGCCCTAGTTAGTGGTATGATTATAATAATATTGTTTCATCAGTTGTAACAAAGGTGCCATGCTAAAGTGAAAGGTTGATAACTGGGGGAAGAGTGTGAGAGAGAGCGGGAGAGGGGGAGTCTCTCTTACTTTCTGGCATGATTTTTTCTATAAACCCACACCACTCTAATAAACAACAAGAAAACCCAACTGGATCAGAGGACAGGGAGAAAAGTCCTGCAGCCACTTGAGGGGGCAGAGCCTGGGCTTCTGTAGGGTCAGAGCCCACCCAGCCACGGGCCGGGTCCCCACACTTTATGAGTTCGCCAGTGGTTATATTAAAAGAGGCAAGGTGCAGTGCTGAGGAGGTGACGGCCCTGTCCCACATCCATGGAATGTGGTGTCCAGCTCTAGCTGGCCCTGGAGAGGGCCCCTGGCCACGTGCAAGGCACCCAGGGGAGGTGGCCAGGACCTTTGAGCCTGTGTGACTCAAGCCCTGAGGCCTGCCAGGGCCCTCTTGGGGCATGGTGGCTGTCCGTGCCTGGAGACCCTGTGATTCTAGACTGGAGTGGTGTGGGTCTCTGGGAGGCAGTGGGTGGGCGGCCCAGGACCACGGGTAGAGCCATCCCTCCCTCCCCGGCCCACCTGGCCCAGGCATCTGATTAGAGAGAAGTGGATTGATCCATTTGGGCTTTGATTCCAGGAGGGGCTGGGGCTCTCTGCTCAATCCCCTCTAAATCACAGGTCTGCAGTTGTGTTTGTATGCCGTGGAACCATTTGCTTTTCACCCTTAGGAGGATTTCCACATGTGCCATCAGAGAGAGGACAGAGGGGCTTGGAGGGGCCTGCTCCCTGCCCCTCTGTCCTCTCCCCCCACTTTGGCCCCTCCTCTGCTGTCTTTCCCTTGCTCTGGCCCCACAGAGCACCCTTGGGTGGCAGCAGCCCCCCGTGGGAGTGCCGGCTCTTCAGGTGCTCCCTTGGCACGCCTTGACATGCCTTGCCTCACCCCTGTGGTTCCTTGGCAGCTGCAGGGATTGGGGGTGATGGGGTTCAGAGAGCGAGGGTAACTAGCCTGAGGCAGTGCTGCCAAGGACGTGCTAGATGCGGGACTACACCTCCTGCGCGCCAGAGCGCGGCGCTGGCGCGGGGCGGGCTGCCCGTGGGCAGGTGCTCGCACATCTCCTAAGTGAAGTCCCGCGGCCGTGAGAGCGGGAGCCCAGGAGGAAGGCTTTCTGGGGAGGCAGATGGGCTTGGCGGCTGGGAAGGGGACGCCAGGCGGTGCTGGCTCCGGAGGGGCAGGACTAATTCCGCATTCGAGCCCCTCGCGGAGCCGGTGCTAAGTGAGCAGGGAGAGGGAGAGGCTGGTCCCCGGGAAGGCCGCAGAGCCCACGGGCGGGCAGAGGGGCGCGGGCACGTTGGGGTGGGTGAGGTGGTCAGAGGGTCGGGCAGGCGGGCTCCGGCCACAGGGCCTGCAGGCTGCCCTGCTGGGGCGTCTGGGCGTGAGCTGGCCTTTCCTGGGGAGTGTGTCTCCTTCCTCTGAGGAGGCGCCACCCCACGGGGCCTGCTCGGGCCCTTTCCTCATCCCCCTTTTCCTATCCACTCCCCGGCCTCCGGCGCCTCGGTGGTTTCCCAAATCAAAACCCGAGGGCTGCGCTTCCCACAGCTCAGCTTGAAACGGGGTGGCTGAGTGGTGGGCAGGCCTGTTCCTAAATAAACAGAGCGACTCGGCCTGACAGGAAGGCGCTCTGGCACAATCAGATGACCGTATTTCATGTCATACATGGCATTTCTGTGGGAACGATGATATTCCCAGGCAGCCTGGCCCGCTTCCTCCGGAGGGGCTGAGACGTGACTCGCGACGCTGGCAGGGCTTTGGGGTACCCGTGTGAGGGCCGGAAGGTTTTCTGCAAGTCGTGAAGTTGCCTTCATGCCCCCCCTGCAGGAATGCCCTTGAAATCTGCGCCTTGGGCGTGACTCTCACCTTTGCGGGGCGCCCGCCTGCCTCCCACCCAGCTTGGCCATGCGAGGTGGCTCCACCCCTCGAGGGGCCTCTGGTCAGCCCCGGTCCCCACAGAAAGGTCTGAGGGGCTAAAGGCACCTGGGACGAGGGGGCCTTGGGGCACCCCCCAGGGGCTTTGTTCCCAGGACCACGTGGCGCTCCTTGAGAAGGGACGTTTTACACCCCCGGCGGCGCGCGTGCCCCTGTGCCTGGACGTGGAGGTGGGAGGACGGCGCAGGGAAGGTGGGAGCGTCCGCGGGCAGCCAGGCGGGGCGGCGCAAGGCCGGCGGCGCTGCCTTCCAAGCCCCGCGCGCGGGTCCCCGCCCCGCGCCGCCAAGCGCCCGCAGCCAGCGCTGTGCACGCGCGCCAGCGAGGCCCGCGAGCCCGCCCGCCGCCCGCACGGACGTGTGAGCCCCGCGTGTGCCCCGCGCGGGCCCTTGCACGCGGACCACGAGCCTGCCGGGCGCAGGGGGGCGGGCTCTGCCGCCTCCCGGCCCCCACGCACCCGCCCCGGGCAGTTCCTGCCCAGCCTCTTCCGGTAGGAGCGGAGGGTCAGGTTTTGATGGTCCGTTTGCACTGTTTTAAGTATTCCCTGTTTGGAGGGCGGAAAAACCAGCTGAAGGAAAGAGGAAACGATGGTAATTTCTCATTGGTGGTTTGCTCGGTCTTTACCGCCGGGAAGAGAACGGAGAGGACTGGGTTTGCTAATTGGAGGATCAAAATAGTGTTTACATGCCGCCTGCCTGGGCCCAGGCTTGGGTCCCGGCCTGTGCCTTGAGGCTGCGTGGTCTGGAGACCACTGGGGTCCTGCGGCTGAGCAGGGGTGGGCTTGGTGGTCCCCCACCCTCTCGGGCGTACCTAGGGGCCTCTGTTTGCCCCCCCAGGCCAGAGCTGGAACCAGAGTCCCCTGCACCGCCGTCTCCCCCGGGAGCTTCTGGGCCCAGGGGGGCGGAGAGAGAAGGGATCCCTGGCCCAAAGAGCCAGCCTGCGGGGCTGGGGACAAGCAGCGGCCCAGCGGGTAGAGACACGTTGCCCTCGCCGGCTTGCGGTCGTGGACAGGGGTGGGTCGGGGCGGTGGGGAATGGGGGATCTTCCCTGCTCAAGCGCCTCAGCCTCAGCTGGGGAGCCTTCTCCACAGCACCCTGCGTGGCTCATTCCAGACCCCAGGGCCCTGCCTTACGGGGGGCCGATGCTGGGCAGGGGCCACAGGGGCTCTGGCAGAGAGGACCGTGGACGGCTCCGAGGCAGCGCCTGCCTGAGGAACTTCCCAGCCGTGTGATCTCACCTGGTGTGTGCTGGCTTGGGAACTCGATGCCGTTGAGTCCCTGGCAACCCCAGTGCCCCGCCACTCCCCTGCGCCCAAATCACACAGCCGGGGCTGCCCGGGCGCGCCACGGGCCGCTCTCCCTCTAGGGTCCTCTCTGAACTGAGCTGGACTTTTGGAGAGCCCATGGCAGTGTCCCTCACAAGGTGCCTTTAGCCCAGCGTTGCGGTGGCAGGTCCCTGGGACCCTGCAGGGATCCCTGTCTGCGCCTGCTGCATCCCTTGGGGGCCAGTTTCACCTCTCTCAGCACTCCTCCATCCTAGGGAGAATCCCAAGAGAAGTCGCCCTCTGGCCGCAGACTCAGGAGCCTTCTGTTTCTGAGCCCTCATGGACACCCCAGGCTGGGTCCCTGGTTGCGTTTGGCTCCTGTGGGAAAGCTGGGGGGGGCCTCAGCACCTGTACTGGGGAAACTGGGGAGGCACCGCCCTCGCCGTAGCCAGGGTTTCCCACAAGACCTCCCTCCCTCTCCTCTTCCATACTTATTTGAAAGTGCTTGGTCTTGCCATCCTGAATGTACTTTGGGTCCCTTTGGGAGTAGGGTGGGGTATAAATATGGAAACTCGCACAAATGGATACACCCAGCAAAGGGAGGGATCTGCGGGCGAGCGAAGCGTGGGGCAGCCCTGGAGACGGGCTGGTGGCTCTGGGAGCAGGGAAAGCTCCCTGGCAAGCACACGGACCCCTGGGATCCCCCCACTGAGCTGTTGAGCTGCCATCTCCTAAACGGGACAGCATGACTTCATTCACTCATTCACTGATTCATTCATGCACGGTTGTTCATCGAACGCTGGCTATGCCAGGGCCTGAGCCAGGTGTGTGGTGTGCAGAGGTGAATTCCCTGAAGGAATTCCCTTTTTGGGGCAAGGGTGGATGGAGGCTAGGAGGGGAGAGCCTGTGGGCTGGCAGAGGGGTTGCCTGTGGACTTGTCGCTGGATGGCCGGGGAGCGCATCTCCTAATCAATGAGCCCAGGATAGCTTTCCATTTATTTAGGTCAAATTTCATTTCTCTGGGTGATGATTTGTAGTTTGCCACATGTATTAGTCAGCCAAGGGGGTGCTGATGCAAAATCCCAGAAATTGGTTGGTTTTTATAAAGGGTGTTTATTTGGAGTGGGTAGCTTACAGATACTAGGCCATAAAGCGTAAGTTACTTCCCTCACCAAAGTCTATTTGGAGCAGGATGGCTGCCGACATCTGCGAGGGTCCAGGCTTCCCGGGTTCCTACGTTCCTGGGGCTTGCTTTCCTCTGGGTTCAAGGTTCCTTCCTTCCTGGGGCTGGCTTCTCTCTCCTCTGTGTGCTGACTTCCCAGGGCTCCAGCTTAAGTCTTCAGCATCAGACTCCAACATCAGAAGCACTCAACTCTGTCCTTTGCCATGCCTTTTATTTGTGAGTCCCTACCCTAATCATAACTCAATCATGCCCAGGTACAGATCAGATTACAAACATAATCCAATATTTCTTTTTGGAATTCCTCAGTAATATCAAACTGCTATACCATGGATGAGTCCTTTACATCCTTGGTTAAATTTGTTCCTAGATATTTTATTCTCTTAGTTGCTGTTGTAGATGGGATTGTTTCCTCAATTTCCTTTCCTGAGTGTTCCTTGCTGGTGTACAGAAATACCACTGATACCTGCGTGTTGCTCTTGCACCCTGCCAGCATGCAGAATTCGTTTATTAGCTCGCGGGGTTCGTGGGTATGGATCTGCTCCCATGGCCTGAGCAGTGCACCCCTCCGTGGTCCTGGGTCCTCCTCCGTCCAGCGAGGGCAGCGCAGCCCTGGCCCCGGGTGTGGGGGGCCTGAAGGAAGGTGGGGATCCTGGGGCTGGAACGCGGCCTTGCCCTGTGGTCGGCATCTGGAGACCCTGGCTACACTTTGTGCCCCCTTTCCCTCGGTGTTCGTTTCAGCTGCTCCGTGTTGATCTCCTCCCCAACCACCTCTGGCCTGTGGCTTGCAGGTGGAAATCTCCTTTTAACGGTCTTACTAAAAAAGTGTCTTAGTTTGCCATGGCTGCTACGACAGATAGCACACAGCGGGTTGGCTTCAACGGGACCGTCTTGGCTCCGGGTTCCGATGCTGGAAGGCTGGCCTCCTCCTGTGTCCGCAGTCTTTTGGCTCCTTGGCTTTCCCGTCCCGTGGCGCAGCCCTCCCCTTCCCTGCTGGCTTCCAGCTCCTCCCGTGGGTTCCTCTCCTGCCAGGTCTGAATTCCTTCTGTTTATAGAGGCCTCCAGTATTCCCGACTCAGTTGGCCACACTTACCTAAAATAACACCTTCCTGAGATTCCGCTTACAGCCGGTTCCCACCCTCAGGAATGGGATCATAATAAAGAATGTGTCGCTCTTCTGGGGCATGTAACCCCGTCTGCCACAAGCTTCAGATCCTCTTTGGAAGCAGGGGGAGGCCAGGAAAAGAGGGAAGCACGGAGATGGAGGACAAGGAACGTGTGAGGGGGCCGCCGTAGAGGGGGGCTGGATTGGAGACCCTGGGCAGGCCCAGCCTGCGTGGACCAGGCTCTCTGTCCCAGTGTCCACCGCGTTTGGGGCTGCTGGGGGAGGGGCTTTCCATTGGGTGAAGGAGTGGGTGGGCTTGGGTGTCATGTCGCAGAGGAGAGGGGGCTCTGTGGGATGGAGGGGGGCCAGCACGGGCTGTCCTGTCCTGAGGTTCAGGTGAGGCTTTGGGGAATCAACAGGATGAATATACATGTCAATATTAAGAGACTTATTATAGGA
The DNA here is from genome assembly GCF_030445035.2 of Dasypus novemcinctus. NCBI lineage: Eukaryota > Metazoa > Chordata > Mammalia > Cingulata > Dasypodidae > Dasypus > Dasypus novemcinctus. Next base: position 13,783,751 of record NC_080680.1, on the reverse strand, counting down.
GTCGGCTCCTGTGACCGGGTGGAGGAGCAGGTCACAAGCTGGAAACGCCTCTGAAAGTGAAGTTGAATTCCCCAGGTGCAGCTGGCTGGTTGAAGGAGAGAGAAATTCTTAAATCCTCAGAAGGTAGAAATCTTTCTACCTTCTGAAATCCTGTGGAGGAATCCTTCCTTCTTCCAACTTTGGAGAAGGATATTCCTCTCATTGCTGAGGGCAAGTCTCCTTTGTTGACTGTAGATGCAATCAGCTGTAGATGCAATCAGCTGACTATAGATGCCAATCCCTGCACAAAACACCCTTTCGGTGACCATCAGGCCAGCAGTTGCCTGATCCAACAACCTGACACCATAACCTAGCCAAGCTGACTCCTGAAATAAGCCATCACCGGGCTGCAGGTGAGGGTTAGGACCAGAACAGGATGCTGAAGCCAGGTGCACTGAGCCTGGCGCTGAAAGACCAGGAATGTGTGATCAGAGCCGGGGCCATCCTCAAGGGAGACCCGGAAGCAGGAGCTCCTGGGTGGGGCCCGGCATGTTTTAAAGCTGCCCTGGCGTTGCTGTTGTGCAGCCAGGAAGGGGCTAGAGCAGGGACAGGGAGGGAGGTGTTGGGGGGGCACCCACGGGAGTCTCTGCTGCAGCGAGGGTGCGGCGAGCAGGTGAGGCGTGAGGGCGCTGGCAGCGGAGGTGTTGGGGGGAGAGAGCACGGTGGCGCTGTGTGTTGCGCGTCACCACGTGCTCTGGGGGTGAGGGTGGGGCTGACGGGCCTCGGCACCTGGTGGATTCTCTAAGGTGAGGGAGGAGGGGGTGTCGAGAAAGACTCCCGGGCTCTGGGCCCGGTGCTCGCCGACGTCACCCGTGTGTGCAGTGGGAGGGGGCCGTGGCCCCACCATCTCAGGGCGACCAGATGAGAGGGGGTCTGTGAAGGAGCCATAGAAGGCGCAGGTGCAGGCTGGGGCAGCGGGCAGCAGGCCAGGGCTGGGGAGAGGCTGGTGGATGCCCTGTGGGCCGAGGTGAGCAGGGCTGGGGGAGCAGGGCCGGGCGGGGTCCAGCTGGGCCGCTGGCTCTGATACGGGGGAGCCCTGCACGCCGGGACAGCCGCGTGCTGCGAGGGCGCCAGAGTGGCCATTCGCCTGCCCCCCCCACTTCTCCCACTTCCTGGCCCCGCCCCTCCCCACCCTCGGCTGCGGTGCGGGGGCGGCCGCTGAGCCTGCTGTCTCTCTGTGCCCCCAGCCAGCCCCCCGCCTCCCCCAGCACGCAGGAGGCTATTCAGGGAATGCTGTCCATGGCCAACCTGCAGGCCGCCGACTCCTGCCTGCAGACAGCCTGGGGCGCCGGCCAGGCCAAGGGCAGCTCCCTGGGCGCCCACGGCGCCCGGAAGAACGGGGGCGGCGGCAAGAGCGCGGGCAAGCGGCTGCTGAAGAGGGCGGCCCGCAACAGCGTGGAGCTGGACACCTACGAGGAGGAGCAGGACCACCTGGACGCCTGCTTCAAGGACTCGGACTACGGTGAGTGCGGGGCCGCGCCCCACTCGCCCCAGCCCGGCGCTCCGGGCTCCTCTCTGGGAACGAAACCGGGGTCCCCGCCCGCACGAGCCTTGTCTTGGGTCCTGGCGTGTGGAACGCTTTGTCCCTCTTGAGATAAGACCCCTGTGCCATTGAGTTTACCCACTCAAAATGCACAAGCCGCCACGGTCAAGTTTAGAAAACGTTCATCTCCCGCAAAAGAAACCCTGCGCACGCCCAGCGCAGATCCGCCACCTCCCCTCCGGCCGCTCCGAGGCAGCCGCCGGCTCCGTCTCCGTGGGTTTGCCTCCTCGGGTGCTGCCTGTAAACGGAACCGCCCGGCCAGTGGTCTTCGTGCCCGGTTCTCTCCCTGGCGGCGTGGTGGCCGGTTCGCCCGCCGCGGCTCCTCCTTTTGGCTGGGTGACGCGCTGCATGGTTACACCGCGGTCCGTCGGGCCATTCGCCGGCGAGACGCTGCGGGCTGCTGTGGATGATGCTGTGAGAACGCCGGAGACACGTTCTCCTGGGAGGGGACCTGCTGGGGCATCTGGTGACGGGCCAGCTGTTGGAGGCACGACTGACGTTTCCCACTGCCTGTTTCCTCGGGTCCCCGAGAGGAGAGGGCCTGCCTTCAGCGCCAGCGGGGCGGGCCTCAGGGCGCGGCGTGCTTGCGCTCCCGTTCCTGGGAGACTCCGTCCTGCGTGCGCGCAGAGCTGGCCACATCTGGCCGACAGATTTGGGCGCGGCCGAGGGACCTTCCCCCGTGTGACAGACAAGCCGACAGGGACGGAGAACTCCCGTTTTCAGGGCTTCCTCTGGGCACGCAGCCCCGGCCCCCGAGCGGCTCCTCCAGAACCACGAGCCCCCCCGGAGCCTTAGGCCGCACAGGCCCTCGCAGGCTAAACGCCCCCAGCCCAGCCCGTGGGGGCGGGTGGGGGTGGCGCCGAGGACGCCACTTCAGCGCGTCCCGCTGCGCAGGGCTGTGCCTCTGCAGAGCTTCCCCGGGGCAGGTGGGGAGGGTCCTTGCGGCTCTCCCGTCCCTGTGGGAATCAGACATGCTCTTTTTCCGCACCCCCTTTCTTTTAATTTTTCAAAAAAATTTTTATGCACACGCCTTTACTCGCCAACTTCCAGACACTCACGTGCAGACTTTTGCAAGGAGAACAAACGTGTTTTTTCCTAGCGGTCTGCTTACTAAGTGGAACCTTGCCTGCAACCGCCAAGTGTTCCTCCCCTGAGGTCAGACATACTCTGATGGATGGGGGGTCCTGGCCCCTCCCTGGTCTCCCCGCTCTCTGCTGCCTCTGAGCTGTGGCCTCCAGGGGTCGGTCTCAAGGCCTCTGTGGGCCAGGAACCCAGGAGGGGGCTCGTCCGGCCTGGCAGCCCCCGCCCCCACTGGGTGCAGGGCCTGGGACAGGAGCCCAGAGGGGCTCGGTGGTGTGCTGGACTCTGCCGGGTGCCAGGGCCAGACCGGGACACGAGACCCTGCCCAGGGGATGGACGGGCCCCGGGGTGCTGGAGGGTCGCACGCAGTGGGGACCCGGGGGCGGCGGCCTGTCGCGGGGGCTGGTCCACCAGCGTGCCGGCGCCTTCTTGCATTGGCACACGGCGAGGCGGGCCACCAGGGCAGGAGCACTCTCCCTGCCCTTTCCATGTGGACATGGAGGCAGCGAGAAGCGGCCCGAGGCCCCGTTCCCTCACCTGCGCCCCCCACCCTGGCCCTGGGTCCGGCGTGTGGGAAACGCTGGCTCCCTCTGTCCCACTGGGCGCAGCCCGGGCTGGCGGGAGGGGAGGGAACATCCAAAAAGAGCCGGATGCTGAGCGGGCGGCACGGCGGGGGCCAGGGCAGGTGGCCGCGGGTGGGGCAGGTCCAGGGGCCGCGGGGGCTGCAAAGGGCCTGGGAGGACCCCTGACCCAGGACGCGGCGGGCTGACTGGCGCGCTCGGGGCTGCTCATCCTTGTCAGGCATGCCCCTGCCTCTTCTGGGCCGCACTCGTCCTCCCTGTCACGGGGGACCTCCAGCCTGGCCGTGTCCAGGAGTGACCGCACCTGCCAGCTTCCGAGGGCGGCGACACCCCGGGGCAAGGCGGGCCTTCAGCAGGGGCTCGCCCGCCGCCTCCCGCAGCTGCCCCCAGGGCGAGGGTCCTGCGGCGCCCAGTGCCGGCCCCAGCAGCGCCTTGTCTTCCTCCGCCTCCCTTTAGTTTACCCCTCCCTGGAGTCCGACGAGGACAACCCCGTCTTCAAGTCGCGGTCCAAGAAGAGGAAAGGCTCCGACGACGCCCCCTACAGCCCGACAGGTAGTGGGAGGGGGCGACCCAGAGCTCCAGCCGCGGCGTTCCGTGCCCGCCTGCCCCTTCCCGCCTCGGCCAAGACCGAGCCGGGGTCTGTGCCCGCCCCGACAGGCAGCGCCCGCGCTCTCCGCACACGGTGGCTGCACCTGCCGCGCTCTTGCCCACAAGACGTCACTGCCCGGACGTATCTCCATGCAGCCCCCCGAGAGGCGGGCAGCCCCCTCGTGTCTCCTCGTAGAGGAGCCCCGGGAGGGACCTTTCTGTGCCCGCGTGACTCCCTCGTGGGACACCTGCAGGGGTGGGGATGCTGCTGGGGAGGGGGTGCAGACCTCTCCCACAGCCCACCCAGCTCCCTCGTCCCCCGCCTGGCTCCGGCTGGGCAGGAGCGGGGCCTCCCGGGCTCTGGCGTTGCAGCCTTCCTCCCGCGGGCGGGCCAGGGGTCTCCGTTTTCCTGGCTTTCCGCCCTGCCCTGGCTCGCGGCTGACCCTCCCCTTGCAGCGAGGTGTGTGGAAGTCCAGGGGACCTGGTGTTTCAGGTTCCCCTGATGAAGACAGGCGTGGGGGCGGGTGGGAGCAGCGCAGGTGGGGCCTGCTCCGCGGGAAACCCTCACCGCCTCCCACGGGCGCCGCCTGCCCGGGCAGGGGTGGCCGGGCCATGGGCCAGCTGAAGGCAAGCTGACCCTCCTCTCCCTGCAGCAAGGGTCGGGCCGTCGGTGCCGAGGCAGGACAGGCCGGTGCGCGAGGGAACCAGGGTGGCCTCCATCGAGACTGGCCTGGCAGCCGCCGCGGCCAAGCTCTCCCAGCAGGTAAAGAAGGGCCCGGGGAGGGGGGCTGCCAGCAGCCTGGGCCACCTCCACAAGGGACTGAGCGTGCTGGCCAGGCGCAGGCTCCCCAGACGCCCCTGCTCCTCACTGGTGATGGGCGGGGAGCCCCGCGACCCGGGTGCACAGACCCCCTGGGCTGGGGAGTCACAGGCCTGGGGTCACTGAGTCTTTATTTATTTTTAAATATTTATTTCTCTCCCCCTCCCCCACCGTTGTTTGCTCTCTGTGTCCATTCGCTGTGCGTTCTTCTGTATCTGCCTTTATTCTTGTCAGTGGCACTAGGAGTCTGTTTCTTTTTGTTGTGTCATCTTGCTGTGTCAGCTCTCTGTGTGTGCGGCACCACTCCTGGGCAGGCTGTGCTTTTTTCACGCAGGGTGGCTCTCCTTGAGGGGCGCACTCCTTGCATGTGGGGCTCCCCTACGTGGGGGACTCCCCTGCGTGGCAGGGAACTCCTTGTGTGCATCAGCACTGAGTGTGGGCCAGCTCGCCACATGGGTCAGGAGGTCCTGGGTTTGAACCCTGAACCACCCATATGGTAGGCGGATGCTCCATCAGCTGAGCCAAATCCGCTTCCCAGGTCACTAAGTCTTTGAAAAGGGGAGAGTGGCTTCCCCAGGTGCTCAAATCCCTGGAAAGGTGCCATCTTAGTTTGCCCAGGCTGCTATGACAATTAGCACACACCGGTTAGCTCCTGCAACAGGAAATTGTTGGCTTTCTGTTTTGGCTGCTGGAAGTCCAAAATCGGGGTGTTAACAGGCCGCCCTTTCTCCTGGAGACTGCAGTGCTGAGGGGAGAGCGTCTGGCAGTGCTTGGTCACTCAGCGGCCTCTCTCTGGCCTCTCCTGCTGTTGTCTGCACCTCTGTTAAAGGACAGCACGTTCACGGACTAGGGCCCTGAATCCACCTGGCCTCCTCCATGGAGGACCCTGGAAGGTCCTGTCCCAACTGTGCTCCCCACACCCTCACTCCCTGAGACATCCTGAAGGTCCTATTTGCCAATGGGCCCTCCACCCCCACCCCCAGGACCGCGTCTCTGCGGTGGACGGTCCAGTCCTCAGCAGCCTGAGAGCAGACGTGAGGGCTGGAGCCAGAGGGGTCTTCTTGCCCAGACCCCCGTTCCCTCGTGGGCGGGCACGAGGCCTCCAAGCACCCTCCCCAGGAGCGCCCCCGGAGGGCCCTCGCCCACCCCATCACCCCGATCGAGTTTTGTCCTCGTGGAACCGGCGCTGAGAGCCGTGTGCCATTTCCACAGCTCCCGGTGCCCTCAGAAAGGGGCGGACCCCGTTCTCCTAACCGGCCTTCGGGAACTTTGTCTCCTCTGCGGACTCTCCCATGGCCCAGATCGCGCTTTTGCACTGACTCTGTTTGGCTGGCGCGCCTCCATCCTGAGAAATGGGATGGAGGAAGTAAGGAATGCTCTTGAGACGCCCCTGTCCACAACGGTACCCGCCACCCCCCTGGATGGGTGGTGTGACGAGGAAGAGCGTTCTGGGTGGGATGTGGTTCTCCTCGGGGATTAGAAGGCGTTACTCTCTCCGGTGTCTCGGTGCACGTCTGATAGGGTGGAATGGAATGTTCTAGGCTGGTGTATCAGTCAGCCGAGGGGTGCCGATGCAGAGTACCAGAACGCTGCGGGCTTTTGGGAAGGGTGTCTATTTGGGGTACAAGCTCACGGCCACCAGGCCCTCACGAGTCAACTGGAGGCTGCCTTCTCACCAGGTTGCCCCGTGGTGAGGCAGGGTGACTGCTCCTCTCTGCCTGGTCTCAGGCCGCAGCTGCTCCCGTGTTGACTGTCAGGCAGAGGGCTCCTCTCTGCCCCCGGGGCTTCAGCTGTTCGAGCTTCTGTCTGTGGGAAGGTTCTCCCCGCTGCCATCTATGGCGCTTTCTTCCGTGTGTCTTCTTGAGTGGGTGGGTGTTCATATCGGCCCCCAAGGGGGCTGGGCACCCCGAGTCACTCCTGCCTCCAGTAGTTGAGTCCAAGCCCTAATCTTGCCAGGTAATTTAACCAAGGGTGCACAGCTGAACCCGGTGCCGAGGGGAATCACGCCTTCCCCTGGACTAGTTCACAGAGCTAATCTTTCTCCTCGGGGAATTCATAAATAATCTCAAAGTGCCGCAGTCGGATGCGACCCTGCAGTCCCTCTGAGGGTGGGTGGCTCAGCGTGGGAGACAGGATGAGTGCAGCACACAGAGTGGGCGGGGCTGCCGAGCACCCGGTGCCCAGGCCGAGGCCCGCGTGGGGCGTCTCCATGTCCAGGGCGCCTGGGCGCGGGGCCAGCCAGCCCTTGGGGGGGCTGCAGCCCTGCTCCGGGTGGGGGGGCTCCAGGATGGGGGGCTCCGGGGTGGGGGCTGCAGCCCTGCTCCGGGTGGGGGGCTCCAGGGTGGGGGGCTCCGGGGTGGGGAGCTCCGGGGTGGGGGCTGCAGCCCTACTCCGGGTGGGGGGCTCCGGGGTGGGGGGCTGCAGCCCTGCTCCAGGTGGGGGGCTCCGGGGTGGGGGGCTCCGGGGTGGGGGCTCCGGGGTGGGGGCAGCAGCCCTGCTCCAGGCGGGGCCACTCCACCGTGGGGCTTGGGGAGGCGCTGGGTGGCCGGCTCCCGCCAGCGCCCGTGTCTTGGGGGGGGCCGCCACTGCGGGGCTTCCTTCTTTGAGGGTCCCGGCGCCCGCCTGCTTTGTTCCCAGGAGGAGCAGAAAAGCCGAAAGAAAAAGACCACCAAAAAGAAGCCGGCCCCCAGCACCACCTCGCCGTCCACCTCGTCCACCGCCTCGGCCTCGGCCGCGTCGGGCGGCCCCGCGTCGGGTGGCGCGGCGTCCAGCAGCCAGGCCTCGCAGGAGAGCAGCTCGCCCGAGCCGCCGGCCGAGCCGCCCAGCAGCAGCCTGGCGGACCACGAGTACACGGCGGGCGCCGCCGCGGGGCCCCCGGCCGGCCGCGCCGCGCAGCCCATGGCCCCGGGCGTCTTCCTCACGCAGAGGCGGCCCTCGGCGTCGTCCCCCAACAACAGCAGCGCTGCCAAAGGTAGCCCCCGCCCCCCCGGCCCGGCCTCGCCCCTGCCGCCCGCTGGGAGGCCGCGGCCGCCCCAGGACCGTGGAGGGCTGGGGTTTGGGTCTGCCGGCGGGCGGGCGCCAGCGTCTGCGGTGGGCGTTCGCGGGGGTGGGTCCCACTCGAAGGCTGAAAGAGACGGCCACCTGTCAGGCTGGGGGCCAGAGGGGGTTTCTCCCAGGTCCAGCCCGCAGCCCCCAGGGTCTCGTGGGCCCAAGGGGGACTCAGCCTCCTGTAGGGTGGGGGGCGCCTCCATGTGAGATGGGGGGCCGGACCCTCCCCTGCGCTCCACGAGCATCACCGTTGCCGTCGTGTCCTGCCTTTGCCTCCCCCCACCTGCCCACACCTGGGGAGGCTGGAGATGGCAGGTCCAGGGAGCGGGGGTCTCTGGTCGGTCATCTGGGCTTGTAGAAGGGTCACCAGTCCCAACTCTTCCGCCAGTGCCCCTGGACACGGCCGAGGGTGTGTCTTCTGAGATACATGCTGAGACCCCAGAGCTAGAGCCCCGGCAGCCCGTGCTCCAAAGCGGGGCAGGGCTCACGGAGAGGCCCCGAGTGGACAGCGCTGCCCAGTGGCGCCCACTGGGTGGGACAGCCCACCCCTCCCCTGGCACTCTGCTGCTGCTCTTGCCATCTCACTCCTTTCTTCTCTCGTGTCCTCTCCTCCATCCCTTTAGGAAAACGTACAAGAAAAGGCATGGCCACTGCCAAGCAAAGGCTTGGGAAAATTTTGAAAATCCACCGGAACGGGAAACTGCTCCTTTAAAGTTTGGAAAGCCAGGATCCTTCTGCTCTGCTCAGGACACACCTGGAGCCCCGCTAAAGCATCAGCCCACTCCCCCCCAAGGACCGTGGCCACCATCCCCCCAGACGAGCGTGTGTACCTTCAGCAGGCAGAGCGTGCAGAGCACGGCTGTCCCTCGTTTTGAACACAGACATCCTTTCTCCAGTCGCTTAGTGACCAGCTCCCGAAAGGCTGCCCTGCCACGTGGAGGACCATTTTGGTTTCAGGACAGTCTCCAGGCACCCCTTGAGTGTGGGTGTGATTGTGGGGCCCCTGCAGCTCTGCTGGGACCATGAGTCCTTCAAGGAAGGAAGTGTGAGCCAGAGCTCACCAGGTCCAGAGTCTGAGCTGGTCATAGTATGGTAGCCTCCAGAGGCTTAAAAAAAGGAAAGAACACCGGAGAGAAAGAGAAAGAGGAATGTTTATGCATTCCCCTTCTCTCCCAGAGTGATTCTCGGACAAGTCCAGAGAGCATCAGGCACCACGAGGAGCGGGGCCTCTCCGTCTCCCCTAGCAGGTGGGATGGCAGGCAGATGGCGGGGCTGGGCCTGGAAGGCACCGGCAGCAGGGTCTGTGTGTTAGCAGGAGGGGGCGCCGTCGCGGGGTCCCTGGGGAGGGGCACGGGCTCAGCCATGTGTTGGGGTCCCCGGGGCCCAGGCCAAGCCACGCGGGTGGGCCCCATCCGGCCGGGACGGCTGCACTCCTGGAGAAGCACTTCTCAGCCGCGGCGCCCTGCCCTGCGACGGCGTGGCCAGGCCAGCGGACCGGGCGCCGAGGACAAGTCGACTAGTCACTTCTCTGTCTTTTCACGTGTTAGCATTTGGTGTCGAGTGCATGGATCGTACCGGAACGGTGTGTCCGCCCACCGACACGGAGGGGCTGGATTTGTTTCTCAGGCAATCCTGTATTTTAATTTTAGATGTATTTCCGGAAGCATATTTTTCATAGAATGTAGCGTGTAAATAGCTTTTTAAATAACTTCTTTTTTATAAGAGTAAGAGTATCTTTAGGAATTTCTTTCTATAGAGTACTTCATTAACATTTATACGAGTTTTTTGCCGAGTATGAGAAATAGTTGGGTTCCGATGCTTTTTTTTTCCTTTTTCTCTTTCCTTTTGTTTTCTTTTTATTACTCTCCTTTCCTTTTAGGAATTAAGGTATTGCCTGAAAAACAAGTGATGTGTGTGCAGCCTTATACTCTGTCTTTACAGAAGCAAACAGTACACAAAAGATCGATTTCAGACACGTTTTGAAGATGAGTCTGCAACTTTTAATACCAGCTCTTTGTTTTCCTTCTTGTATGATGAGGGGGTTGGGGGAGACAGTTATTTTACTAGCACCTTGTGAAGTGTTTCTGTGTTTTGTGATGATGTAATTTATTAATGTTTGTAGCTTTTTATATTTGTACATTTCTTATGAGCTTTGTTTATATACCCATTACCTGGATGTTACCGTCCACGAGAAGAAACAGCGACGCGGAGGCCTTATTAACTCCCGCTCGCCCTGTTAGGAGGGTCCACGCCCGAGGACCAGGGGCGGGAGAGGAGTGTCTCACGGGGCCCCAGACTTATTCTGAACAGGTGTTTTTAAAGTTTCCTTTCCCCTGTCCTTGTTGAACATTTATATAATCTAACCTGGGCATCAAGCTGTTCTCTCTCTCTCTCTCTCTTTTTTTTTTTAAATTTTATTTTATTATTATTATTTTGGCAACATGTACATTTCTAACAAAGTTTATCGTGGCTATTAAAGTGTTTTATTTCCCAATTCATATTACTCTTGTATCGAGTCCATGAGGTCTAAGGCAACTTAGACCAAAGTTTTAAAGAAGTAAAGCTATTTCAGGTTTTGTACAGAACCATGCCTGTGTCCTCTCTGCCTCCATCGCCGTGGGCCGGCCGGGCGGGTTCTCCGGACAGAGGCGCCTGCAGCGGGGGGCGGGCTGGGGGCGGGTGGGCACGCCGGCTGCCTGGCGGGGCCCGGGGGGCTGCCGTGAGTGGGGTGGGGTGCGGCTGGGACGTCCTTGCAGGGGCCCAGGCTGCCGGGATCCCCTTGGGAAGGCTCGGCATTGCTGCTGGGCCCCCTGCACCCCGAAGAGGGAGCAGCCCGAGCGGGGCTGCAGGCGGGCAGAGACCCTCTGTCGGCCCTCGGGTGGCAGCCCTGGAGACCCTGCTCCTCTCCCCGGCTGCAGGCCCAGGAGCACCGCCCGAAACCTCGCGGACCTTCTCAGGCACCCGCAGGCGGGTGGACTGGGGCGCGTGGCCCCAGAGGGGGCCTGGCACGCAGCGGGCCGCCAGCAGGCGTGTCGGGCGCTGGGTCTAAATCAGTCTGGCTTTAAAACAAGCAGGCGGAGCCCCCCGTGCGACATGCTCAAGCAGTGCACGTGAGGAGGACAGCGAGGGCACGCGGCACCGTGGGGGGCAGGGCTGTCGGGCGTGGCCAGGCCTGGCTTCCGTTAGGGAGGTGCGGGCCTGGGGGCTGACCGTGACCTCGGACCCCTGATGGGATCCCCCGGGATCCTAGGGCTGTGGGTTCCCACCGACGCCCCCCCGGGCCCCTGAGGCCAAAGGGCAAGCCCGCCTGGACGGCCCCTCCCCGTCACTTGCAGGGCCTGGCCCTGGCGTTGTGGTTTTGTGACGCGGAAAGGGCCTGAAGTCCTTGCGTGTGCTAAGAGTGCACGCCCTGCGAGGCCGCCCTGCGAGTGCAGCTGGACCCTCGCCCCACGCCACCCAGTTTGCCGGTGGCAGAGCCCGGGTTTGGACCCGCTTGGCCCGTCCACACCCCGGGCCGCCCTGGAAGCAGATTTCCCCAAGAGCCTCTGGGCCCGCCTGGACTTCTGGCCGGCAGCGCTGTGCGTGGTCAGGGCGCAGCTTTAAGCCCTCGCTGCCTTAGGCGGCACAGGAGACAGACGCCCTGTGACCCTGGGCACGTCCTTGCTCCTCTCTGAGCTCCCGTGTCCTCTCTTCCCTGTCGCATGCTCAGGGGAGCTGCCTCCCACCCACAGACACCCAGCAGCTGGGTTCCCAGAATGGGGGACGCCGGGGTCCCTGGATTTGGGGTGGGGCCCGAGCCTGGCCCAGGGTCCCCTCCCGCCCAGGAAGGCGGCCGCCACCAGGTGGCGCCCTGGGCCCGCGCTGACTCCTGCCCGGGCCACGCGGGCGGCCCCGTCCTGCTGAGCAGGCGTTGAGGGGTTCTCCCGGGGCTCCCCAAGGACCTGAGTCCACTCCCCCGGGCCCCAACAAGACGCTTCTGTGTATGGGTGCGTGCGTCTTGGCCTCAGCCCTGGCGTAGCCCCGCTCCCGGCCCTCCCCGGGGCGTGTGTGTGCCTGCGGCTCTCCCTCCCTCTGGCGCCGACAGGTGGTCCTGTGCAGGTGACCTGGGAGGGAGAGGGCCGAGCCGCTCAGCAACAGGGCACCCCCGCTGGCCCGTCACCACCAGGTGGGTAAACGGAAGCCAGGCCCTGCCCCACCGCCAAGGCTTCCAGCCTGCCCAGCTCTGGGGCTCCCCAGAGTGAAAGGCTGGTCCCCGGCCTCCTCGGTAGCCTTCTCCTCATTTTCCATCACAGCATCTCGAACCGCACAACACAGCGCCAGCCAGGATGGGCCACCTCCCAGGACCGAAACCGAGAGCCAGGGCCTCCAGCGTGGCAGCTTGCCCCTACCCTAACCCAGCCTCAACGTGCAGGCGTGTACACACTGAGGACACTGACACCAAGGGGAAGGTCTCTGGGCAGAGACTCGAGTGTTCCGGAAACATCAGCAGCCTGACTCAGCTCCTTCCTGCTGGGTGGCCCTGTGTCCAGTTCTGACCAAGGGACAATGAGGGCTGAAACATGTGGGAGCTGGGGCCCCACCATCCTCGTGATGGGGTAACCCTGGAGGGGTGCCTGACCAGCAGAGGACTTTGCCAGAGCACAACAGTACTTTTGTGTGTTAAGCCTCTGAGATCTGGGGGCTGTTTGTTACTGCAGCATCCTCTAGCTTAATCTGACTAAGACATTTAAAAAGCACTGGGTGTCTCAGCAAGTGCACCCAGAGTCCTGTTCAGGGAACATTGTACAAATGAACAAATGCCCTAGAGGTCAATTTTGCAAAGTTCAGTTGGTGCCACTTTTTGTTGAGCACCTACTGTATGCCAGATGCTGTGCTGAGGACCTTCCGTGGCAGTCACCCAAGACAGAGCCATCATTACTAGCCCATTCTGCTGAGGAGGATGCCAGGGCTCAGAGGGGACAGGGATCAGCCCTGGAGCCACACTATCACCTGCCCCTTACGGCGCAGGCCAGGCTGGGTGTGGCCCTTCCCGGTGGCAGACTGGCCCCATCCTTCCACCTCCCTGGGCGTCAAGCTGGGAGGTTTCCTGGAGTCAAGCCATGGAAAATGAGAGTGTTCCCAACAGGGAGCCGGGAGGGCACTGCAGGTAGCAGGCCCAACAGTGCGAGTGCCAGAGGCAGGCAAGCAGCCAGACTTCGGGGAAGGCCGAGGACAGGGGCCCCAGGGGCTGGAGCAAGGCGTGGGCTGGAGCAGGGCCTGGGCGGTCACGCCAGAGGACGGGGATTCCACGGATCCTGGTGAACCGCTGCAGCCCTGTGAGCGGGGTGGGCTCCCGGGGAGAGCAGCCTGCTGCAGGGACGGAGGCGGCAGGGACAAAGGGGGCTCCTCCTGGGCTCCTTCCAGCCTCTCTCCCCCAAGGGCGCTCCCTCTCGTCCTTGCCATGTTTCCCCTCAGGCGCAACTTGCCATCATCCCCGTGCCTGGCAGGGAGCTCAGTACTTCAGGCATCCCTGTCTATTTTGCACAGTCCTGCCTGCCTAGGTGCCCAAGCCTTCGTCCTCGGACCCAGAGCCAATCTCAGAAACCGGCGATGGCAGAGTCCAACGCGCCTGAGGGGCAATGCCTAGAGCAACCAGCAGGGGGCAGAAGAGGGCCAGGAACCACGCGGAACCCCGACGAGCCCCAAAGGCGGTGCGGGTGAGCCTGGTGCTAGCGCCGGCGCTGGCGACACAGGGGGATGAAGCCGAGAAGCGAAGTGGACGGTAACCAGGACTTGGGGTGGACACGCTGGCGCCCTCCACGGCTGTGGTGGGAGCAGGGCCTGCTGCGTGCAGCGCGTGCGGCTCTGGAGGTGGAACGGAGGGCGGCAGGCTGTGTGCGCGTGCGCGGGCCCAGCGTCCAGCCCCTCCGAGCACTCATTTGCATCGACGCTTAATTAAACATCTACCCGTTTTCTCGTCGCATATTCCTTTTTCTGTTTGGGAGGGGACGCTCTTTTTCGCACAACTCACACGTTTGCAGCCTGCGGACGGCGGGGGCCCTGGCCGGGCCGGGCCGAGCTGTGCGCGCTGACAAATGGCCTCCAGGAAAGAGCGGGCCTCGCCAGCCTCCGCCTCCTGCGCACCCTCCAGGCCCTTCCTGGCCCAATCCCGCCGGCCGCCTCATCCAAACAACGCCGGGGTTGCCACCTCGGCAGAAAAATGATGCTGTTCCATTAACATCTGACACGGATTTGCAGGCCCCAAACAGACGAGCCCGCGTGTAAACACTGGGCTCTGCGCTGGGCCCTCACCCGGCCCGCGAGGCCGGAGCCGCATAATTAATGGTCCCCGCGCTGGCCCCGCGTCCCAGCCGGTGTTATTTCAAAATGGGCCGCCTTCTCGCCCCCTGCAAATGGTATTTACCAAACAGCGGATCTGCCGGGGGCTTTTAGGAGGGGGAAGGAGAGGGGGGGCTCCCCGGGCTGGGGAAGGGGGACCTTGCGGGGGAGGGGGCGGCCCTGCTTCACCCAGCTGCAAGCTCTGGGGCCTCAGCTTCCTCCCTCCCCCTGGCAGTTGTGAGAATTTGATGTGAGGACTCACGTGACAGGGGGCTGGCATGGTGAGGGAGCTGGAGGCATGCAGGCAAGATAAAAATCCCATTGGTCAGCTCTGAGCTTCTCTGTACCCACCGCCATTTCTCTTGGATAATTCCTTGGGACACAGGGCCCCACGTGGGCAGGTGGCAAGGACACCAGGCACTTTCAGGCTGGTGCCGGCTCGGCCACCTGCTCCTGGGATGCCCGGTGCTGTTCTCCTTGCCCTCCCAGGCCGCGGTGCCAGTCTGCTCTCAGCACAGCCAGCATTGGGCTTTACCACTTTTACTTGTTTTGGCCGATTTAATAAGAGGAAGACTTTTTAAAATCATGGGTCACAAAGAATCAGTAAAACCTCCAAAGGATATAAAAAAATCCCATGACAATTCTTGATTTTCCAGTCAAGGAACGATCTGACAAATGTGCAAAAATCCTGCACATGTTTTTTGACCTGATGCATGCCCAAGTTATCTTTCCTTCCCTTTTGGGCTCTTCTCTTTTTGGGATTAGTAGAGCCCCGTGACTCTGTCCCCCAAGGGCTGGGTGACGCTGAGCTGGGTGCCATCTCTCCGCACTCTGGCCCCCATCACAGGTGGCTCTCCTACCCACCAGGGAGCTGGCAGGGTTAGAGATGAGTCACGGTAGCTCAGGGCCAGCTCATAATAGAAGTGCCACACGATATTAAGATCATTGTCCTTATCCTTTCTCAAAAATATAATTTATTTCACCTTTAAGTCTGGGAAAACACAGCACTATTTCCTTACTGTTCCTTTATTGGGGGGTGGAGGAGCTGCTTCTCTGAGCAGTCCCCGGGGCTCAGGAGACATGAAGACACCTGCTGGGGAATTCCATCCTACATTCTGTTTTCTGTTTGAACTCACTACCACACAGTTTTCACGACTGTTACTTTACGATGTTTTTAATCAGATAAATCCTGTGTGTCCTCCCCAAATTGACATGCTGTAGATCTACGAGGTGACTCTGAAGGTAGCGCGTCTTCATGCTCCACCCACTGTCTCTGCCCGTGAAGGAGGTGCATGGCCCCCCTCCATTCAAATTCTCCCTCCCTGCCCCCCACTTTCCCTCCCTGCCTTCCTTCTTTCCACTGGGACTCGGGGATTTTTTTTGAAGGGGAATAAGACCTACTACTAGGTTACTTGCAATGTGTTGTTGGGTTATGATTGGCAATAGGCTTGATTGGCAACATTTCCCCTCAATGTTATATTCCAGCCACATATTCATTTGCTTACCCATATGTTTGTCTATCCATCCATCCATCCATCCCTCCACCCATCTGTCCATCCATCATCCATCCATCCATCCGTCATCCACCTATTTGTCCATCTGTCCAGCCAACCATCTATCCATCCATCCATCCACCCACCCATCTGTTCATCTGTCCTTCTGTCCATCCACCTACCCATTCATCCATCCGTCCATCATCCATCCACCTGTCCATCCATTCATGTCCTTCTGTCCATCCACCCACCCATCCATCCACCCACCCATCCATCCATCTGTCCATCCATCCATCCACCCATTTGTCCATCTGTCCAGCCAACCATTTATCCATCACCCACTCATCCATCTGTCCGTCTGACCATCCATCCATCCATCCACCTGTCTGTCCATCCATCCATCAGTCCGTCCACCCATTCATCCATCCATCTGTTCAGCCAACTATCCATCTGTCCATCTATCCATCCATCTGTCCAGCCAACCACCCATCCATCCATCCACTCATCCATTCATCTATCCTTCTGTCCATCCACCCACCCATCCATCCATCTGTCCATCCATCCATCTATCCATCCACCCACTCATCCATCTGTCCATCTGACCATCCATTCATCCATCCATCCATCCATCCATCCATCCACCTGTCCATCCATCCATCCACCTGTCCATCCATCCATCCATCCATCAGTCTCCACCCATTCATCCATTCATCTGTCCAGCCAACTATCCATCTGTCCATCTATCCTTCCATATGTCCAGCCAATCTTCCATCCATCCATCCACCCATCCATTCATCTAGCCTTCTGTCCATCCACCCACCCATCCATCCATCTGTCCTTCCATCCATCCCATCCCATCCATCCATCCATCCACCCATCCATCCATCCATCCATCCATTCATCCATCTGTTCATCCTCATTTCACCTGATTCCACCATGAGGCAGGCCTGACCAGAAGCACTGGGAAGTTCACGAGGGAAAGGAAACCTCCATTAGAGCACACGAAATTGTACCACAGCAAGTACCCACGAGAAGCCAGGACCCAAGCCTGGGTGTGGCTGTGGGGCCAAGGCTGTCCTGGGCTAACTTCTCGTTGCCTGGAGCTGTGACCCCTGAGCAAAATACTCCACCTGGTGGAACCTCCGCCTTCTCATCTGCCAAGTGATGATCTGGAGGACTACAGGCCACGGTGCATAGAAAGCAATTGTGATGCACTCTGAGTATTTTTATTATTTCAGCAGGAGGGTGTGGAAGGTGCAGGGAGGGAGAAAGAGAAGGTTGCATGGAGCAGGCGGCATTTGCAGAGCTGAACCTTGCAAGGAGAAGCAACCATGCGGTGAGAGGCATTCCAGATGCAGAAACAGCCCAAGCAAAGGTGTGCTGGGTGGGGCATGCGGGATGTGATGGGACAGGGGCGATGGGGCAAGAAACAGGACCTGCAGCAGTCAGGTCCAGGGCCTGGGGCTGGGCTGTGTAGACACGGGTTCCTGTGGGGCAGGAGCAGGAGACAGGAGCACCCAAGGCGAAGCCCCCTAGGGTGCAGCAGAGGGGGTGTGTGCGCCTCCTGGGGTCTCCCAGTGCTGCTTTTGGGGCCCTTCTTGCCCAGTTTGGTCCAATTTAGGATGCACAACTCTCCTGGTTGGCACGGGATGCTCCTAGTTTTAGGAAACCCCTCCAGGAAACCCCTTCCCATCCTGAGCACCCCTGACTGCTTCCTCCTGGGCTGGGGGAGAGACGGGGGAGTGCAGAGGGATCTGCGTTGGAGCCCTGCTCTGCTGTGTGAACCCTCCTGAGCCTCGCTTTCCCTCCATAAAATGGGGGCACTTGAGAGCCCGAGTGAGCCCAGGCCTTTCCACTCACCACACACTTCGTGCGCAGCTCCCCTCCTTATCCTCGCCCTGTGGGGAGGGGCGGGGCCCAGGGCCTCCTGCTTGCAGCCCCTCTCTGCCCCACCCGCTGCCATCTCCTCTCTCCCTCCTAAATGCAGACACTGTCTGGCCTTGTACCCCCTGCCCCACCACACAGCCTCCTGGGACCCCCAGAGCTCTGGAACCCTCCCCATAGCTGTGCCCTCCCAGCTGCTCCAAACCTGCCGTCCCGGGTCCATTGGACCTCAGAGGATCCTTTAGGCCCTGTCCTTCTCCCCACACCCTAAGGCCTGGGCGGGCTCTGGCCTTCAGCACATCTCACCATCCTGCCAGCCCCTTCTCAGCACCCCTCCCTGAAGCCCCCTCCGCCAGCTCTGCCCTGCCTTTCTCATCCCTTCCTTCCCCATCACCAACTTCAGCTTTCAAACACCATTCCCTGGGGTCACTCTCCAGCTCAACTGCCTTCTGTGGCTCCCCAACGCCTGTGGGACCCCAACATTCCTGGCCCTTCGTTCTCTCATGCCTCAGCGCCATAGCCCCTTTGTTGGGGCCCAAGAGGCCCCTCTTCCCCAGCTCGTTTTGCCACTGAAGACGTTCTGCCTCCTCTATTCTATGCGGGGAGTTGCTGGGGCTAGAGCGGCCAATCACCATCGTCCTCCCTGCCCTCGGGGAGTCCCCACTCGGTGGGGCAAGCAAGGGCATCAGCGTGCAGTGCATGGAGGGATGGCATGAAGACCGAGCCATCAAGGCCCTGGAGGGCGGCAAGGCTGCCCTTTCCTGGGAGTAGGGGGAGGCGGTAGAAGGGCGGTTTCAAAGAGGAGGTCTCCAGGGGAGTCCTGGGGGAAGAGGCGTGGCTAGCAGCTGCAAATTGGTCTAAGCAGTCCTAGAGAATCCTTGAAATTGCCTCCCCAGTGAGTCTAGACATTCAGGCCCTGCTTGGATACGCCCAGGACGGGGAGCACACCCCATCTCTCCAGGCTCTGAGTGGGAGAAACCTGCACCCCACACAGAGCTGGGCCGGGGCCTGCCTCCTCCACCTTCCCGGCCTGGAGCGTGGCTGACCTCTGGGCCCCAGCCCGTCCTGCTCTCCCAGCCCAGGACCGCTCTGGGGGCCCTGAGGAGGGTGCCTAGGCCTGGCGTTGCTCTTCTTGGGCTGAGCAGCCCCAGCTCCACCCAGCATGGGGGGGCTTCACCCCTCCCGGCTCTTCTGGAAGTTTCAGTAGGAGTAAACTGTGTGACAACAAGCTCCAAGGGCAGAAAGAAATGAATAGAAAGGCTGTAGTAATGTGTTAAACATGCCTATGGTAAACTCTAGAGCGTCTTCTAAAAAAGAAAATAGAGCAAAGAGGTAGAGCTCAGGAGAAAATGGAATCATAAAGTGTTAAATCAAAAGGAGGCAAGAAAAGAAGGGCAAAATTCAAAGGACAAATAGAAAACAAATAGCAACCATTTAAACCTAACCATATAGATAATTACATTAAATGTAAATAGTCTAAAAATTTCAGTGAAAAGGCAGGTATTGTCAGATAGCTGGGTAAAAATGCGTAAGCCAAATCTATGCTGTCCATAAGAAATGTCCTTTATAGATAAAGACACAGGTAAGTTTTACAAATAAAAGGATGAAAACAGACATAGCATGCAAAGAACAAACAAGAAAGCTGGAATGGCTGTATTAATAAACTTCAGGTCAGGGAACATTACCAGAAACAAAGCAGGTGCATTTCATAATATTAAAAGTGTCAGTTCACCATGAAGACATGACTACCCTCCAAAAGTATGTACCCAATAACAGACTTTCAACTGTAAGGATTCAAAATGGACAGAACAGAAATAAGAAGCAGACAGATCCAGTTTCTCTCTAGTTGGAGGTTTTGATGTGCCTCTTGCAGTAATTGATTGAACAAGTAGACAGAAAATCATTTAGGATACAAAAAACATAAATAACACTACTAATCCTCTGTATTAGTCAGTCAAAGGGATGCTGGTGCAAAATACCAGAAATCTGTTGTCTTTTATAAAAGGTATTTATTTGGGGTAGGAGCTTACAGTTACCAGGCCATAACGCGTAAGTTACCTCCCTCACCAAAGTCTGTTGTCACGTGTTGGGGCAAGATGGCTGCCGACGTCTGTAAGAGTTCAGGTTTCCTGGGTTCCTCTCTTTCTGGGGCTCATGTCTCTCTGGGCTCAGCTGCTGTGCTCTCTCTATAAAGCCAGCTGTAGAGTGTCAGGTGAATGGCTCTGTCTCTCTCCCTGGGGTTTCTGCTGTGTCTAAGGAACGTCTCAATTCTCTGTATTCTTCTCCTGTGTGTTCCCTTCCCAGGCACCAGCTCAAAACTCCAACCTCCCTTCTCTGCAGTGGGGTTTTTCGGTGAGTCCCTGCCCACCAAGAGGGTGGGGACTCAACATTCTATTGACTTAGCCCAACCAAAGCTTTAATCATTATTTAATCAAGTAAAAGTGAAACCTCTGAATCCAATACACTCTAATATACCCAGAGGAAAAGCCCAGTTTACAACCATAATACAATATTTCTGTTTGGAATTCATCAATAATATCGAACTGCTACATCCACCTAAAGTAATTGGCATTGATAGATCACTATACCCAACAACAGCAGAATAAATACTCTTTTCTAGTATACATGGAGTGTAACAAGATAGACTATATGCTGGGCAATAAACAAATCTCATTGGACTTTTAAAAATTGAAATCAGGCAGAGTATGATTTCTGCAATGGAATTATATTAGAAATTTATAAATAAAGGTATCTGAAAATTTCCCAAATATTTGAAATTAAGCAACATGCTTCTAAATAACACATGTATCAAGGAAGAAATCAGAAGGGAAATGAGGAAAATTTTAAAACTGAATGACAATGGAAATACAGCCTAACCAAGTATGTGAGACACAGCTAAAGAGGTTGGTAGAGGGAAAATTCATGGTTTTAAAGGTTTATAACAGAAAAGAGGAGAGGTCTAAAATCAGTAGCCCAAGTTTCACCTTAAGCGATAAAAGGAAAAGAAAAGAAAAGAAAATTAAACCCAGAGTAAACATAAGGGAAGAAAGAGCAATTAAAAAAGCAGAAATCAATGAAATGGAAAACAGAAAAATATTAGAGAAATCAGAGAAACCCAAAAATTGGTTCTTTGAAAAGATCAATAGCATTGATAAACCTTTACTTAGATAGACTAGGAAAAATATGGAGAAGTGCAGTCACCCCTCGGGCTGAAGCGTGGTTTGCTGGCCTGGCGGGGGAGCGGCCGCGGTAGGCCAAGCCGCTGCCCCCATAATAGGGTGGCTGGTCGAACTCACCGCCACCCCTGAAGGAAGCTCGGCATGGGCGCAGAGTGCCCTCGGGTCTCCCCTTCTCGGCAGCCATGCTTCCGCGGCCGCCCCTCCTCCCGGATGGCGCCACACGATGCCTTCTTTCTCCCTGCGCAGGCGCAGGGCAGAAAATTCCAGTCTGCCCTTTTCCCCTCCCCCGACAGCAGCAACAGCCAGGTGTGGGCGGAGAAATCCAGCCCGCCCTTTTCCCCTCCCCCGACAGCAGCAACAGCCAGGTGTGGGTGGAAAAATCCAGCCCGCCCTTTTCCCTTCCCCCGACAGCAGCAACAGCCAGGCGTGGGCGGGAAACTCAAGTCTGCCCTCCACCCCAGCAACAGCAGCCACCAATCCCTAAACCCTGCCCCTTCCCCCAGCAACAGCGACAGCCAATCCCTAACCACCACCCCTCCCCCGTCCAGTACCGCCCACTGACCTTTTGCCGGCAACCAATCAGAACAGGGCGTGGCTTCGACCAATCAGCCTTCCCCAGCCCCTATAAAACTGTTGCCTCTCCCTCAATAAAGTGGACTTGCGTGTTTACCTTGTCTCCGCGGTAGTTCTTCTGCCGTGCGCCCTCCAGTCCTGAGAGCCCCCGACAAGGGCCTGGCCTCCCTTGTCCCCAGTTCGTCGCCTGCTTCTCCGGGCGACCACTTCGTCGCCTGCTTCGCCGGGCGACCCCTTCGTCTCCGGCTTCGCCGGGTGACCCCGTCAGCCGAACCGCGCAACCCCTTGTGAGACCGATCCCTCGTCTGCTGCCGGACCGACCCCTCGTCCCAGGTGGGACCGACCCCTCGTCCCAAGCGGGACCGACCCCTCGTCCAGAGCTGGACCGACCCCTCGTCCGCAGCCAGACCCCACCTCTACTGACCGAGCAAGCCGCCGCAGAGAAGGCACAAATTGCCAATATCGCAAATGGAAGAGTGGACCTTCCTACAGATCCTGTGGGCATTAAAAGAATAATAAGGGACTATTGTGGTCAATTTTATACAAATAAGTTGGACAGCCAGATGAAAGGGACAAATTCCTTGAAAGACACAAATAACCAAAACGGATGCAAGAAGAAATAGAAAATCTGATTAGTACTCCACTTATTAAAGAAACTGAATTCATAAATGAAAAGCTTTCCCACAAAGTAAATTCCAGGCCCAGGTGACTTCAATCGTGAAGTCTCATAAACATTTTCTAAATAAATAATTTATAAATTCTTTCAGACAGTAGAGGAAGAAGCAGCATTTCTCACCTCATTTAATAAGGCCAGCATTATCTTGCTATAAAAACTAGAGAAATTATACAGAAAACTAAAAACCCGTATTCCCTGCTGTTGGGGATTGAATCATGTCCCCTCACCCCAAAGGCATGTTTGGGTCTCAACCCCTGGTCCCTTGGGTGTGAACCCATTTGTAAATAAAATCTTTGAAGATGTTATTAGTTAAGATGTGCAGAAAGTGAATGAGGGTGGGCTGCGCTCTAATGTGGCTGAAGTCCTTAGAAACAAAGGAAACTGGACACAGAGAGAAAAGCCACATCAGCACTGCACATGGGCCAGCTCCACACGGGTCAAGGAGGCCCGGGGTTTGAACCGTGGACCTCCCATGTGGTAGGCGGACGCCCTAACCACTGGGCCAAGTCCCCCTTCCCTGTATGATATTTGTTTTAGCAGCTAGAAAAGTAAAACAGTTTTGGGTACCAGCAAGTGGGGTGTTACTATGACAAATACCTAAAAATGTGGACATGGCTTTGGAATTGATTAATAGGTAAAGGCTGGAAGAATTGTACAGTGCTTGATATAAAAAGTCTAGATGCTTAGAAGAGACTGTTGGTAGAAATATGGACTTTCAATGTACCTCTCATGAGGCCTTGGAAGGAAAACATGCAAGGAAGCAAGGTGATCCTTGTTATAAAGTAGCAGAGAACTTGGTGAAATTGTGTTCTGATGCTGGTTGGAAGGCAGAACTTGAAAGATATGAATGTGGATATTCTGCTAAGGAGATTCCAAACTAACTGTGGAAGGTGCAGCCCAGTTTCTCCTTGCATCTTACAGTAAAAGAGGAAATGGATAGGCTGAGAATTAAGCTCTTAAGCACAAAGAAACTATCGGTGACTTTGAAAATTCTGGGCCTATCACATAGTGTCCTTTGGGACTTGGACCAGAAGTGGCTCTATCAGGGATCTCCCTGAGCTTTCAGGAAGTACGTGCCCAGAGGTCAGGGCTCCACATGAGGGTTTAACCCAACAACCTTTTGCTAAAGAAGACGTGGCTGAATGTGGATCGAGTCGGCCATTTCAGTGGAAGTCAGGGTTAGAAATGCAGTTATCCAGGAAGGGTCTGTGGAAAATTCTGTTGTCTGATGGCTTGGCCCCCTGGAACTGCACACGAACCCAACAAAGGTTTTGCGAAATTTGTGTGGACAGAAGCGACGTCTGAAATAGATAGGGAAGGGACAAAATGAGGGAGAATGACTTCACGGGCAGAACCATGGAAGCTTAGGTTAGGCCAAAGAGTCCTGAGGCTAAGAGAGCAGACCCATCCATGCTTGTGGAAAGAGGAGGTTCACCCTGCATTTGGAGGGGGGCGGCCATTCTGCCCCAGGGAGGGGCAAGCCTTGTCCTTATTGTTTAGGGAGGGCGCCTAGAGATGTGGGGTCGGTGCCCTATTGTTTACGGAGAGCCTGGTCACTAGCCCAGTGATCAGAGATGGTGAATCCTACACCCCAGTGTTTGGGGAGAGCATGGCCACACTTGGAAGTGGCACTGCCACGCCATCAAAACTGGAGGACAAAGAATCAAGCCGCAGATGACTTCCAGACCTTGATATCTAATGGAGTTATGCCCTACCGGCTGATTTTGATGAGACTTTGTACTTAGCATTGCTTTTGTTTTTTTTTAAATTTATTTCTCTCCCCTTCTCCCTCTCTCCCCCCCAGTTGTCTGTTCTCTGTGTCCATTTGCTGCGTGTTCTTCTTTGTCCGCTTCTGTTGTTGTCAGTGGCATGGGAATCTGTTTCCTTTTGTTGCGCCATCTTGCTGTGTCAGCTCTCCGCATGGGCGGCGCCATTCCTGGGCAGGCTGCACTTTCTTTCGCGCTGGGCGGCTCTCCTTATGGGGCGCACTCCTTGTGCATGGAGCTCCCTTATGCAGGGACAACCCTGCGTGGCAGGGCACTCCTGTGCGCATCAGCGCCGCGTGTGGGCCAGCTCCACATGGGTCAAGGAGGCCCGGGGTTTGAACTGCGGCCCTCCCATGTGGTAGGCGGATGCCCTAACCACTGGGCCAAGTCCACTTCCCTGTACTTAGCATTGTAACAGAAACAACTTAAGGACTTTGGAGGCTGTGATGGAATGAATTTTGCATGAGGGAAGAACATGTCTCTTGTGGGTGGACTGTTGGGAATTGAGCCATGTCGCCCACAAAAGGCATGTTCAGGTCCCAAACTCTGGTCCTTTGGATGTGAGCCCATTTGTAAATAGGACCTTTGAAAATATTATTTGTTAAGGTCTGCCCAACCTGATTGAGGGTGGGCCTTATCCAATATGACTGAAGTCCTTAGAAACAAAGGAAATTGGACAGAGAGAGAGAAGCCATGGGGAAACCCAGAAGAGAAAGCAAAAGATGCCTCCATGTGCATTGTCATTTGACAGAAAAGCCAAGTGTTTTAGTTTCTTAGGGGTTCCCAGTACAAAGTACCAGAAATGGGTTGGCTTTTATAATGGGAATTTATTAGGGTAGGATCATATAGTTCTGAGGCTGTAAAACAAATGCCCAAATCAAGTCATCATCAGAGATGCTGTCTCACCAAAGTTTGGCTGCCGGTGATCCTGGACTCCTGCTACATGGCAAGGCAAGATGGTGGCTGGTCTCTGCTTTCTCCTCCAAACTCGCTTCCTCCATGAGCTCAGCTGTGGGTGATCAGGCATATGGCTTGTCTTTCCCCAGGGCTTATCTCTTCAGCAGGGACAGATGCAGGACATCATCTATCCTGCTATAACCCACTGACTGGACTGGAAGTGAGTGTAAATTACAATGTAAACTATAATCCATGCTGAGCAGAGCTCCAAAATGTATTCACCAAATGCAACGAATGTGTCACACTGATGAAAGAATTTGGTGATGCAGGTGGAGTGGGGGTGGGTGGAGAGTGGGGGTATATAGGATCCTCTTATATATATATTTTTTAAGATTTATTTATTTATTTATCTCCCCTCCCCCCCCCCCGGTTGTCTGTTCTCCGTGTCCACCTGCTGCGCATTCTTCTTTGTCCGCTTCTGTTGTTGTCAGCGGCACGGGAATCTGTGTTTCCTTTTGTTGCGTTGTCTTGCTGTGTCATCTCTCCGCGTGGGCGGCACCACTCCTGGGCAGGCTGCACCTTCCCTCGCACTGGGTGGCTCTCCTTACAGGGCGCACTCCCTGTGCGTGCAGCTCCCCAACGCGCAGACACCCCTGCGTGGCACGGCACTCCTTGTGAGCATCAGCACTGCGCATGGGCCAGCTCCACACGGGTCAAGGAGGCCCGGGGTCTGAACCGCGGACCTCCCATGTGGTAGATGGATGCCCTAACCACTGGGCCAAGTCCGCTTCCCTATATATTTTAATGTAACATTTTGTATGACCTATGTAGCTTTAAAATTTTTTTTTAATCTATTAAAAATAAAGAAAAAATTTTATAAAGGTTTGTTATAAATCTAAGTAAACAAGATCATGTAGTAGATATAGGAAAATTGAACTGAATGGAATGTGCAGACATTAATCCACACATATGTGACCAATTGATTTACAACAAAAGTATCAAGGTAATTCAATATAAAAAAGAAAGTTTTTTAAACACATCTGCTGGAAGTACTAGATATCTGCATAGGAAAAAAAAAAAAAAGAACCTTGACCCTTATGTTACACAATACACAAAAATTAAGTCAAAGTGGATCATAGACTTAAACTTAAAAAGATTTTAGTATACAACTTATAGAAGAAAACCCAGGAGAAAAATCTCCATGTATTTGTGTAAGCAGAGATTTCTCAGCCTGGATACAAAAAGAATGGAACATAAAATTAAAAACTGACAAATTGTACTTCATCAAAATAAAAATATTTTGTTCTTCGACAGTTTCCAATAAGAAAATTGAAAGGTAATCCACATGAAAGACATAAACCTGCAGATTCAAGAAGCTGAGTGAACCTCAAATAGGATAAATGCAAAGAAATCTGCACAAAGACATGCTATAATTAAACCTGAGGAAACTAAAGACAAAGAAAACTTCTTTTAAAAAGTCATAGAATAAAGACACATTACTTACAAAAGAACACCAATTCATATGACCGTAGATCCCTTGTCTGAAACCATGGAGGTCAGAAGGAAGTGGCATATTTTTCAAGTCCTGAAAGGAAAGAACCATCAACCCAAATCCTATAATTAGCCAAACTGTCTTCATGAATGAACAGGAAATAAAGACACTCTTGGAAGATGGAACACTAAGATAATTTATTGCTTATTTATTTATTATTATTATTATTGACAATTATTTTACTGTCCTTAAAAATTGTCAAAGGAATCTCTCCAACAGAAAGAAAATAACATAAGAAGACTGTTATATTCTGAAGTGAAAGACAAAAGATTAGGTAAAAATAGAATAAAACAATTGAACCATCCTTCAAGAGTTTCTTTAATCATATTTTGTAATTGAAGCAAAAGTTACAGCACCCTCAAATGTGGTGCTCAGCATAAGAAGTGAAAAATATGTTTAGGGTAAGTGTATTTTAAAATGGGAAAGTAAAGAAAATAAAAATGGAAGTAAGGTTTCTACAAGTCACTCATATTAATAAAATGTCTACACTTGGAGACTGTGATAAGTAATGGAAGAAACTATAAAAAGCTATATAGTAAAAATATTACAAATAAATAAAAAGGAATCTCTCAAAAACGTTGAAGTAACCAACAGGAATCAAGAAAAAAGGAGACAGAGGAGCAACCAATAAAAGGAACAAATAAAAAATAATAAATAAAATGGCAGACGTATCAACAACATAAACATATCAATAATTGTTTTAAATGTAAATGGTCCAAATACACCAATTAAAAGACAGAGAATGGCAGAATGAAGTAAAAATGTTCCAACTATATGCTGTCATCAAGAAACTCACTTCAAACAATGATATGGATAGGTTGAAAGAAAAAGAATGGAAAATATATAATGTGAACATTAATTTTAAAAAGGAGGAGTGGCTATATTAATATCACATAAAGTAGAATTTAGAGCAAAGAAAATTACTAGAAACAAAGGAGGGCTTTGTATAATTAGAGTAGGACCAATCTACCAAGAAGACATCACAATCCTAAATGTTTATGCACTAAACAACAGAGATTTAAAATACATGAAGTAAAAATGATAAATCTGAAAGGAGAACCAGACAAATCCACAATTATAGTTGGGGTCTTCAACACTACAATCTAAGCAATTGATAGAGCATAGAACACTCCTCCCAACAGCAGCAGAAGATACATTCTTATCAAGAAGCCATGGGACATTTACCACCATAGACTATACCCTGGGTATAGCAGTTTGATATGGTTATGAATTCCAAAAACAGATACTGGATTATGTTTGTAATTTGTTTTGTACCTGGGTGTGATTGAGTTATGACTGGGGCTTTGTTTGGGCCATGTCATTAGGGCGTTAAATCCCCACCCTTTGGTGGGTGGGGACTAGCAGATAAAAGGCATGGCAAAAGACAGAGTTGAGGGTTTTTGATGTTGGAGTTTGATGGTGAAGCCTTAAGTTGAAGCCCCAGGAGGTAAGCACACAGAGGAAAGAGAAGCAAGCCCCAGGAAGAAAGGAACCCTAAACACAGAGAGAAGCAAGACCCTGGAAGGGAAGAACCCAGGAAGCCTGAATCCTTGCAGACGTTGGCAGCCATCTTGCTCCAACACGTGAAAATAGACTTTGGTGAGGGAAGTAACTTATTAAGCATAAGTATGGCCTGGTATCTGTAAGCTCCTACCCCAAATAAATGCCCTTTATAAAAACGAACCAATTTTCTGGTATTTTGCTTCAGCACCCCTTTGGCTGACTAATACAGTGGGCCATTAAACAAACCTTAACAAATTTTAAAGAATTGAAATCACACAGAGAATGTTCTCTCACTATAACTGAATTAAATGAGAAATCAATAAGAGAAAGACAGAAGGAAGATCTCTAAACACATGGAAATGAAAGAGCATATTTCTAAATAATCCATGGGACAAAAAGAAATTTCAAAGGAAATTCAAAAGTATGTAGAACTGAATACAAATAATAAAAAGCATATCAAAATTTGTGGGATGTAGTTAAAGCCATGCTTGGAGGAAAATTTGTAGCACCAAACACTTACATTAGAAGTGAGAAAAGGTCTCAGATCAATAATCTCTGTTTGTACCTCAAGAAATTAGAAAAAGAAGAGCAAAACTAAATCCAAACAAGCGGAAGGGAGGAAATCATAAAGATCAAATCAGAAACTGATGGAATTGAAAAGAGGAAAACAATACATAAAATAAATGAAAATAAAAGGCTGGTTTTTAAAATCATTAAAATTTATAATCCTCTGGCAAGTTTGGCTAAGATAAACAAAGAAAAGATACAAATCGTGAATATCAAGAATGAACCAGGAGCTATCATAGGAGTTCCTACAGCCATTGAATACATAATAAAGAGATTCTATGACCAACATTACACTTATAAACTCAACAACTTAGAAGGTTGAAGGAGTTCTCCTCTATTCCTAGTTTGCTTAAGTTTTTATCATGACTGGGTGTTGGATTTTGTTAAATGATTTTTTTTCTTTAACCTATTGGTATGGTGGATTACATTGATTTATTTTTAAATATAGAACCAGCCTTGCTCATCTAGAATAAATCCCACTTGGTCATGATGTATATATTTTTTACACTGTTGAATTTTATTTGTTCATATTTCATTGAGGATTTTTACATTTAAAAATGTAAAAATTGTTCATTTTCATGAACAATATTTGTCTGTAGTTTTTTGTTGTTATACTGTCTTTATCAGGTCTTAGTATCAGGATTATACTGGATTCATAAAATATATTGGAAGTGTTCCCTCCTCTTCTGTTTTCTGAAAGAGATTGTGTAGAATTGGTGTTAATTCTTCTTTACATGTTTGATAGAATTCTCCAGTGAAATCATGTAGAGAGTTCTTTTACAGGAAAGTTCTTGTACAGGAACTTTTAAATTATCAATTAAAATTCTTAATTCTTATAGAAGTATCAAAGTGGTTTCATTTACCTTGATTTGTTTTGGTGGTTTGTGGTGTTTTTCAAAAGGTTTGTACTATTGATTAATACAGAAATGTAGAGAATCTCCAGGGAATTATGCTGAGCAAAAAAGCCAAGTTCAAAAGGAGACATAATGCATGAATCTTTTTATATAACATTTGTTAAATAATATAATTGCAGAGATGGATTTCAGATTAGTAATTGCAAGGGGTTAGGGTGAGAGGGAAAGTCTGTGAAGGAGTAACACAAGTTATTTATGGTAATGGTAGAATTGTAGTGGTGGTTACATTAAGCTACATGTGATAAAACTGCATAAATTACACACACAAATACACACACAATGAATGCATTAATAAGTCCTATAGATTGTATCAATGCCAGTTTTCTGGTTTTGATATTGTACTGTTGTTATACAAGATGCTTACATTGTGGAAGGCTGGGTGAAGGGTATATAGGTCCTCCCTGTATGTTTTTTTGCAACTTGGTTTGAATCTACAATTATTTTTAAATAAAAAGCTAAAAACCATGGCAAGACACAGTTCAGAAAAAATATATTTCTAAATAGGATTCGTATGTTCAAAATTCACAAAGAACTCTTACAACTCAATAATGAGAAGACAAACACAATAAAAATAGGCCAAAGATTTGAAAGACCTTTCTCAAAGGAAGATATTCAAATAGCCGATAAGTACATGAAAAGATGCTCAGCATTATTCATCAGGGAAATGCACATTAAAACCATAAGGGTATGCCACTCACTATCCATTCATTGGAGTGGCAAAAGTTCAATGACTGACAATATCACATGTTAAAAATGTGGAGCACCTGGAACTCTTATACACTGCAGGTAGCGGTATAAAACGTTTTTAAAACGTTTTGGTGGTTTATTATTAAGTTAAACACACACCTTAAGACTCAACCTTTTATTCTTATGTATTTACTCAAGAGACATGAAACCCTCTGTCCACACAGAGACCTGTACTTGAATGGTTCTAGCAGCTTTATTTATAATACATTTCAACATAAATGGTCCCAATCTCCATCATCAGGTGACTGAATAAACAAACTCCGGGCCATCTATGCCATGGATTTACTACTCAGCAAGAAAAGGGAATAGACTACTGATACATTGCAGCAAAAGGGGTGAACCTTGAAGTCAAGATGCTAAGTGAAAGAAGCCCAACATAAAACAGTATCTATGGTATGACTCCATTCATATAAAATTCTTCAGTGATAGAGACAAGGTAGATAATTGCTTGCCCAAAGCTGGGGCTGGGGTGGGGATTACTCTAAATGGACATGAGGGAATTCCACAGGGTGATGGAAAAACTCCAGATCCTGAATGTGGCAGAGGTCAAGCACATCGAATGGTACATTTAAAATAGGTGAATTTCATGGTATGTAAATCCTACCTCAATGAAGTTGATTTAGAAACGCCTTCTGTTAGAGGCTTGCAATAATTAACAAACTGTAGCTCAGTTTCCCCTGATACACATTGAGAAAAAGGCAAACCCCCTCCTACATGTCCAAGGGCACAGCACTTCCCCACAGTTAAACAAAGAAACCACATAGAGATGGGAGTAAAGGGAAATGGAAACCTTTCCTACCTGCCTACCAGAGGGAGATAAAATCCCCACAGATCAAAGAAATATCTGCTCCTGCAGCATGCCAAGGAACCATCACTCCCTAACCCACTATCTTCTAGTCACCATCAGGGAAAGTTTTCACCTCTAGGGCTTCCTATTGGTCCCTGCACCTCATTTGGACCCTCAACCCCCTCCCACCAATTATCATTCCCCTGCCTAGGAAAGTTCTGTATAAATTCAAGTACCCCCTTCCAGGAGTGGGCTGAAGTCTCTTTTCAGCATGGGCTAAAGTCTGTTCTTCAGACCCCCTCTGTTGGGAGAGCTTCCCCATAAATTCTTTCTCTACCTGTGGTCACATCAGTCTCCGTGTCCTGGTAAGCGCCGTTTTTCTCCAAAAACTTCCTTAACACTTACATTGTGCAGAGTTTCTATTTAGGTTGAACATAAAGGTTTGATAATAGGTGGTGATGATGGTAGCACAACATTGTGAATGTAATTAATAACACTGAATTAGATAAGTGAATATGGTTGAAAGGGGAAATTTTAGATTGTATATATGTTAATAGAATAAAAATTTAAAAAAACACATAGGATTGGACAAAACAGTGAACCCTACTGTAAATCATACTATTGTAAACAGTACGATTATAAAAATGTTCTTTCTTTTTTTTTGTCTTTATTCATTTTTTTAATATTACATTCAAAAAATATGAGGTCCCTATATACCCCCCACTCCCTTCCCCTCACTCCTCCCTCCATAACAACAACCTCTTCCATTATCATGAGACATTCATTGCATTTGGTGAATACATCTCTGAGCATCGCTGCACCTCATGGTCAATGGTCCACACCATAGCCCACACTCTCCCACGTTCCATCCAGTGGGCCATGGGAGGACATACAATGTCTGGTAACTGTCCCTGCAGCGCCACCCAGGACAACTCCAAGTCCCAAAAATGCCTCCACATCTCATCTCTTCTTCCCATTCCCCACACCCAGCAGCCACCATGGCCACTTTCTCCACACCAATGCCACATTTTCTTTGATTAGTAATCACAATAGTCCATGAATAGAATATCAGTAAGTCCACTCTAATCCATATTCTATTCCTCCATCCTGTGGACCTTGGATTGGTTGTGTCCACTCCACATCTATGTCAAGAGGGGGCTTAGATTCCACATGGATGCTGGATGCAATCCTCCTGCTTTCAGTTGTAGGCACTCTTGGTTCCATGGTGTGGTGGTTGACCTTCTTCAACTCCATGTTAGCTGAGTGGGGTAAGTCCAATAAACCAGAGTGTAGGAGCTGAACTCTGTTGAGGCTCAGGGCCTGGCTATCATATGGTCAGTCCAGAGATTCAGATCCCCTGGGTATATCTTAAACCCCAGCACCAACTACAATTCTGATAAAGTAACAGGAAAGGCTTGTGAAAAGAGATCACATCTGAGTCCAGCTCCATCACACAGAAACACCAACTCCAAAGAAGGGCCAACTGACATGGCACTGAACTCCATCTTCCATGACCATAAAACCTGTCGGTCTCTGTAGCCCTCAGAAGAACCAATACCTGGGGTTGTATCTACTTTATCTGTCTCTGGGACTCTGCTGAGGTGTGAATAAGGGCAACCCCTCTGATAACCTCCCGGCTCTTTTTTAGAGACTCATAGCCATATAAACTCATTTGTCCTTTCCATTTCCCCCTTGATTTAGGTCAAAAAGCATTTTAACTCCTGTTATTATATGTAGACAGAGATAGTCTGCTGGTCCAAGTTGAACCTTTTATTCAAGGTCATTTTCTAGTTACATCATCAGCTGGTACTTGGTAGTAATCCCTTGGCGCCAGGGTGGCTCATCCCCGGGAGTCATGTCCCACACTGGGGGGGAGGCAACAACAGATTTACATGCTGAGTTTGGCTTCGAGACTCGCCACATTTGAGCAACACGGAGGCTCTCAGGAGGTAACTCTTAGGCACACTGCTGCTCTAGGCCTTGTTCTTATTTCAGGTGCACAGGCTCATAAGCATAGTCATTAGTATCAGGGACTCATTGTTGGACCTTCCTTCTTTTTTGGTCTTTGCAATTGCACTTGGGAAAATGTTCTTTCATGAATTGTAACAAGTGTGCCACACTAATGCTAGGCCTTCATAATTGGGTGGTATATGGGAACTCTTGTATGCATGATTTTTCTGTAAACTTACGGCTTCTCTAATAAAAAACAAACAAACAGAAAACACCTTCTTGCCCCTTCCCCTTACATACAGCTCAAGTCCAGCCCTGTCAATAGCCCCCCAACAGCCCTACTTCTCTTCCAGCATGAAATCTTCCATGAGTGGGCAAGCACTGGCCCCGTGTCTGCTTGCCTGGGTACTCTGAAAAGCTCAGCTCCTCCGCGGATTCCTGCCCCAGCCTTTTCTCAAGCAGTGCCCTCCTTCCAGAAGGCCCCGCCCTTTGCATTATCCAATTCCTACTGTATTCTTCCAGACTCCCAGAAAGCTTTCCCTGATCCCCCAGCCTGGTGGGCCCCCAGGCTCTGGACCCGGTGTCACCAGCTCAATCTGCTGTTTTGTCCCTCTAGGAACCACAGCTCCCCTCCACCTGGCGTCTCCTGCAGCAGGGACTCCACCTCTGGCCAGTGCTGATAAGCGCCTGCTCCCTGGCTGCTCCACCTACTGCGGTGTTGTCCTGACAGCTTCTCAGGGCTGGTGAAGGCTGCCATGCAGGGCTTTGCTCTCTGCAGGAGAAGGAGGAAGCCTGTATCCAATCTTGTGAGCAGCCATACCTGTGTTTGGAAATCCAAGCCTGACAGGTGGGGTGGGTCTTGGATGTGGGGGTTCAGGGCTGATTCGTTAAAAGGTTTTATGAAAGCATGCTAAATAGACCGTGCAATTGCCAGACTGAGTTCTTCTCTGGTGGAAATTACCCAGCCATTTGGTTTTTATTTTTGCAAAAGCAGTTCGGCCCTTTTGAACAACTCACTTGATACGCCTTCTCTGCCAAAGCAACAGGAAGATATGCTCTGAATTCTCTGGAAAACCCCCATGTAAACACCAGGCTTACAGATAATTGCAACAAAACACCATCTCCTCTTGGAGTGCTTTCACATGCAATTTCCTCCCTGACTACCGCGGGGAAACAAGGGCCCAGGGTGCGTGCTCCCACCGCACCCACCACCCAAAGCTCCAAGGCTCTCCAAACGTGCCAATTAGGCTCCCACCCCAAACAGAGCCTGGGCTTCTCGAAGGGGCTTTCTCCCACCTCGAGTCCTTGGTAGGTGGGTCCTCCCATCTTTCCTGGTTCATTATTATTCATCCTTCGGTTCTAATCTCAAAAGTCACTTCCCGACTCAGTTCAGGCCTGAGCGGCCACCACCCGGCCCCGTCTCCCAGCTCCAGACCCTCTCCTGGGTCCCCCTCTCCACCCTACCCTCACTGCCCTCAGACCAAACTGTCAGGTCCTGTTCCCACTCAAGACCCTTCTGTGGATCCCGTTACCCCGGGAGACCATTTGTCCTCCTTCCCTGACGTATTTGTAGGCAGCCTTCCATGCTCCCCACCCAAGGCCACCCAAGCCCACTTCGTCCCCTCCACCTTGAATGTCTTCGCCGGGGACGTACCGGCGATGTACCACTGTCAGTCTCGCTTGGTGTCTCCCATCTGACTGCCCCTCGAAGAAGGCTCGCCCAAGGCGGCGGCTGAGTTCGCTAACCCAACACACACGGGCTCTTAAACCTAACCCTCATTCTCACGCAGGGAACCCATTGTAAATGGGGTGTGGCCCCCCTAAATGAGAGTAGGCTTTAATCCCCAAGGCCAGAGGCCAGAGCAGGCCACAGGGAGCAGCCAGAAGTCAGCGGAAGCGGGCAGAGCGGAGGGAAGGGGAGGCCGTGGCCGCATGCCTGGCGCGGAGACGCCAGACAAGGCACCCAGGGCTCGGCGCTGCCAGCGGCTGAGCGCGGCCCCTGGGAGGAGGCACGTCTTGTGCACGGTGCCTTGGTTTTGGGCTTCTTCTAGCCTCAGAATCGTGAGCCAATAAATGCCTGTTGTGTAAGGCAAGCCATTGTGTGTGGTATTGGTCGTCGGAGTCTTGACAAAATAAGACCCCAAGTCTCCCCAGCAGGGATGATTTCTCTGGCTTTAGAACTTTCTTGTCTCTTAGCCCTCGTCCCCCCTGCCTTGCAGTGGCGATGTGGGTGTGTATGTGTGTTTATGCCTGTCCCTCGCCGGACTGGGTGACTCTCAAGGGCAATGAGTTTTAGGGCCTGGCACAGAACGAGCCTGTGATGTATTTGCAGGATGTTTAAATGGAAGCTTCGACCAAAGTCCCCACATACTGTCGAGGGGAAATTGCAAAGCCAGAATCAGAATTTGCACGAAATGTATCTGAGGACTGTTGCTCCCCCGTGGGTCGCTCAGCCCAGTGACACCTACGGGAGGGGGTCGAGGCCAGGGGAGGGGAGGGCTTCGGGAGGTTTCCTTGGACAGCCGTGACGCTGCCACCGCCTTCACCAGCGGGGGGCTTCTCGGGGACCCTGGGGGGCCTCTTCTCTGTTGCTGGGAGACCGGCAGCTGGAGGAGCCGAGGAGGGGCCAGAGGGGCGTCCGGGAATGGCAGGACGCCTCCAGGCCGGGGGGCTGCCAGGAGGCCCAAGCTGGCAGCTGCAAAGGGGGCTCCACTCCGACTTCCAGAAGCTGCCATCCCGCCTGGGCAGCTGCGAGCGGCGCCCCAGCCCCTGCCCGGCAGGCAGTGTCTCCCACGTGGGACACCGGGGAGCTGGAGGCCATGCCACCCTCCAGTGAGGTCCCCGTTGCCCCTTGCCCCGGCCAGCGGGGGCAGTGGGAGATGAGCAGGCGCAGGGCTGCGCCCCCGGAGGTCGTGGCCACTGCCCACTGGCTACAGGCCTTCTTGTTCCCAAGTGGAAATTGGCTGTAGGGCGGCGTGGCCCACTCCCTCGAGGTTGTGGGAGCCGGGGGGTAGGGGAGGGGCCCCTGTGGGACCCACTCCAGGGGGTCGGAGCAGACAGGAGGAAGCCGGGCGTGGCTCGCCTTCCAACACTTAAGGCTGATTCCAGTTACGCTCTGTGACGGTGTGGACCCTGGGACCAGGAGGAGGCGAGTGTGCAGCCCAAGTCAGGCCTGCCTGCCTGCCTGTCTCCCTCCCTGCCTCCCTCCCTCCCTTCCTTCCTTCCTTCCTTCCCTTATCACTCACCCAGCAGTTACTGCCCAGAGGTGCCCCTCGGGGCCCTTTGCCCGCTGAAGCCCCCCGGGTGGGGGCGTAGGTTGGCCTGGGGAATGGTGGGATTGGGCGATGGTGGGCTCGAGGTGGGGGACGCATGCGCAGAGGCCCGCGGAAGGAGCCCTGTGAATCCACCCACCTCCCCTGCAGCGCTCCCGGGAAGACGCACGGAGACGCGCTGCCTGGCGGGCGCCCGCACGCTCAGCCACGCGCCCTCCTGGACCTGTCCCTCCGCCCGCTTAGCTCTTCAGCCGCAGGTGGCCGCCGCCGCCAGCGCTGGGGTATGCGCAGGTAACCAGCGCCTGATCTGGGATGCAGAGTGAGGACGTAATCTGAGTCTCTTAACTCGGCCCAGAGAGGGTTGAGAAATTCCAGGAGGGGTGGAGACCCCCTCGGAAGACCGGGACCGCCGGGGGGGGGTGACTCCCGCGGCTGGGGACCGGCCGGTGCCCGGGCTGGGGCGACTCAAAGCCGGGCTCAGCCGGGGCTGCGGAGCGCAGCACGTGGCCTCCCCAGGTGGCCTGGGCCTCCTCGCAGGTGGTGGCCTCAGGTACTCAGGCTGGCAGGTGAAGGCTCAGGGCTCCCAGGACACGTGTCCCCGTGAACGCGGTGGGCGCTGTGCGACCTTTTGTGACCCTGCCTCAGAAGTCCCTGGGGTCACTTGCACCTCCTCAGCTGGTCAGAGCCATCACAAGCCGTGCCCTGTGAGCTGGACATCGTGACCCCAGGGCTCCATGGGAGGAAACTGAGTCTCAGAGGAGGCAGGACTGGCTCCCGGTCTCCCCGGCTGCAAAGCCCCCTCCTCCCCTTTAAACCACATGGCTAACGTTAAAGGGAAAAGTGAGGCATTCCGTTGGCAGCTGATTGCTGAGAGGACGGGCTGCACGCGGCCCCTGCTCCCTGGAGCTCACCGACGGGGCAGAGAGGCAAGAAACGGGCCAGGAGAGACGGGGTCCCAGGTGCCACGAGGTGGTGGGGTGCAGGGGCCGGCGGGCCTTTTGCCAGGAGGTCAGGGAAGGCGTCCCTGAGAACCTGACTTTTGAACTGAGGCCATGGTGGACGGGGGGGGGGGTCTGAGCCTTGCGCGGACCTGGGGACCAGCACCCACTTTGTTCTGCACGTGCAAAGGCCCTGAGGTGAGACGAAGCTTGGGGTGTCTGGAGGCAGAAGCCAGGGACCCAGGAGCAGGGGGTGGGGGCAGAAAGGCCACGAGGGACCTGCCAGCTGTTTGGACCTGGGACGGAGGAGACACCCAGTTGTGTGAGGCACACCCCCCAGGACCCCTGCTTCCCCCAGGCCCCCGCTCCCCTCCTCTTCCTCCCTCTCTCACCTTTTCCTCCTCGGCAGGGATAAGAGGGTGGACGGTCCCTGCCAGGGAGCCCGACGGCCACGGGGCTGATCAAAAGGCCTTGCCGAGGGCTTGGCCTCGCCCCTCGGAGAAACCTCGCAGTGGCTCTGGAATGAGGCGATTTCAAGCAGCCGCTGCGAGGAAATGGGTATTTATGTAACGGTGGGCATGGTTTTTATTTTCCCTAATTTTCAGATTACTTTCGATTAGGCCTCTTCGGAGGAGAAGCAGCCTGAGGTGAAATGGATCCTGCCTAAATCGTTAGGGCTTGCCTGGCCCCGGCCGCCTCTGCAGACAATTACCCCCGACCCCGGGGTGAGGGGGCAAACTCCAGGCCGGGGCAGACACTTCCTCGGGACACGGGCGGCCTCGGGGCGGCCCTGACGAGGCTTCTTGTGCTGGTGTAGCTGCGGCGGCCACTGATTGCCATGTGGCTCTGGCCAAGGGGGGAGGGGGTATCCCTAAAATGAATTCCCACCAACATCTGGACTCTATCTCTTCTCCCCAACCCCCAAGTCAGGACAGGGGGTGGGGGCTGGGGATAGGGGAGAGGGAAAAAGGGAGAAAATGCCCAGGCCAAATTCAAATGCTTTCATAAATTTCGCCCCAGAAATGTATTGACATGAATATTTTTGTCAGGCTCTAGCGTTTGCCAGATGAAACTGAGCTCCACAGGCCCCCTCGACCGCTCTCGCATGCTCTGGGGGCACTGGGCAGCCGTGCGGCCTGGGTCTCCCCCAGGCACCTGCAGCGGGCAAGCGGGGGGCTTGCGCCCGGCCTGGGGGGCACAGGGAGGGCTGCTTGGGGCCCTAGACGCCTCCGGCCATGCGACCCTGGCCGATGGCTTGTCCTGTGGCCCTCTGGTGTGTGCCCTCTGACCCTGCCGTTCCCTTCTGGGAAACAGCCTGGCGTAGGTGTTCTGAGGCGGCCCACGATCGGGGGCAGCTTGACCCCTTCATCACCAGGGAGAGCGAGGTGGGACCGGAGCGAGCGTGGCAAGGCCCGCGGGGAGGGTGTGCGCCCCTCGGGAAGCTACTGCGCACAGGCAGATGCTTTATGTTTTATGCTTTATATGTTCTGGGAACTTGGAAAAACAGCCACATTTTGTTGTCATCTTGACTCTTCCCCCACCCCCACCCCCATTATTTCTATGATGAAATAAAACGACAACGTTATTCTATAAAACCGTGTCTCCCCAATGGCTAAGCGTCCCCCCAGCCTGCCACATCCGCCGGTGCAGTGGCCCTGGCCGGGTGTCCCCTGGGGGTGGGCACGCAGCTCCCCGCGGGCACACAGCCTCCCCAGGCCTGGCTGGAAGGTGCCCCACCCGCTGCCTGGCGCCGTGCTTTACTTTCCTCTTCTGTGAAACGGGAGGGCGCCCTGTCTCCAGCACGATGCTTCAGGAAAAGGCAAAGTGTGCCCAGCAGGGCAGGGGCTCGGGGCCTGGTGGCTTTTACGGAAATTGCCAGGGGCAGAGCTGGCTGGGCTTGCTGGAGCCAGTCCCTTCTGCCAGCACCTGTCATCAGGCTCTCTCGAGCCAGGGCAGAAGGACCCTTTGCCAGGAGGAGGGTCACGGTCCCCAGATCAGGACCTCAGCGGAGCCCCTGCCCCCTGCAAGGTGCTCACCTGGAAAATGGGACCAGTGCTCCCCTCGGGCTAGTAATGGCTGGCGACCGTCTATGTGCCTCAGTTCCCCCACCTGTAAAATGGGGCTGCTGTGCGGGTGAGGACGGAGCAGGTTCTGGCTCTCAGGAAGCACCGGTCCAACCGCAGCTCTCTCTCCGGTGAGTGTCTGGTGCGGTGCCTGACAAATGCTAAATGCTCCGTCAGTGCTGCTTGCAGTTACTCCTGTCAGTAAATTGGGGATCCAGTGCACTCATCCATTCACTTCTTCAAAAATAATCTACCACATACCTGTCCCACAGGCCTGGCCCACACTTGGTAAGAAAGAGGATAATCATGTTATCGCAGGCAGAGAGGGCAAACTGCCTCCAGACAGAACAGACAAAGGTGGGAAACGAGGCCCCTGAGGGCCCGTGACGGGGTGCTGGCCAGGTCAGGTGGGTGCAGGAGGCTTCCAAAAAGAGGCCGGCCTCAGGGATACAGTGAGTTAACTGGGCAGAAGGGGCAGGTTGGGAGCTGGGAATTGCCAAGGTTTCTACCCATGGGGGCTGTCTTAGTTTGCCAAAGGCTGCCAATGCAAAAATACCAGAAATAGGTTTGCTTTTACGATGGGAAATTTCTTAGGGGAAAAAGCTTACAGTTCCAAGGCTGTGGAAATGTCCAAATCAAGGCACCATCAGAGATGCTTTCTCACCAGATGTTGGCTACTAGCAGATCCTGGAGTCCTGCCACGTGGCGAGACAGGGTGGTGGGTCTGCCTGTTTCTTGCTACTTTCTCCTTAGCTCAACTGTGGGCAATCAGGCTTCTCTCCCTGGGCCTCATCTCCTTGAAACCCTTGGGACTCCTCTGTCTTTCTGCAGCTGTAGGTGAACCTGGAGTTCTCTCACACATGGCAGGGTCAAAATGGCTGGGCTTGCCTTCTGCTACTCTGCTCCCTGTGTCTCCATTTCTGTAAGACCAGCAAGAGGGTAGAGACCCAACCTCAGCTACACCTCACTAATGTAGTCCAGTCAAAACTGATCTAATCAAGTGATCTAATCAAGGTCCCTTAACAGAATCTAATGCAATCAAAGGGTCCCACACCTGCAGGAATGGATTAGTTCAAAAAATGACTCCTGGGGATGAGCTTCCCTGGCACTGAGGGATTACTACCAATCACCAGCTGGTGATGAAACTAGAAAAAGACCTTGATAAAAAGGGGAAATGATAAGGGCAAATGAGTTTATATGGCTAAGAATCTTCAAAAAAGGGTCAGGAGGTCATCAGAGGGGTTGCGCTTACACATGCCTCAGCAGGTTCCCAAGGACAGCCAAAGTAGGTACAACCCCAGGTTCTGTTGCTCCTGAGGGCTATGGAGACACACAGGTTCTACGGTCATGGTAGTTGGCTCTGGAGTTCAGTGCCTTGTCAGTGGGCCCTACTTTGGAATTTGTGTTCCTGAGTGTGATGGAGTTGGACTCAGATGTGGCCTTTCTGCCACATGCCTCTTTTGTCACTTTTACTGAGCCTGTGGTTGGTGCTGGGGTTGGTGTATACCCAGGAAACTTGACTCTCTGGACTGGCCATGTGCCACCTGGCCCCTGAGCCTCAGCAGAGTTGCAACTCCTACTCTTCTGGTTTGTTGGACTTACCCAGGTTAGCTAACAGGGAGATGTAGATGGTCAACCACCACACCAGGGAACCGAGAGTGCCAGCAACTGCAAGGAGGAGAATTGCATCCATCAACCACATGGAATCTAAGCCTCCTCTTGATTTAGAGGTGGAGTGGATATCATCATCCCAGGGTCCACAGGATGAAGGAATAAAATATGGATTAGAGGGGACTTACTGGTATTCTACTATAGAACTATTGTGACTAGTAATGGAAGAAACTGTAGCATTGATGTGGAGAAAATGGCCACGGTAGTTGCTGAGGGCAGGGAGAGGGAAGAAGAAATGTATGTGGGGGGCATTTTTGGGACTTGGAGTTGTCCTAAATGACATTGCAGGGACAGATGCTGGACATTATATATCCTGCTGTAACCCACTGAATATACTGGAGGAGAGTATAAACTACTACATAACTATGATCCATGCGGTTCAACAGTGCTCCAAAATGTATTCACTAAATGCAATGAATGTGCCACACTAATGAAAAAAGTTGTTGATGTGGGAGGAGTGAAGGGATGGGGGGTGGGGTATTTGGGAACCTCATATTTTTTAATATAACATTTTTTTGTGATCTGTGTATCTTCAAAATGGATAATAAAAAATAAATACTCAAGAAATAATCATCTTTACTGGGATTCACCAAATTCAAATGGTCACAGGGGCCCTTGCCCTCATTATTAAGAGAAGCTCCTGCCTGCCGCCTCTGAGCAGGCAGTCACAAAGAACTTGAACCCAGGATAAGTTTCTGGGGAGGGAAGGTGGGGCGGGGGTTGTGCACAGACAGTCCTGGTGGATCTAAGTGTTCCAAACTTGAAGAGCAAATCCCAACATAGTGGTGGGGAACAGAGGTGGAGCGGGAAATCTGCCTCTTCACTCGTGGTCTAGACCAGTTCCTCCTTGCACAGTCCCCACCCCCATTTCCTGTTGCCTTAAAGGGTTGACCAAAGAGATGGCAGGTGAAGAACCTGCATCACGACATCTGGCATCAGGTCATGGCGGTTATAGCATGGTGGCATCTTTCTGTTTCCAACAAGACTGGCGGGCACAGCGTTGCAGGTTGAGCACTGCACAACTCCAGGGGGCACCATGCACATAGCCTCCCTGAAGTTCGGCTATGGTGGGCCTGGTTCCAGCTGGGTAAGCAGAGGGGGTGGCGGTTGGCTGGAAAAGCTCAGGGGTGAGCTGGCTGCATGTAAGGCTGGGCTCATTGTGCCAACGCCATCTCCAGCACTGTTCTCTCTGGTTGTGGCTTTAGCTTCATGTTCTCCATGGCAACATTTGAGTCAGCAGGGAAGAGCAAAAATCCCGATGGGCTGGGACTCGGGCTCCCCTCTCCCCCTCCCACTGGGGTACTGGAACCACATGGACAGAAGGCTGAAGAGGGACGCTGGGATCGCCTGATCCCAGAAAGGGAGGGAACGACGCCGGGCAGCACTGAACGGGCTGCTCTTATCGTCAGGGCCATCAGGCGCCCCCGGGAAGCCATGCGGTGGTGTGGGGCGTGTGATGGTTGAATGAAGTGCCCGAAAGACAGACGAAATCTTCTGCCCCAAGGCAGAAGAAATTCAGATGCAGCCAGTCAGAGAAGGCCACTCAGGAGGAAGCCAGAAGTCAGTGGAAACTGGAAGAGCAGGTGCAAGAAGCCGGAGATGGTCACGTGACGGCCACAGAGATAAAAGCCAAGAAACCCCAAGGAGGGCAGGCCCGGCACGCCGCGGTCCCTGGGAGAGAGCCTGGCTGATGCCTCGGTGTCAGACTCCTGACTTCCAGACCGCGAGCGGGTAAATTCCCGTCTTAAACCAGCCCGCTGTGCGGTGGACGCTGTAGCAGCCCTGGCACGTAGAGATGCTCACCGGACCTCCTGCGCTTTGGCGGGCTCCCTGGGCAACGGGATGACAAGAGCTCCTGCCTAGCGGGCTGATGTTGGACCACGGGGCGGGGGTACCCACACACACCTAGCGTGGGGCCCCACACGCAGCAAACAGTCCCCGCCGGCTTTTAAGTTTCCTGACGCACTGACACTTTTTCGGCTTCAGACCTACCACTCCCACTCGGGTCAGGGACGTTTTGCCCGGGAAATCTTCCTGAAGTCGGGGTCCAAGGACCGGACTTAGAGTCGCCCTTTCCTCTGTTGAAACTCCAGTTTCCCCGCCTGTGTCCTCAAAGGCACAGAGGACTCCACACTGCTGGCTGTGCCCACGATGTTTCTGACTTCTGGAGTGGACACTCCACAGCACTTTGGGTGACTTGTTGACAGGGTAAATTGGGGGTTCACAGTTTACAAAGCACATTCCTTCAACTGAGACTCAGAGAGAGCAAACAGTGGGCTCAGAGCCACACAGCTTTGAGGCTTATGTAGGCACTGAATGAGCCCGCCTGGCTTTGTTTCTGGGGGTGTTTAGTTGTTTCTGGATCTCTAACACCTCTAGTTACCCAGTTCAATAGCCCTCGGTCCCCCTGGGCCACATCCTGCACGCAGACAGACTCCACTGAACATTGATCACCATGCCATCACCCACGGAATGGGCTGGGGGAAAGCGTAAGCTACAACATAAACTATAATCCATGTGGAATCTAAGCCCCCTCTTGACATTGAAGTGCAATGGACACAACCAATCCAAGGTCCACAGAGAAAATGTGGCATTGGTGTGGGAAAAGTGGCCATGGTGGCTGCTGGGTACAGGGAACGGGAGGAAGAGATGAGATGGGGAGGCGTTTTCGGGACTCGGAGTTGTCCTGGGTGGTGCTTCAGGGACAATTACGGGACATTGTAGATCCCCCCAGGGCCCACTGGATGGAAGGTGGGAGAGTGTGGGCTATGATGTGGACCATTGACCATGAGGTGCAGCGATGCCCAGAGATGTACTTACCAAATGCAATGGATGTGTCAAGAGGATGGGAAAGAGTGTTGCTGTGGGGGGAGTAGGGGGTGGGGGCGGTGGGGTTGAATGGGACCTCATATTTTTTGAATGTAATATTTTAAAAAAATGAATAAAAAAACAAAACAAAACTATAATCCATGCTGTGCAGCAGTGCTCCAAAATGTATTCATCAAATGCAACGAATGCGCCACACTGATGAAAGAGGTTGTTGATGTGGGAGGAGTGGGGGTGGGGGTGGGGAGTGG
Source organism: Dasypus novemcinctus (assembly GCF_030445035.2). Lineage (NCBI taxonomy): Eukaryota > Metazoa > Chordata > Mammalia > Cingulata > Dasypodidae > Dasypus > Dasypus novemcinctus. Next base: position 13,740,225 of record NC_080680.1, on the reverse strand, counting down.
GGTATATGGGGACCTCTTATATTTTTTAATGTAACATTTTGTGTGATCTATGTATCTTTAAAATATATATATATATATAATTTAAAAAATCAGAAGCTGGGGTAGCTGTTTGTGTGGTGAGCTGAGAATTGCTCCTTCAGCTGCCCGTGGCGAGAGTGCACTTCCCAGCCCTCATGGCTGCTTGGGGCTGCACAAACACTGTAGCTCTGACCCAGATCCACCCCTTTGGAGGGAGCATTTAACAGCAAAGGTGTGGCCTGCCGAGCGCTCACTTCGCTTTGGAGTGGAGACATGTGAGATGGTGGCTGCCCCTTCAGCCAGTGCTGACTCAAGCCAGCTCCTCTATATCCCTCCTCCCCGGAGGACACACAGGATATAAATCACAGCGAATGGCTATGTTGAGCAGAGTGCCCTGCAGAGCATGCAGGACATAGAATATGAGCAAGAAAAAAAAACTTTCTTGTTTTAAGCCATTGAGATTTGGGCGTTGTTTGTTACTGCAGCATACCCAAGACGATTCTGACTGATAACGGGCAATTTCACATAAATATCTGGATCTCTGGATTTTCTTGAAAAAAAAGATCTAGCCACACCAGGCAACAAGTGGCTGAGCTTTATATGAGCGCCAGACCTCTCTGCTTTGCCTCAGCACCTCCCTAGCCCGCGTTTGCTGCCCTAGCGCTCTTTCTGCCCTGAGGGTCCCACGCGGCTCTGTCATTCTCCCCGTCTCCCCACTACTGTAAGGCTCTTCTTGCAGGGGAAGGAAGGTCTGACACCCTTGATGCATCAGTTAACCACGCTCTGGAGCTGTTCACTTACGCTCCCTGGGTTATTCCTAGAGTTACTTCTCTTAGAAAGCAGATTTTCCTCTTGTGAGATGATAGAATTTCCATCTGGAAATAGAATCCAGTGCTTAACAATGAGCTTGGTGGGTAGTAGGAGTTCAAAACATATCGAATGACTAACAAGTCCTTAAACTAAAGGATGACACTCTAATGCTGGGATTTGCATCCAGAGCCAGTGGGAGGGAGCTGTTTTCACATGTATATCTGACCACGACCATTTCTGTTTGTCAGATCAAGAAGATTTCCTTTGAAGGCTCAGAAGGTGATAGGCACTTGGAGTAAAAGGACAGTGGAGTTTAAAGAGGGGAGGTGACCTGACTGAGGTCAAACAGCCAAGGAGGGGAGAGTGTCGTTGACCTGAAACAAATGCTTATGCTGCTCGAACGAATTATTTCATGCAAGTCCCCAGAGGGAATGCAAAACCCTCCTGCTTCTCCTTCTTCTCTCCTCAAAGCCCATCAGGCTTCCAAAGATTTTTAAAGGATACTTAGTCTTACCCCTTTCCAGAAGAGAAGCTGCCTCTGCACGCTGCCACCAAGTGGCTGCCTGCCCAGCCACAGTCCCAAACCTTCCCTCCTGGTGTTCCCTGCATGTTGCGGAGGCCTCTCCATTACATCCACGCCATACATTTCTGGAGGAAAAATACATAAAACCAAGAGAAACCGCACTCAGGGTGTCCATGGTAAGCGTGCCTGAAGGAATTGAGCCAGCACCATAAATCTCCTCCAAACCAAAGAGGCTATGTAGACATCACAGTGACCCAAGTCCCTGTGAGAATGAGATTCTGAGCCTTCTCTCATTCACAAGTGTCAGTGAGACAGAATGACTTGACAATGAGTTGGGGGCAAAGACTGGAGCTGAACCTTCCACTTCCAAATCCATGTGTCTGCTGCCCCTGGCCTGATGGAGCCTCCCTTCCATGCCTAGAGAATGGGGAATACATTCAGGCAGACGTGGATTCCATCTAGACTCTGCAGTGTGTGATAGCTCTGAGGCCTTGAGCAAATCCCATTGCCTCTATGAGCCTCAGTTTCCTTGTCCATAAAATGGGATGAGCACCCTCACTCAGGAGCATGTCAAGATCAACTAAGATTGTGTGAGGTTCAGGGCGACAAAGGTTAGTTATGATTGACTCACTTTGATACCCTGGGTTATTTCTAGATCTACTCCTCTTAGAAAGCAGATTCTGCCCTTGTGAGATGATAGAACTCCCATCCAGCAATAGAGTTAGAATTTCCTCTTCACTTGAAAGATCAAGACCATGGAAATAGGAGAACATTTTCTCCTGCTTCCTACACTGGGGATTGAAATACCCTGTTTACTTTGGAAGTGAACATGCCCAACTTGCAAGGACAATTTGTATGGAGGCTGGATTGGGAAAGGTAAAAACCCAATCCCCTGGCACCCTCAGGCTCGGGTGGCTGCCGGGCTGGCCAGGGCACCGAGGGGTCTTTCCTGACTGCCTCCTGACTGTGACAGACCTCTCGGTGCCCCAGAAAAGGGCCTTCTGAGTAGCACCAGTGAGCCCGCTGGGTCACCATGGAAACTCTAGGAGTGGGTGTGATGGCCCTTCCTGGATGGCAAATCCAAGTGATGTTTGTGGCTGCCGAGAGAGTTACCTTGAGGACACTGGAACTGGGAAGCAGGGCTGTTCTCGATTAGTAATAGCTGCTGTGAAGGGAATGGGAGGGGGCATGTGTGCCTCTTGTTGGTCATCCATGATCTATGACCAACTTAGTTCCTTGTACACGCAGGGAGGGTGAAGCTCAAAGGGTTCACCCAAATGGTCCACAGCAGAGTTGGGCCTTGGACTCAGAACCCAGTGCTCAAGAATCCCCAAATTCCAATGATCTATCCCTGTGTGGGAAACCACCCCAAACTGTGGTGGTGAAAAACAACCACTCCATCATTCTCACAGATGGCGTGGGTCAGAGATTTGAATGGGCACAGCGGGGATGGCTTGTCTCCGTTTTCCAGTGTCTGGTGGCTCCACTGGGAAGTCTTGAAGGGTTTTGTGTGACTCGGACAGCTAGGGGCTGGCAGAGCTGGGTCGGGAGGATCCCCTTTGAAGACGGCCTTTCCGCTCATGCCTGGACTGAAATGCTCACACATGGTCTGCATGCAGCTTGGGGTTCCTTGCTGCAACGCAGCCTCAGAGGAGTTGATTTCTGACATGGCAGGTCAGGGCTCCAAAGGGGGTAGCAGCGAGCAGCAGAAGCCATGTGACTTCCCCCTACTCTACTGTTCAAAGAGGGGACAGATTCAAGGAGGGGACACAGACCCACCTCTTGGTGGGGAGTGTCCAATGGTTTGCAGCCATGCTTTAAAACTGCCACACCTACTTTGAGGTAGAGTTCTTTGCACTGGAATAGGACCAGCTTCCCGATGGGCGAGCCAACTTCCACAGAGGAGAGAGTCAAGGTTTCAGGAGTGCACTGGGAAGGCGGTGGCAGTGACAGGGACTGTTCTGCCATATCCAGGGCAACACCCTTCTAAAGAGCCGTCATGAAACCAGTGACATTTAGCCAAGGATTGTGAAGTGTTTCTGAGCAAACCATCCCCTCACGGGGCAGGAAACACCTTGGGGAGAAGAGTTATAGAGTGATGGGAACAGACAATGTCTGGGAAATAAGGGATGATGATGATGATGACGACGACGACTTCATGCTCTCCCAAGAGGGCTCTGAAGGTCCCTGGCCCCTCTAGATGCAGTTCTGACAAGGATGTGGTCCAATAAGTTCGGGTTGCCCTGCTTTCCCAGAGGTCCCCGCTGCATGCTAGCCTCTCAAGGTTGCCACTCTACATCTCCTGGGTCCTTGCTCTGTTGACCTGCCAGCTCTGGTTTTCTCAGGTGTTCCCACCAACTCTGGCTGCCGAGGTTGCCCGGGGAGCTAGGAGGCTGCTCCTAGAGAAGGTGGCCCTGGCCCCAGCTCTTCTGGTGAACTGGGGCCTGCTGTTTCACATCTCTGGGCGTTGATTTCCTCTTCTGAGGGTTGAAAAGATTTGGGGATTTCCAAGTCCTTCCGGGGTGAAGTCTGGTGCTGCCTGCCCCAATGGCCTGCCTGCTTCTGGGAGAGGGCTGAGTGATTGTTTTGGGGTTTCTCTGACTCCCTCTTCTTCACATCTTCCCAGTGAGGCTTACTGAGATATCTAAGAATAAAATCCCAGCAGGGCTGAAGCCAAACACAATGGATGTGAACGGCCTGACTAAACCCCAGTGGACTGGAGTGGGACGGAGGCCAGAACACGCCCTGCTCATTGCCCTCAGCCCGACCCAGGGGATGCCCACAGCTCCCCTGGTTCTGCACGTGCTTTTGACTGAAGATCAAGTAGAGTGTCTGGGGAGGCGGTTTGGGCTCTGGTCAGGACAGGACTGGAAGCATCCAGGACCTGCTGTGGCCTTGGGGCCCTCAGGGTTGGATGGGGGCCATGGAGGAGGCCTCCTGGAATGGGGGGAATGTACCCCCAACCTCCCTGTGTCAGCAAGGGCCTCTGTCACACTTGCTGTGTGAGCCCTGGCTAGTCCCCGACTCTGGCCTCAGGTCCCCTCCCCATTCTGCTCTTCTTCCCAGAACACGCTCATTTAATCAGCAGCACATGTTTTTATGTCCCCGAAGTAGAACAGAGCAGCAAGTGGGGGTGGGAGTTGGAGGCTGGGGATGTGAAGACCTCAGAGAAGAGGAGGTTTGACTGACATCCACAGTGACTTGGTGCTGAGCTGGCCATTGGGCTCCTAGGACTTCCCCCTGCAGACCCTGTGCTGGAGACATCCTCCTGCCCTTTGCTGGGCTCCTTAGAAGGGCTCTCTCTTGGTCCTTCCAGAAACTCAGCTTGGATTCTCCACCCACCTCCTCCTAACATGCCTGCATGTCTCCTTGCCTTCTCTCCCTAAGTCTGGAATCACTTGGCCTCTGTCTGCAGCTTTAGTCTCACCCAGAGCCAACCTGGCTTGAAGTCTGTGCTCTAGGCAATGAGGCCAGGAATCGTGGGAGAGCCTGTGGTCAGCAGTGGGTCCTGGAAACCGTGGCCTCCCCTCTGTTGACCAGACCAGCAGCAGTGCAAAGCTGGTCCCCCTGTGAGCCTGAATTGGAGATGATATCAGGAGTGCTAAAAATCGCCAGGCCAGATGCTGGGTGTGGGGGAAGAGGAAGACAGAAATGGTGCTTTTGTGTTTGTGACCTTTTGGGGAATAGACCATAAGCCCATTTCATTCCTTAATACATTGTGTTGTCATTTTCATTCATTTCAAGGTAGTTACTTATTTCTTTTGAGATTTCCTCCTTGACTCACTGCTTGTCTAAGAGTGCGTTGTTTAACTTCCATAACTTTGTGCCTAATCTATTTCTCTGCCCCTCACTGATTTCTAGCTTCATTCCATTTTGGTCAGAGAAATTGCTCTGCATAATTTTGATCTTTCTGAATTCATTGAGAGTTGTTCTGTGGCCTAGCATGTAGTCTATTCTGGAGGATGATCCATGAGCACAAGATAGACTACATAATCCACCGTATTTGGATGTAATGTTCTGTATATGTTTTATTAGGCTCAGGTCCTCTAATGTATTATTCAAGGTCTTTGTTTCTTATGGATTCTCTGTTGAGATGTTCTGTCTAATGATGATAATGGTGTATTAAAGTCCCCCAGTATAATTGTAGGGGCATCTATTTCTCCACATAATTTTTCCAGTGTTTGCCTCACGTATTTTGGGGCTCTCAGGTTAAGTGCATAAATGGTTATGATTACTTTTCTTCTTGGTAGATTAGCCCTTTTATTAATATATACTGTCCTTGGTCTCTTACAATAGTTTTGCATGTAAAGTCTATTTTGTCTGATATTAGTATAGCTACTCCCACCCTTTTTCGGTTATTGTTTGCTTTATTGTTTTCCAAACTTTCACTTTCAGCCTCCTTGCATCCCTGAGTTTAAGGTGGGTTTCTTGTAGACAGCATATAGATGGATCATATTTTCTTATCCATTCTGCAAATTTGTGTCTTTTGACTGGTGAGTTTAATCTGTTAACATTCAAAGTTATTACTGTCAAAGAATTACTCACATTAGGCATTTTTTTGTTTGTTTCATGTGTGCTTTTAATATATGTTGTTTTTATATCTCTTTTTATCTTTTCAGTTGTTCTCATACTCTCCTCCAACTCTTTCTCTCCTGTTTTTTTTTTCCTTTCCACTGCAGAACTCCCTTTAGTATTTCTTTTTTCTTTTTTCTTTATTTAATTCCTTTCCCCTCCCCCGGTTGTCTGTTTTCTGTGTCTTTTTGCTGCGTCTTGTTTCTTAGTCCGCTTCTGTTGTCGTCAGTGGCACGGGAAGTGTGGGCGGCGCCATTCCTCGGCAGGCTGCTCCCTCATTCGCACTGGGCGGCTCTCCTTACGGGCGCACTCCTTGCGCGTGGGGCTCCCCTACGCGGGGGACACCCCTGTGTGGCACGGCACTCCTTGCGCACATCAGCACTGCGCATGGGCCAGCTCCACACGGGTCAAGGAGGCCCAGGGCTTGAACCGCGGGCCTCCCATGTGGTAGACGGACGCCCTAACCACTGGGCCAAAGTCCGTTTCCGCTTTTAGTATTTCTTGAAGTGCATGTTTCTTATTGACATAGTCTCTTAATTTCTGTTTATCTGTGAATGTTTTGAGCTCTCCCTCAATTTTGAATGCCAGCTTTGCTGGATAGAGAATTCTTGGCTGGAAGTGTTTTTTTCTTTTTGCACCTTAACTATATCATACCACTGCCTTCTCGTCTCCATAGTTTCAGATGAGAAATAATTTATATGTGATGGTTAATCTTATTTTGATAAGATGGTTCTCTTTTCTCTTGCTGGTTTCAGTATTCTCTCTTGGTCTTGAGCTTTGGACAATTTGATACGTATTTTTCTTGGAGTAGGCCTCTTAGGATTTATAATGTTTGGGGTATGCTGCACTTCCTGGACATGTACATCTGTCTCCCTCGGTAGGGGTGGGAGGCTTTAATCCATTATTTCCAACAACACTTCTACTGTCCCCTTTCTCTTCTCTTCTCCCTCTGGGATGCCTATAATGTATATGTGCATTTTGTATTGTCATTCAAATCCCTAAGTCCCTGCTGAATTTTTTCTATCTATCTATTCTACTACCTATTTGATTTCAACTGTACTATCTTCCACATCACTGATTCTTTCCTCTGCCTGTTCAAATCTGCTGTTGTGTGCTTCCAGTGTAATTTTGATTTCTTGGATTGTGCCATTCATTACCATGATATCTGTTATCTTTTGGTGTATGTTTACAGTTTCTTCAGTCTGTTCTCCCAGTGTTTTCTTTTTTTTTTTTTTTTTTTTTTTTTTTAATTTTTTTATTTTTTATTGACTTTGTAATAATATTACATTAAAAATATATATGTGAGGTCCCATTCAACCCCACCCCCCCACCCCCCCTCTCCCCCCCCCCAACAACACTCGTTCCCATCATCATGACACATCCATTGGATTTGGTAAGTACATCTTTGGGCACCTCTGCACCTCATATACATTGGTTCACATCATGGCCCATACTCTCCTCTATTCCATCATGTAGGCCCTGTGAGGATTTACAATGTCCGGTGATTACCTCTGAAGCACCATCCAGGGCAGCTCCATGTCCCGAAGACGCCTCCACCTCTCATCTCTTCCTGCCTTTCCCCATACCCTTTGTCCATTATGTCCACTTTTCCCAATCCAATGCCACCTCTTCTATGTGGACACTGGATTGGTTGTGTCCATTGCACCTTTATGTCAAGAGGAGGCTCAGATTCCACCTGGATGCTGGATGCAATCCTCCCATTTTCAGTTGTAATCACTCTAGGCTCCATGGTGTGGTGGTTGTCCTTCTTCACCTCCATCTTAGCTGAGTGTGGTAAGTCCAATAAATCAGATTGTAGGTGCTGGAGTCTGTTGAGGCTCAGGATCTGGCTATCACATTGTCAGTCCAGAGATTCAAATCCCCTAAATATATCTTAAACCCCAACATTAACTGCACCTCCAGCACATTAGCATGAAAGTCTTATGAAGGGAGATCCCATCTGAGTCCAGATTCATCACACATAAACACCATTTCCAAAGAGGGGCCATCTGCCCTGGTGGTTAACCCCATCGGCCATGACCATAACTCCCATGGGTCTCTTTAGCCCTCAAAGGAACCAATATCTGGGGGTTGTATCTACTTTATCTGTCTCTCTGACTCTGCTCAGTTGTGCATGAGGGCAAACCTTCTGCCAGCCTCCAGACTCTTTTTTAGAAACTCGTAGCCATATAAACTCATTTCTCCTTTCCATTTCCCCCTTACTTTAGGTCAAACAGCATTTTAAAGTCATGGTATTTTATGTAGACATGGATATTCTGCTGATCCGCATTGAACCTTCCATATAAGGTCATTTTCCAGTTGCATCATCAGTTGGTAGTTGATAGTGGTCCCTCGTTGCCAGGGAGGCTCATCCCCGGGTGTCATGTCCCACGCTGGGGGGAAGGCATTGCATTTACATGCTGAGTTTGGCTTCGAGACTGGCCACATTTGAGTAACATGAAGGCTGACAGAAGGAAATTCCCAGGCACAAAGTTGCTCTAGGCCTTGTTATTATTTTGGGTTTATCAGCTCACAAGCATAGTCATTAGTATCAGGGGCTCACTGTTGAACCCTCACTCCCTCCCGGTCCCCACCACTGTACCTGGGAGACTGTCGCTGCTCCCCTAGGGACCATGACAGAGCACCACTGGCCAGGAACCCAGTACCCCCCCTACTGTGGTTTTTAATTGTTGCCACTATGAGTATATCCAAACATTACCATGCACCCTGGACATATGTTCTGTACAGCTCCCTGTCAGTCATATATCATCTGTCATTGGTATCCCATACCAGTATCCCTCCATTGCCATTGTTGAAACACTCTGTGATCCAGAACTCCCCGAAATTTGAAGCCCAATATAATGTCATGGTCCCTTTCCCAGTGTTTTCTTAATATCCTTAATCTTTTCTTTCACTTCATTAAATTGATTCATGATGTTTGCTTGGATATCTCTGATTAGTTGTTCCATGTTCTGCATCTCCTCCTGGTTTTTAGTTTGTTTGTTGGACTGGGCCATGTCTTCCAGTTTCTTAGTATGGCTTGTAATTTTTTGTTGGAGTCTAGGCATCTGTTTGCCTTGATGGGTTTATTCAGTTGTTTAGCTTCTCTCTCTATTCTATGATTTTATTTTGTTGTGTTTGTGTGGGTGGTGAGATTCTACTTTGACACTTCACTCCTCTTATTCTATTTCCTTGTTGTTGTCTATGTTCAGTTACTTGTTTTGGCTTCTTTGTGTCTTGACCCTCACTCTGCTGGGAGCTGGTAAGCAGTGTCCTGGTCTGCTGTACCTAAAGCAGGTCCCCACGGCAGCCTCTGGCTTTTTCTCTGTTGTTTTAGTGAGAGCTGAGTCTTATCTGCCTAACCTGTCAGCCATACTCCCACAACTCCCCTACCACCAGGTCTTGAAGATGTTTCCCTACATTTTCCTCTAGAGTCTTATGGTCCCCACTTTTATATTTACGTCTTTGATCCATTTCGAGTTAAATTTTCTATATGGTGTGAGATAGGGGTCTTCTTTCTTTCTTTCAGATATGGCTATCCAGTTCTCCCAGCACCATTTGTTGAATAAACTATTCTGATACAGCCGGCTGGGCTTGACAGTCTTGTCGAAAATCACTTGACCACAGATGTGAGGGTCTGTTTCCGAAACACCAATTCAGTTCCATTGAATTATGCCAGTACCATGTTGTTTTTACCAGCTTGAGTAAGACTGATATTAAATTTCCTTTGAATGTGAATCCACTCACCTGCTCCTGGTTTTGGGTTTGGGTTTTGGGGAGTTCTTTGATGACTGTTTCTCTCCCACATTTTTAACAAAAATTATTTTTTAATTAATTAATTAATCTAGTTATTTACCCCCCTCCCCACTGTTTTGCACTCACTGTCTGCTCTCCATTCCTCTTCTTTTTTCTTTTAGGAGGCAGCAGGAACTGAACTCAGGACCTCCCATGTGGGAAGGCGGTGCCCAGTCACTTAAGCTATCTCTGTTCCTTGTTTGTTGTGTCTTTCACTGTGTTTCCCCACTGTGTCTCTTTATTGTATGTCTCACAGTGTCATGTTATTGCATCATCTTGCTGTGCCAGCCTGTTACATTGGCTTGCTGTCTCACTCGTCCTTTTTAGGAGGTACCAGGAAACCAACCCAGGACTTCCCATGTGGTAGGTGGGTACCCCACTGCTTGAGCCACATCCACTTCACTCCCTCATTTTTGAGTGACTGTTTGCCAGACATAGATTCGTGGTTGGCAATATTTTGCTTTTAGCACTATAAATGTGTCATCCCACTGCTGTCTTGTTTGTATGGTTTTGGATGAGAAACTGGCATGTAATCTTATTGAAACTTCCTTGTATGTGACATGTTCTCTCTTGCAGCTTTCAGAATTCTCTATCTTTGGCATTCAACAGTTTGATTCCACTATTTGGTGGCATGACTCTATTTAGGTTTATCCTGTGTGGCATTTGTTGAACATCTTGGATGTGCACATTCATGAATTTCTTTAATTTGAGAAGTTTTCTGCTGTTATTTCCTTAAATAATCTCTCTTCCTTTCTCTTTTTCTTCTCCTTCAGGGACTCCAATAATGTGTGTGTTGGTAAGCTCAATAGTGTTCTGCAGGTTCCTGAGGCTTTGTTCACTTTTCTCAATTCTTCCCCTTTTCTGCTCCTCAGACTGAATGGTTTAAATTGCCTTATTAGCAAGTTTATTGACACTTTCTTCTGCCAGCTCCAATCTGCTGTTGAAACCCTCTAAGGAATTTTAAATTTATGTTACTCTGGGCTTCAGCTCTGTTTGGTTCCTTTTCATAATTACCATCTTTATTGATATTCTCTTTGTGTTCATCTATCACTTTACTTTTTTTCCTTGAGTTCTTTGTCCATGTTTTCCTTTAGCTCTTTGAGCATATTTAGGACAATTTTTTAAAAAAGATTTATTTATTTATTTATTTATTTCTCTCCCCTCCCCCCTGGTTGTCTGTTCTGTGTCTATTTGCTGAGTCTTCTTTGTCCACTTCTGTTGTTGTCAGTGGTACGGGAATCTGTGTTTCTTTTTGTTGCATCATGTTGTGTCAGCTCTCCGTGTGTGCGGCACCATTCCTGGGCAGGCTGCACTTTCTTTCGCGCTGGGCGGCTCTCCTTGCGGGGCGCACTCCTTGCTCGTAGGGCTCCCCTACGCGGGGGACACCCCTGCGTGGAGGGCACTCCTTGTGCGCATCAGCACTGTGCATGGGCCAGCTCCACAGGGGTCAAGGAGGCCCGGGGTTTGAACCACAGACCTCCCATGTGGTAGACGGATGCCCTAACCACTAGGCCAAGTCTGCCACCTTTAGGACCATTTTTTTGGTCTGGTCTGGTATGTTCTAGGTCTGTTCCTTCTCACTGATTGGTTTCTAATGTTTTAATCTTCTCCTTAGCCTGGGGCATCACTTCCTATTTCTTTGTATGTTCTATAACCTTTTGCTGAAAATTGGACATTTTGATGTGTTATGGCTGAAATTTAGACTCTGTGGCATCTGTTCCTTAAACTTGTATCCAGCAAGTGTCACGATAGAGCTTTCCTTGAATCTAGGAGCTAACTTTAAAAAAAAAAGTAGGATAAAAGAAAATACTTTTCCTGGCAGATTGACCTGAGCAAGTGTTCTCCTTCCTGGCTTATCCACACAAACAGTCTGGAGAATAGTTCCAGGCTGAAGTGTCGGGGCCTCCCTGATCCTTTCTGCACAGGCGTCTTGAGTTGGGCATGTCCGTCTAGCTCTAGGAGTTCCCCATTTATGTGGCTATGAACGTCCCCTCCTCCTCACGGTCCAAGGCAAGGTACTGAATGTCCTCCAGCCGGAAATCCCTTGCCCCAGGCAGCACGACTTGGCTGGTGTCCCACCGGGCTCTGTAGGAGAGTCCATGAGCCACCTTCTGCACTCAGGGCAAGTTCTGCGGTGGTGAGTCCCTCAGGCCACCAAGAGACAGACTGGGAGAGATGCACACGCTCCCAGCATGTACACTAGGGCCACTCTGCTCCCTGTGGAACTAGGATCGGGGACTGGCACTGGGAGCACAGCTGGCTGGAAGCCAGGCCTGTGAGGGGTGGAGGAGGGACAGCCAGGCGCGACGGGATCCTACCACTTTTTAAATTTTATTAAAAAAATTTTTTTTTATTTATCCCCCCCCCTTCCAGCTTGCTTGTTGTTTTGCTCTCTGTGTCCATTCGCTATGTGCTCTTCTGGGTTTTTTTACTTGTCTCCCTTTTTTTGTTGCATCACCTTGCTGAGTTGGCTCTCCGTAGCACTTGCCAGCTGGGCAGCACTCTGTGGTGCTGGTGGGCCAGTGGCTCTCCGCAGAGCGCAGAGAGCTGCCTTCACAAGGAGGTCACGGGACGTGAACCCAGGGCCTCCCATGTGGTAGACGGGAGCCCAACTGATTGAGCCACAGCCGCTTCCCCCTACCACCTTTAAGGGGCCTTTTCTCTTGATTTGGCACTGATGCCATAACTGCAGTCTTTAACTGTTTTCTGGAACCCTGAGAGATGTTTCTGCCAGTTCTTGCTGTTTGATCAAAGCTTCTGTGGGGGTACAGAACCCTGCAGTATTCTATGGGGCCAGATTGTTCTTTATTGTAGAGCTTTGGTCATTTGTGTTGTTTGTGGAACTGGTCTATTTCTTCTAAGTTACTGAATTTATAAGTGTAAAGTTGTTTGTAATATTCCCTTATTATCTTTTATTGGCTGCAGGATCTATTGTGGTATCACCTCTTCCATTCTTGGTACTGGTCATTCTATCTTTTGCTGTTTCTCTTAGTTTAGCTAGAATATTATCAATTTTATTCATTTATTCCGAAGAACTCGTGTGGTGGCTTGGAGTTATGGACCCCAGAAAAACACGTTCAGAATCTCAATCCATTCCTGTGGGTGTGAACCCATTGCAAACAGACCCCTTTGATGAGTCTACTTCAGGTAAGACGTGGCCCAGCTGAGTTAGGCTGGGTCTTACCTATTACTGGAGGCCTTACAGACAAGGCCACAGAGAGAGAGGCCATGGGGAGGAGCCAGAAGCTGGGGGTCAGCGGAACTTGGAGGAGAAAGGAGAGATGCCGCCATGTGCATTGCACCTGATGGGAAAGCCAAGGAGAACCACAGACCGTCAGCCCGCAGAAGGCGCCAACCACAGGAAGGAGCAAGCCTTCTGGCCTCTGAAACTGTGAGCCAGAAATTCCTGAGCCTCCATTTGCTCACTTGGGAGATGGAAAAATATTACCGATGGTTGTTATGAAGATTAGGCAGAATAATGTTATAAAGGACTTAGCAAAGGGTGTAGCACATAGTACATCTTGATAAATACGACTCAGTGACTAAACATGTGGAGGAACTGAAGCTCTGCCTGTTACCAGCTCTTTTGATGGATGTAGGATGACTGAATGCCTGAAAGTACCTTGTTTCTCTCCCTGTTGCTAAGATACAAAAGAATGAATAATATATAAATTAAAAGGTAATGAGATGCAACCCTCTCTTGGTGCCCAATTCTGATTTTGGTGGTCAAGACCATCCTATTGAACCAATGAAGTATGAAAACCAGCTTCAGCTGGCTGGCCGGGCCTGTGCAGAAGATGAGTCTGGCTGTCCTCACTTCAACTTGCTTACCTAACATCGTAAAACTCCAACCTAGAGGTGGAGTTATCCAACCTTTTTTTGCTCATGCAAAGTATGTGCAAGTGTGATTTCCTGAACATACTAATCCTACAATTATATAACTAGCAATGTGTGTTGATGCATATGCATAAAAGCTAATGCATTTCAAAACGCTAAGTAGTAACTTAGGTAGTTTAGCAAGCGTGAACCTGCAGCATGGGGAGTCAGGTTTGAGTCACTTTAGACCAAAATTGGCTCCTGTCTGCAGATATAATAAATCTAAGTTCTGCCTAACTCTTGTAAAGTTTTTTTCTCTGGTTACCCCCAGAGGCCCAGCTTTGGGGACTAACACTTTCATCACTAAATGGACTGCTACCTTACATTTCTTTTCTGAGTTGAATCAAGGCAGTGACAATGACCAACACTTCTGAGTGTGGGTGGATAAATAAAACATACAACTATATGCTGATCACAAAAATCTCACTTAAAATTCAATGAGGTAGGTAGGTTGAAAGTAAAAGATTAGCAAAAGGTGTTCCATGCAAATGTTAATTTAAAAAGAGTAGGAGATGTTATATAAATATCAGATAAAGCAGACTTCAGATCAATGAAAATTACTAGACACAAAGAGAGATGTTATATAATGAAGAAAAGATCAATCCAACAGGAAGTCATAAAGATCCTAAATGCGTATGGATCAAACAACAGAGCTTCAAAATGCATGAAGCAAAATATGATACAGCTGAAAGGAAAAATAGACTAGTCCACAATATTGCTGGAAACTTCAACACTCCCTTCAGCAACTGATGAAACTATGTAACATGCCTCAAAGGCATTTATCATGAAAGTGAAACAACAACCTACACAAGTGGAGAAATTACTTGGAAACCATATATCTGATAAAGGTTTACCAGCCAGAATATATAAAGAAATCTTTTGACTTAACAACAAAAAGGTAAACAATCCAATTTTAAAATGGGCAAAAGACTGGAACAGACATCTCTCTAAAGAAGATATACAAAAGGCCAGAAAGAACATGAAAAGATGCTCAACATCATTAGCCATTAGGGAAAAGCATATAATTGGGCAATCCTACTGCTAAGTATATATCCCTCCAAAAACTGAAAGCAGGCACTCGAGCAGATATTTGCATACCAATGTCCATAGTGATATTATTCACAATTGCAAAAGAGGGAAGCAACACAAGTATCCATCAACTGAAGAATAGATAAACGAAATGTATATACATACAATGGAATATTATTCAGCTGTAAAAAGGAATGAAGTCGTGATACATGGGTGAACCTTAAAGATATCACATTGAGTGAAAGATATCACATTGAGTGAAACAGCCCAGACATGAAAGGACAAATATTATATGATCTCAGTGATATGAAATAATTAGAATAAGTAAATGCATGGAATCAGAATTTAGATTATAGATTACCAGGGATGGGATAGGGATAGAGAATGGGAAGTTAAGGCTTAAAATGTCTAGAGTTCCTTTTTGGAATGATGGAAATGTTTTGGTAATGGATGGCGGTGATGGTACCACAACTTATGAACATAATTAACAGCACTGAATTATTTATCTGAGTGTGGTTAAAAGGGGAAATGTTAGGATGTATTTAGAATAAAATTTTTTTAAAAATCCATGGAACTGCACTACACAAATAGTGAACCCTAAGTTAAACCATGGACTAGAGTTAATAGAACAGTTAGGAAAATATGCTTTTATCAGTTGTAACAAAAGTTCCACACCAATGCAAGGTCTTAATAATGGGAATCCTGTATTTTATACATAAGTTTTCTGTAAACCCACTTCTCTAATAAAGAAAAACCGCTAGACAGAAAAGCATCAATGAAATAAAAGATCTGAACAACTCAATAAAGCAACAGGATCTAACTGCCACTTATAGAACACACCAGCTCATAACAGCAGAATATATATTCTTTCCATGTTTGCATGGAACATTCACCAAGGTAGACCATATCCTGCATCATAAAACAAAACGAAGAAATTTAAAAGCATTGAAATCATACAGTGTGTTCTCTGAACATAATGAATGAAACTAGAAATCAATAAGAGAAAGACAAAAGGAAATCTCAAAATACTTGGAAATTAAATAACACAGTCCTAAACAATCCATGTGTTAAAGAAGAAATGTTATGGTAAAACTCAAAATTTGTGTGACTCTACTAATGCCGTGCTAGGAAGGAAATTTCTAGCACTAAATGCTTACATTAGAAACAAAGAAAGGCCTCAAATAAATGATCTAAGTTTCTATCCCAAGAAATAAAAAAGAGTAAGACAAACCAGAAGTAAATAAAATATAGAAAGGAAACCATAAGGATAAGAGCAGAAATCAGTGAAATTTAAAATATAAAAGACCAGAGGTTGTTAATAAAATGAAAAGCTAGTTATTGGAAAAGATAACTAAATGATAAACCTGTAGCAAGATCAACAAGAATAAAAAAGAAAGAAGATACAATTCACCAATGATGTAGGAGACATCCCTACCAACCCTGCAGCCCTAAAGGAATACGAGAAATCTCTTTACCCCTTTAAATTAGACAAGTTGAAAAAATGGAGTAATTCCTTGAACACCAGAAACTACAGAAACTCAACCAAGATGAACTAGATAATAGAAATAGTCTTATAACTATTAAAGAAGTTAAAGTTGTAACTGAAAAGTTTCCAAACTAGAAATCACCAGGCCCATATGGTTTCACTGGAGAAGTCTATGAAACATTTAAAGAACGATTAATATCAATTCTACACAATCTCTTCTAGAAAATAGAAAAGGAGGCTACACTTCCCAACTCATTTGATGAAGATAAGTGAATGCTTAAACAAACTATGATACATCCATACTATAGAATAGGGGTTCTTAACAAGGGGTCTCTGAGCTTGAATTTACATTAAAAAAAACCATTATTCTTGTGGGGACACGTTGGTGCAAGTGTGCTGTATTTACTAAATAATACACAGTATAGTGTGGACTTAATAAGGGGTCCATAGTTTTCACATGACTGGCAAAGTGTTCATGGAACAAAAAATGTGAAGAACCATTGCTGTGGAACAACTCAGCAATAAAAGAAGTATTGCTATAACAACTTGATGCAACAAGTTGGATGAATCTCCAGAGAATTATGTTGAGTGAAAAAAAAATCCCGAAATGTTGCATATTGTATGATTCTATTTAAATAACATTCTTGAAATGAAATTGTAGAAGTGGAAAACAGGGGTTAAGTATGGGTTAGGAAGGGAAAGGGAGAGTGCAGTTATAAAAAGGCAATAGGAGGGATGCTTACGGTGATGGAATTGTTTTGTATCTTGACTGTGGTGGCAGGTTCCTGAACTAACACACACAATAAAATTGTGTCGAATTAAATACACACACAAATGAGTACAAATAAGACTGGGGAAATCCAAATAAAATTGGTGAATTTTATCAATGTTTTTACCCTGGTTGTGATATGGTACTATACTTTTGTAAAAGGTCACCATTGGGGGAAACTGAGTAAAGGATACCCTAGATCTCAATGCATTAAATCCTATAATTGCATGTGAATCCATGATCTCATTTAAAATTTAAATGAAAATAATAAGTACATCTGGAGAATTTTGACAAAGAGGCTACACCAACAAATGATGCTTTACCAAAATAGATTAAAAAAAGAATGAACATTGAGACCTTCATTAAAGTCTGTTTATAAATAAGAATATATTAATCATCTTTAGCTTCCACAAAGACACTTCTTGATAGAGAATGACTATAAATGTGGTTGTCCTTTCCCTAGAATAATTTCTGGCAGATAGCTATTTTAAAGTTGAGGATCTAACTAATCAGTAGTATGTCTTTATTCATTTCATCCTGTTGGGGCATGTGTGTGTCACTTCACTGTTTGCTTCAACTGCTGTTTGCGTTTACATTTATGGCTCATTCAGACATTAGATTAAACTTAAAAATTTAAATAAATTTCAATGGAAACATGATTCACACATTTATATATGCCATGTGTGTATGACTGGACACTTCCATGTTTGAACTTTGACTGAAAGATTTTAGTACTGTAAGTGGTTCCTGAGAAAAGATGAGTTCTCTGAATTGGTTCTGGGTTTTCTGGAATTGATTTTCTAGTCTTATTAGATTTAAAGGCACTGTTAACTTCATTTCCAGGGGGCAAGAAGACACTGGCAATCCATGAAAAGAATGTGGGAAAATAGTTACTCAGATTGTTGCTATTGGACATTGTAATCAAATATTTATACATGGTATAGTAGTTTGAAACTGCATGTACCCCAGAAAATGATGTGTTTAAAATCCCTGTGGGTGTGGACCACTGTGGGTGGGACATTTTGATTAGGTGACTTCAATTAAGGACTGGCCCAGGGTGGGGTCTTAATCATCTTACTGGAGTCCTTTATAAGAGAATATATTTCAGAGAGAGAGAGAGAGAAAGAGAAAGAGAGAAAGCCAGAGGAAGCCAGAAGCTGAAGCAACAAAACCCAGAAGAAAAGGGAGAGACCAGCAGACACAGCCATGTGCCTTGTCATGTGACAGAGGAGTCCAGGATCACCAGCAGCTAGTCTTCGGGGAGAAAGTATCACCGCATGATGCCTTGATCTAGACATTTTCATCGCCTCAGAACCATAAGCTTTTAACCTAATAAATCCCCATTGTAAAAGCCAACCAATTTCTGGTGTATTGCATTTCAGCAGCCTAGCAGACTAAAATAGATGGTATAGTTCTGGATAGCTAAATATTTGCTCCCTCAAAACATTTTGGTCACTCTAAGGAGTATAACAGCATTGGTTGGTTAGTTCTAACTGCACTGGAGAAAGTGGGGGAAGAAAATGATAAGCTCAGGGTTTCAAATTCCCAGTTCAAGCACCATATCCATGAGCAAAACCATCATTACCTGCCCTAAAACCCTATTATCTCCTGTGGCTGCAGGGCTGGGATTTCTGAGAAACAAACCCAGATTTGCATCATGCAAGTGGCTGAATTACGAAGTAAATTGAATTCCCAACCTCGCAAGATCTCTTTTGCTAAAGTTAGGGCATGGATGGAGAAAGAATGGGATTCTAAATTTGGAGGGTGGGGTATCTGGGCAGCTTGTGGTGAAGCTGAAAGCCAGAAACCCCTAAATTCTGCTGAGGAAGCAGCCCTTCCACTCTTATCCTTATCTGAGGAGATCAGCCCTTTTTTTCTTGAAGAAAATGTAATGGCCTCTGTAGTAGTCAGCCAAAAGGGGTGCTCATGCAAAATACCAGAAATTGGTTGGTTTTTATAAGGGTATTTATTTGGGGTAGGGACCTATAGATACCAGGCCATAAAGCATAAGTTACTTCCCTCACCAAAGTCTATTTTCACTTGTTGGAGCAAGATGGTTGTCAACGTCTGTGAGGGTTCAGGCTTCCTGGACCTCCCTTCCAGGGTCTTGCTTCTCTCTGGGTTCAGGTTTCCTTTCTTCCTGGGGCTGGCTTCTCTTTCCTCTGTGAACTTACTTCCAGCTTAAGTCTTCAGCATCAAACTCCAACATCAGAAACCCTTAACTCTGTTTTTTGTCATGCCTTATATCTGTGAGTCCCCACCCCTTTGTGAGTCCCCACCCCTTAGTGGGTGGGGACTCAATGTCCTAATCGTAACTCAGTCATGCCCAGGTACAGATCAGATTACAAACAAAATCCAAAATCTATATTTGAAATTCATAACCATATCTAACTGCTACAGCCTCCTCTGAGGTAGTTGCCTTGCAGCTGATGATTTTCCTCAAGATGTATGCCCACCATCTGTCCTTACTTTTAGACCTATACAAGACTTGGTCCCAGAAGGCTCCAAAGGGTAAGATAGAAAGTGTGAACAATAAGTAGGTGTGATATGCATCAAAACAACTGGATGATTTCCCCAACATATACAGATATAAATCTGGGGAATATGTGTAGAAATGGATGTTAAGGATGTGGGATATAGGTGGATGGGATATAAGTTTGGATTAGGCTAAATTTATTGACATAAACCACTTAGCAGAGATTGTGGATTCAATATTTCAACTCAAGGGGGTTAGAAAGAGTTCTAACAGTTTGCTTGGTTGGTTTACTGAAATATGGATCCTTGATGAAGAACTTTGCCCATGCCAAAATTTTATACTCTTAATCTTTCTTCCAGCATTTCCCAAATGAACCTTTGGCCTTCAGCCAGTATCCTGGTTTGAGTGTTTTGTGGATCCCACAAACTTTTGTTCTTATCTAACCCATTTCTGTGCATGTAAACTATTTTATGAGGGGCCTTCTAGTTAGATTCAGTTAAGGGACTTCTTTTCTTTTTCATTTGCCTTTTTAGTTTATTTTTCTTGAAATATGGTATTATTATGTGAATTAAATTTAGAACTATAAATGTTTATATTCACATTTATACATTGAAATTTATATGTTTTATATTCCAGAGAAAATTGTAGTTCCTTGAATAAAATCTCATGCAATTTCTGTGCTTGATAAAAGTTATGGAACACGTCACGAATTTGTGTGTTATCCTTGCACAGAGGCCATGCCAATCTTCTCTTTATCATTTCAAGTATAGTATTTGTGCTGATGAAGAGAGCTCCATTAAGGGACATTTTGATTGGGTTGCTTTTGAGTAGATCACTTTACTTAAGAGATTTGATTAGACTGTGGGACCCAGCATGGGTCCTAATCCTCTTACTGGAGTCCTTTATACATTGAGGACTAGAAAGCAAAGACATGCAGAGAAAGGGAACTGCCATGTGAGGAGGACACCAGATCACATACAGCAGCAGAGAGAGAAACTGTGAAAGGCTGAGAGGGCAGAGAATCAGCAGAGCAGCTGAAGTTGAAGCAACGAGGCCCCCAAGAGGCTAGGTCCATGGAGCAGCTGGAAGCTGAAAGAGACAGGCCTGGAGGAGAGACAAGATGACCACCATTATGCCCTGCCATGAGCTTGATGGCTCACAGCTGAGCTCTTAGTGAAAGCATCTTTAGATGCTGCTGCCTTGTGCCTGATCATCCTCAGGGGCAATTTGGTGAGATGCATCTCTGATGATACTGTGATTTGGACATTTTCACAGCCTTGCAAATGTAAGCTTTTACCCAAATAAAGTCCTGTTATAAAAGCCAACCAATTTCTGGTATATTGCCTTGGCAGCCTTTAGCAAACTAAAACAACCAGGATGACTGTGCATAGGGGAAAAGTAAATGATCAGACTTTTCAGGGATTAATGGACACTGGCTCTGATCTGACCTTAATTTTTGGAGATCCAAAACAGCTCTGTGGTCCACCTGGACGTCAGGTGATTAACAGAGTTTTCACTCAGTTCTGTCTTACAGTGGGTCTTGTGGGTCTGTTATTTCCTTAGTTCCAGAATGCATAATTAGAATAGACATACTCAACAGCTGGCAGTAGTGGTTCCTTGACCTGTGGAGTGAGGGCTAGCATGGTAGGAAAGGCCAAGTGGAAGTCACTACAATTGCCTCTACCTACCAGCATTCCTGGAGATCCCAAGTGCCATCATCAAGGACTTGAAGGATTCAGGGGTGGTGATTCACATCACATTCCCATTCAACTCCCCTATGTGACCTGTGCAGAAAACAGAGGAATATTGGAGAATGTCAGTGGGTTATTGTAAACCTACCCAGCTGGTAACTCCAATTACATCTGCTGTTCAAGATATGGCTCTGTTGCTTGACCAAATTAACACATTCCCTGGTACCTGGTTTGCAGCCATTGATCTGGCAAATAATTTTTCTCTACATTTGTTAGTATAGATCACCAGTAGCAGTTCCAGCTGACAAGGCCAGCAAGGCATCTTCACTGTCCTACCTTAGAGGTATATAAATTCTCCAGCTCTATGTCATAATCTAGTCTGCAGGGACCTTGATCAACTTTCCCGTCTACAAAACATCGCACTGGTTCATTACATTGGTGATATTATGCTGACTAGATCTGGTGAGCAGGAAGTAGCAACTACTCCAGATACACTGGCATGTCAGAGGGTATAAAATAAATCCCACAGACATTCATATTCTTCCACCTCAGTGCAATTTCTAGGGGTCCATTAGTTTAGGGCATATCAAGATATCCCTTCTAAGGTGAAGGATAAATTGTTACATCTGGCCCTTCCTCCAAAGCCCACTGGGCCTTTTTGGATTTTGGAGACAACATAGTCATCATTTGGTATAATACTATGTCCCACTTATCAAGTGATCTGAAAAGCTGCTAGTTTTGAGGGAAGCCCCTGAAAAAAAGGTGGCTTGGCAACAGGTTCAGGAGGCTGTGCAAGCAGTGGCCATATGAGTAAGGAGATCTGATGCTCTTTGGAACCTTTGGCAGACCCCTATATGAGAATTACGTGCAACCTTTAGTGTTTTGGAACAAAGCTCTGCCATTCTCTGTGGATAAATACCATGCTTTTGAGAAGCAGCTTTTGGCTCGTTACTGGGCCTTAATAGAAACTAAATGCTTAACCGTGGGCCACAACAAGTTACCGTGAGACCTGAGTTGCCTATCGTGAACTAGGTGTTGTCTGACCCACCAAGCCATAAAGTTGGGCGTGCACAGAAGCACTCCATCATAAAATAGAAGTGGTATATACGAGATAGGGCTCAAGCAGGCCCTAAAGGCACAATTAAGTTACACAAGGAAGTGTCCCAAATGCCCATGGCCACCATCCCTGCCACATCACTTTCTTTCTCCCAGCCTGCACCAGTGCCCTTATGGAGAATTCCCTATGATCAGTTGACTGAGGAAGAGAAAACTCCGGCCTGGTTTATATACAGTTTTGCATGATATACAGGTACACCTGAAACTGGTCAGCTGTAGCACTATAGACCCTTTCTGGGGCATCCCAGAAGGACAATGGTGAAAGGAAATCCTCCCAGTGGGCAGAACTTTGAGCAGTGCACCTGGCTGTTCATTTTGCATGGAAGGAGAAATGGCCAGAGGTGCATTTGTATCCTGATTCATGGACTCTTGCCAATGGTTTGGCTGGGTGGTCAGGGACTTGGAAGGAACATGATTAGAAAATTGGTAACAAAGAGGCCCAGAGAAGAGGTATGTAGATAGAACTTTCTGAGTGGGCAAAAAGCATGAAGATATTTGTGTCCCATGTGAATGCTTATCTGAGGTGACTTCAGCAGAGGACAAAATGACCTGATCTGTGGCTAGAATTCAGCCTCTTTCCCCAGCCACCCCTGTCATTGCCCAATGGGCTCATGACAAAATGGACATGGAGGTAGGCATGGAGGTTATGCATGGGCTCGGCAACACAGACTTCCCCTCAACAAGGCTGACCCAGCTACAGCCACTGCTGAGTGCCCAATCAGCCAGCAGCAGAGACCACACTCAGCCCCTGATATGACACCATTCCCCATTCTGGTGGCAGGTTGATTACATTGGACTACTTTCATCATGGAAGGGGCAGTGATTTGCTCTAACTGGAATAGACACATACTCCAGACATGGGTTTGCCTTCCCAGCAAGCAATTCTTCTTCCAAAACGACCATTCATGGACTTATAGAATGCCTTATCCACAATCATGCTATTCCACACAGCATTGTTTCTGATCAAGGAGCCTACTTTACTGCAAATGATGTGTAGAAATGGGCACTTGCAAATGGAATTCACTGGTCTTACCATGTTCTCCATCATTCTGAAGCAGCTGGGTGATAGAACCATGGAATGGCCTTTTGAGGACTGAATTATGGTGCCAACTAGGTGGCAATACCTTGTGGGGCTGGGTAGTGTGTTCTCCAGGAGGCTGTGCCCACTCTATGGTGCTGTTTCTCCCATAGCCAGGATTCATGGGTCCAGGACGTGGCTCAACTGAAAGAGCATCTGCCTACCATATGGAGGGTCCAGGGTTCGATACCCAGGGCCTCCTGACCTGTGTGGTGAGCTGGCCTATGCACAGTGCTGACACACACAAGGAGTGCCATGCCATGCAGAGGTGTCCCTCGCATAGGGGAGCCCCATGTGCAAGCAGTGTGCCCCACAAGGAGAGCCACCCCACGTGAAAAAAGCACAACCTGCCCAGGAGTGGTGCCATGCACACAGAGAGCTGACACAGCAAGATGACGCAACAAAAAGGAGATGCAGTTTCGCAGTGTCACCTGACAATGTAAGCGGACGCAGAAGAACACATAGCGAATGGACACAGAAAACAGACAATGGGGGGAGGAAGGGGCGGTGGAAGGGGAGAGAAATAAATAAAAAATAAATCTTTTTAAAAAATTAATAAAATAAAATAAAGCTATTTTGCCCAATATTAGTATCTCTAATATTGGTTACTATTTGTGTGGTGTATCTTTTTCCAACCTTTCACTTTCAACTTGATTGTGTCCTTACATATAAGGTGAGTCTCTTTTAGACAGCACAGAGCTGACTCATTTTTTTGGGGGGGTGGGTCCATTCTGTCAGTCTATGTTGTCTTTTGATTGGGGAGTTCAATCCACTAACGTTCAATGTTATTACTAAAAGGCACTGCTTACTTCATCCATTTTATTCTTTGGCTTTCCATTATTTTATCTTACTATGGGGGTATGTTAGAGTTCTCTCTATGGGGTTTGTGTTATTTTTCCAACTGTCTTGTAGGATTGAAATTATTTCAAAATAAAAAGTTAAAAAAAGAGTAGGAGTTTATTTCTCTCTCCTGTAAATAGCACGTAAGTAGGAAATCTGGGACTGGTATGGTGGTTCCAAGCCCAAAAGCGACTCAGGCCCTTCTGCCTTCCTGCTCAGTTATCCTAAATATACACCTTCCATCTCACGGTCAAAGACAGCTGCTGAGCTCCAGCCACCACAGCTTGCATTTCAACAAGCTGTAAGTTAGTACAAAAGGCAAAGGATAGATTACTCCCTTCACTTTAAGTCACTTTCAGGAAGTTCCATATGACGCTTCTGCTATCCTCCCATTGGCCAGAACTTAGACACATGACCACGCCTCCACGAGGCTGGCAAGTGTGTTCTGCCATTTCCCCAGCTAACTGCAATGGACGACAGGGAGAGTGGCTCTTGGGGGCCACACAGCCATCTCTGCTACTTGTGCAGCTGGATGGGTCCTGGGTCTGTTTAGTCTCTGCGCTTGTTTCCCTTTTGTCATTCCTGAAGCTTTATAAATTCATTCTCATTGTTCTCATTGACAACTGTGTGTGAGGCAGTCTTGGTGGAGTTGAGAAGAGTCCAGGATTTGGAGTCTGTCGGGGACTGAGTCCTGTCCCCAGCAAAAGGCATGTTCAGGTCCCAACCCCTGGTCCTGTGGGTGTGAGCCCATTTGTAAACGGGACCTTCAAAGATGTTACTAGTTAAGGTGAGCCCAAACTGAGTGACTGTGGGCCTTGATCCAAGGTGGCTGAAGTCCTGAGAAGCGAAGGAAACGGGCTGGAAAGAAAAGCCATGGGAGAAGCAAGGAGCTGGAAGTAAACAGAACCCAGAAGACAGAGAAGATGTTGTCACATGCATTGCTGTGTGACGGAAAAGCCAAGGAACCCCAAGGATTGCTGGCCATCCAGAAGCAACCCAGGAGACGCCTCTGGCTTCTGAAACTGTGAGCCAATAAATGTCTGTTGTTAAGCCA
This sequence comes from Dasypus novemcinctus, assembly GCF_030445035.2. Lineage (NCBI taxonomy): Eukaryota > Metazoa > Chordata > Mammalia > Cingulata > Dasypodidae > Dasypus > Dasypus novemcinctus. The sequence continues at coordinate 13,715,092 of NC_080680.1, read as the reverse complement.
GCCCATTGCATGGTGTTTATTTTAGCAGGTGGGAAAACAGTGCTGGGGCATCTAGATGTTGGTTGGAATCCCACCTCTGCCACTTACTTGCTGTGTGACCTTGGGTGAGAGGTATCATCTCCCTGAGCCTCAGCTTCTTCATCTGCAAAATAGACACAGAATCATCAACAATGGAGGGGTGTTGAGAAACTGCAGATATACAGCACATCCACCTATCTACCCATGCACGTAACTAACACCTATACTATGGCAGACGTGCTTGTCCCCGGGGATCAGAGTAAGCAAGTAGCAAACATGACAGAATCTGCCCTTGGCTTATGGAATTTACAATCTAATAGGGCATAAAGACTGAAAACAAAAACAAAAACAATAACAGAAGTGGAGTCCCAGATGCCCTTGGAGCCTGTTGCAGGCCCGTGACCTTGACTGCAGTCAGGGAATGCCTCCTGGAGGAAGTCACAGCAGCTGAGCCTTGAAGACTGAATTGACTTACCTTAGGCAGTGTCCAAGATGGCCCTTGATGACCCCACTTCCTGGGACCCAAACCTCATGTATCCCCTCCCACAGGTACCAGGGTGGTCTGTGTGACCAACAGAATGTAGCAGAGGTGATGGTATGTCACTTCCAGAATTAGGTTCTAAAAGACTGTGGAACAGGAAGCAGATTTGGCTCACCTGATAAGAGCATCCACCTACCAAACGGGAGGCCCAGGGTTCAAACCCAGGGCCTCCTGACCTGTGTGGAGCTGGCCCACATGCAGTGCTGATGCACACAAGGAGTGCTGTGCCACGCAGGGGTGCACCCATGTGCAAGGAGTGCACCCCATAAGGAGAGCCGCCCCGCATGAAAAAAGTGCAGCCTGTCCAGGAGTGGCACCACACACACAGAGAGCTGATGCAGCAAGATGATGCAACAAAAAAGAGACACAGTTTCCCAGTGCCACTGACAAGAATACAAGGGTGGACACAGAAGAACACACAGTGAACGGACACAGAGAGCAGACAACTGGTGGGGGTGGGTGGAAGGGGAAAAAAAAAAAAAGACTGTGGCAGGGAAGCAGCTGTAGCTCAAGAGATTCAGCCTCCCCTACATCATGGGAGGTGCCTCCTAAAAAAGACGAGCAAGACGGTGAGCTGATGCGATGGGCTGCCGTGGCAAACGGACACAGCAAGATGATGCAGTGAGATGACACAATGAGAGACACATGAACAGGGACCAGAGGTGGCTCGAGCGATTAGGTGCCTCCCTCCCACATGGGAGGTCCTGGATTCAATTCCTGATGCCTTCTAAAAAGAAGACAAGCACAAAGCAAACAGACACAGCAAGTGCAAACAATAATGGGGTGGGGAGAAATAAATTAATTAAATGAATCTTAAAAAAAAAAAAAAAAGACTGTGGCTTCCATCTTGGCTTTCTCTCTCTCTCTCCAGGATTACATGTTCTGGGGAAGCCAGCTGCCATGTTGTGAGATGTTCAAGTAGTAAATGGGGAGGCCCACATCAGGAGGTACAGAGGCTCCCTGTCAACAACCATCAAGAAACAGAGGCATGCCGACAACCACACAAATGAGCTTGGACGTGGATTCTCTAGCCCCATGTGGGCTTTCAGATGAGACTACATCCTTGGATGATAGCTTGATGGCTACCTTATGAATGACCTTGAGCCAGCATCACCCAGCTAAGCAGCTCCCGGATTCCTGACTTACAGAAATAGTGTGAGAATAAGTGCTTGTTTTAAATTATTATGTTTGGGGAGTAATTTGTTACTCAGCAGTAGCTAGCTAATACAGTGGAAGAAAGGTAGGAAGAGTCCTCCAAGCTCAAGGAGGAAATCGAGCAAAGGCCCTTGGATGGGAGCAGGGTCTGAGAGGAGGCCAGTGGGAACATGTCAAGAAATGGGGTTGGAGCAGAGCCATCCTGCCCAGGGAGGGCACACAGTAGGTCCTCTATAAACAAAATTGTTAGGAAGGTGTTTCTTAGACTAACTGCAGACAGTGCCTTTCCCCCAGCTCCCCGCACATTCTGGGAGAATATTCATCCTGATCACAAAATGGGGGTTGGGAGGGGGTCCTTATTTTCCCCTCTCCATGCTTGCTGCCTTCAGTCTACTTCGTGTTTTTCTTTTTTCTGGGTTCCTCGTTTACAATCACCAGATGTTAGCTGCTTTTAAAGGCACTGGCTGGCGCTCAGAGTTCTGGGAGAGCACGGCTTCCCGGCTTTGCCGAGTGTTATAAATGAGTGCATTAGGGGAGGTGGATTTGCTAAAAGGGTGCCTCCGCTCCACCTGGTCCAAAGCACGGCTCGCGTGATCGATGAGGACAGACCTTCAGACGTGTCTTAAACCTTGGCGCATTCTTAATGCCTCAAAAGTTTCCAATTAAAGTCAAATGGCTCTTGGCAGAGTCCAAAGCATTTTTACTAACTAAAATAAATACCTGGGAAGGCTCCACGGTTTATGACTCCTTCACGCGGCTGAGGAGAAGCAGTTAGGAGGCTGGGTTAGAGACGCGTTGGCACGGAAGGAACTGAGGAGCCCATGCAAATAATTAAAAAAAAAAATCCCAAACCATAAAATCAGCTAAGACGTACATGGGCCCGGGGCGGGTGAGCGTCTTCCTGGTTGCTAGGGGTTAGCCGGGCGCGATCATCTCCCCTCCCTGGTGAGAAAACAAAGGCTGGGAGACGGGCAGTGGCAAGGCGAGGCCACGGGGGCTTGAGATGCTGGTGGTGAGGCCAGGAGTCCACACACACACACGCACACACACACGCATGCACGCACACCAGGTCCCAATGCAGCCCGCCTTTCGCTCTCTGAGCTTGTGTCTCCTCATCCATACAAGGAGAGCATTTCTGCACCTCCCTCGTGGGGCTCCGGCAAGGGTTACCCCAGTAGACTCGGGGAGCCTCTGGAAGGCACCGGCCTGGGGTCCTCGGGGGCGTCAGCCGTCAGTATCCTCACGCCGTTTGCTGCCCTCCAGCAGGTGGCCCCGCGTGCCCCAGGCCTCCGTGCTGGGCGCGAGCTCGCACAGGCACCCCCCTCTGCCACCCCTGCGCTCGGCTGGCCCTGGACGCCCCCAGGACACACGCAGGGCTGTGATTTCAGAGGAAGGCGGGGGTCTTGGCCCCCTGTGGCTCCCAGGACCTTGGGTGCCATGCTGGGAATAACAGCAGCCCTTGCCCTGGAGCGCCCGGTGCTCGCACCCAGCAATGCTCACCTGGACAGGGGGCGAGAGGAAGGCGTCCTCGTCTCCGTCTCTCCTCCGGCCCCAGGAGTGCTCCGGCTTCCTCCCATGCCTCTGCCTCTGCCCCGCTGGCTGACACTAGGCGTGCCACCCTCATCAAGGGGCGGCACTCCACCCTCCCCAAAGAGCCCGGGCACCGAGGCAGGAAGGGTGGGTGCTGGCAAGCACAGCAGAGGCCGGAGGGAGGCCGTTGAGGGTCTCATGCTTGCAGTGAGAGCGGGTGCGGCCCGAGCATGCACGCACACATGCGGGGAGCGAGGGGCCGCGCCTGCCTGGCTCCTGCTGGCCTCATGCTCCCAGAACCTGAGCGGGCACTGATCAAGGCCCCTTGTGGGTCTCAGCGCCGTCTGGCGAGAACCCAGCCTCAAGCTGGGTGACTTTGGGCAAGTTGCATAACCTCTCTGGTCTCAGGGTCCTCTGCAGAGCCATGAGGAAGGAGAGTGGGCTGAAAAGGAAGTCTTGGCTGCAGGAACCTGGTACCCAGCAGAGGGGCAGGCGGGCGGTGCTTGGTAGGCTGGGTTCTGTGGCCAAAGAGAAGGGATGGTGGAACTCGAAACCGCCAGGCCCTGAGCTGAGGGCTGTTTCTATTGCCTCATCAACCACCTCCACAAGGTTAAAACAGCTTCCACCATACGAGGGCCTGCAGGATTCACACTCGGGTCTGTCAGACACAAAGCCCTGGCCTGCCTCCCGTGGAGGCGAACGCCCAGAAATCCTGGGCTCTGGGCTGGCAGGGGGTCTGCGAGGTCCGAGAGGTACCTGGCGTGGGGTTCCCTGGGTGGGCGGTGGGCTCCACCACCTGCCTCCGTTTCCTGCTCACGACACAGCCCGGAGAGGGGAGCGCCACCGCACTGCACAGGGGACAGCACCGAGGCCCAGAGAGGGTGCCTGGTTCGTCTGAGACCCCAGGGCAGGACAGGAAACCAGCCGTGGTGCTCCAGCTGCTCCGTGGCATCCCCCCGCCCGCCCCGGGGCCCCCCGGGCTTAGCCGGGCACGCCACGGCCTCCCAGGGCCACTTTTCGGATCCCCGGGTCTCATGCACAGGGGGCCCAAGCCAGGGCTCCCCACGGTGTGGTGCCCCGGGTCCCAGGAAGGGCTCCAGGCTCAGGCCCCGTGCAGACCCCGAGGCCTGCGCACAGCTCCCCAGCCGCGGCCTGCAGGCGTCCAGGCATGACGGCAACCCAGGCCCTCTCTCCCTGGGGGCTCCCAGCCAGGGACCAGCACGGCCACTTCCGGCCCACCTGGGGAACCCCTGGGGAACCCCTGAGGCCTTGCCAGCTCCAGGCCTCGGTCTCCCCGCCCCGTCCTGCTTCCTGCCCTCCACCCTTACAGGTGCCGAAGCCCCTTTGCCTCTTCTCAGTCCCCTCAGTGTCTGCCGCCGCCCACACGACTGGCCGCCTGGAGCCCGCCTGCGGCCTGCTCTGTCCACCCTCTCCGTTCCGGCGACCTGCTTCCCTGCCTGGAGTACTGTCCAGCCCCGGAGGCGCCCCCTCCCTGAAGCCTTCCAGAGCCTGACCCGGGGTTCGCCGTGTCCCCAGGGCCCCTGCTTTAACGTCTCTTTGAGCCGCCTCTCCTGCTCCCTCTTCAATGAGAAACATGGTCCCGGCACACAGCGCACTCCTCTTTTTGCTGCTGTTAATGGAGCAAGTCCCGCGCCAGGGCAGGAGAGGGCCGGCGGCTTCGCTCTGGGGATCCCTGACCCCTGCTCCGCGGGTGTGGACGCCGAGGCCTCGGGAGGGTCAGCAGCGGCCTGGCCATGTGGTCAAGGCATAGTGGGCTCCTGGACAGGCTCTGAGTTCCAGCCTGCAGGGGGTCTCACCCCCACTGTCACCTCACCCCTGCAGACACACAGAGTCACCCCGGGTGCACAAAAGGACATCTATGGTCATGGAGAGCCCCCATGGGCAGGCAACCGACAGTTCCAGCCAGGCTCTTTAGGGCCATGCCAGATCACAGAGGCTCATGCTGACTTGGCAAGTATTGACTGAGCCCTGTCCTGACTCAGCAGTATTGACTGAGCCCTGTCCTGCACTGCCAACCAATCTAGGCTCTGCACTCCTTGAGGTCTGAGAGCTTCCAGCAGACAATGTGATAGAACTGACTATCCCAGGGCTCCAGCCTGACACCCCAAAACACCCCATCAACCCAGACTGCTGCAGCCCACAGCAGGCCATGCTGAATATGGATGGCGACCCCTGGGACGCAGCTTACTCCTCTGCAAGACAGGGCTGTTGTGATGGCTAAGCTAGCTCACCGCATTGCCATGTGCTGACAATGGGGGCGGCTGGGACTCCCAGGCTCAGCCTCTCCAGAGCGCAGGCTGGGCGGCCATAGGAGTCGCAAAGAATGAAGTTGCAGTTCCGGAGAAAGGCTGTGGTCCTGGATTTTTATGGAAAGAACAAACAGACATGAAAACATAATCTTGTTTCCTCACCGCAGAGGCCTCACCTCAATCTGCCAGTGGGGCCATTCCAAACTGTGCTCCCTCTGAAACACTCTCGGCTTTAAAGATGGGGGGTAGGGAGGTGGGGTGCCTTGCTCTTTAAAAAAATATTTTTCTCCTATTTTCAGACTTCCTGCTTTTTTGGTTTGGGTTATAAAATAGCTTAATTGTCTTTTCTCTTGGTTTATTTTGTGAAACTTTGTAAACAGTCTCTTGGCAATTCTGATTATGAGAACTGTAATCCCAAATCTGCTGGGCCAAGGGTTGGCAAGGATGTCACGCAGACTCTCGTCCCATCACTGGACATGTGAACAGGCCCGGCCACTTGGAAAACCAGTTTGGCACCACCGAGTAAAGCCCATGCTATGCCCCAGCAATCCACTTCCGTGCACCAGGTGAGAGGCTCCAGAATGTTCCTAGGAAACTTTCTCATAAAAACAAAGAAGGCAAGCAACCTAAGTGTCCATTGGCAGAGGGTATACAAATTGTGTATATTCATATGATGCAAAGCGATACCACGTAGAGAAGGAATGAAATGCAGCTCCATATTTCACCATGGGTGAATCTCAAAAACATACCACTGAGGGAAATGGAGGTGCCTCAAGCAATTGAGCTCCTGCCTACCACATGGGAGGTTCTGGGTTCGGTTCCAGTGCCTCCTAAAGAAGACAAGCAAGACAGCAAGCTGAAGCAATATGCAGGCTCGGTGAGCTGTTGCACCAAGATGATGCAACAAGAGATGCAAAGAGGAAAACATAATAAGAGACACAACAAAGCAGGGAGTGGAGGTGACTCAAGCACTTAAGCTCCTCCCTCCACAGCAGAGGTCCCAGGTTTGGTTCCAGGTGCCCATCAGCACACAACAAAAAGACACAGCACATAAAAAAAAAAGGGGGGGGGGTGGGGAGAAATAAATCTTAAAAACAAACAAACAAACATACCATTGAGTCAAGAGGCAAGTCACAGAAGAATCTGTTTCACATGATTTCATTTATATAAAGTTCAAACATAGGCAAAATTAAGCAATTTTTTTCGGGATGCACAGACATGTGCCATTCTATCTTAACAAGCAAGGGGATGGCCAAAAAAAACGCAGGGTAGTGCGTACCTCTGGTTGGGAGGCCCAGAGATGGGCCGTCTGAGGAGCCTGCAGCAGCTTCGATTTCTTTAGCTGAAGGCGTTGGAGTTCAGTTTTTTATGTGCTTTATGTCTTACACATGTGCTATAAATAATCATTTATATAATCCAATATTATTAAAAAGGCATTTAAAATATATATATTTGAAAATTTCCCCGATTCCCCAAACTTCAGGGATTTCACTTCCCTTCCTCAGTTACTAACAAAATCCAACTTTCCATCCTGCGCCGGGGACAAAGACGCCCCCAGCCTCCTCTTTCTCCCCGCCCACCTCCCTCTAACTTTCTCCTTCCCACAGTTCCGTGGGTCAGGAAGGACAAGCTTTGCGCCTCCTCTATGGTAACAGCTGGAGGCCTCTCTACCCCAGCCGTAGAGGAAGACTCTATGACCTCAGCCTCCAGCTGGGGCCTCAGAATGAAAGAAGGGATTCATGATAAAATAATATTTAATATTTCCCAAGTGTCGTCCCTTTTTAGCGGTTCACCCTGCAGTCCCCAGCCTCTCTGCACCTTTTCACTCCCCACACACCAGGACGCATCAGTGAAGAAAACACCCGGCCTAGATTTGGGGGCCGCTGTGTGACCCAGGGCCCAGCCCGCCCCTGTCCTCCGATCTGAGCACGCGCTGCCCCTGGTTCCAGGCGGTCCTTCCCAGGATGGCCCCGAGCGGCCTGGGGCAGGCTGGCTCTCTCCTCCGAAACCGCCGACCGTGGCAGTGACTGGCGTCGAGAAGCACGAAGGGTCGGTCCCGGGCAGCGGGGCGCCTGGGCCTCCCGCGGCTTCCTCGCCTCCGGGGAGCTCTCGGGGAGCTCTCGGGGAGCTCTCCCGCCTCAGCGCCCGCAGGCCCGCGCCCGGGGGAGCAGCCAGGCTGCTGCTGAGCCCGCTTCCCGGGTTTCCGCGTCTGTCGTCACGGCTGACTGACGGAGGGGCTGCGCTTCCGAGGCTGCTGGGAGGCCCGCCTCGCCCCTGGAAGATGGAGTGGCCGTTTCCACACGGTCTACAGCCCCGATTTAAATGGGGGCGAGGGTTCCCCGCGCGGCCGGCATCTACACCGACAGAGCCTCTTGGGGGAGAAGGCCGCTTCGTTCCCTCCATCTTTTCCTCTCTCCCTCTCGCCTTGCCTCTGTTCCTTCTTCCTCTTCCTCCTCCCTTCCTCCCCCTTCCCGCCTTTTTCCTTCCTCCCTTTCTATTTCACACACTCCCGCCTTTTAAAGGGTGTCTTTGCTTCAGAATCTTACTTTCCCATCACCCTTCACATTCCGCAGAGGCGCTGCCTCTCTGGGGAGCCCCGTCACAGCCCTGCTGGCTGTGGCCTCAAGCCGTGGAGGCCTGAGGGGTGATGGCGCTTTCTCGAGACCACGGGGCAGTGGGCAGGGGAGGGTGGGGTTTGGAGGTGGGAACAACTCCCAGGGAGCCAGGGTCCCTCCTCAGCGTCTCTGAAGGGGCATCCAGCCCCCAGAATTTACACCCAGAGACAGGGCACCCACTCTGCTCGGCAGCCCGTGCGTCCCTGAGCAGTGGCCTTTTCCACTGCGAGGCCTCCCGCCAGCCCTCACCACACTCGCTCGGCTTTCCACCTGTGAAAGGGTGCCATCGGCCTGATGAGGATTCTGGGGTGAATCAACACAATCTGTTACGATTTATCGAGTGCCATTTATGCACTAGACACTGCAGTAGGAACTTTCCACGAATACCCCAGTTTTCTTTACAGCAACCCCGTTCCCTAGGGGAGGATGCGGAAGCATGAAGGTGGAGTCACCCGCCCAAGGTGACCCAGATAGCAAGTGACAGAGCTGGAATCAGAAACCCCAGAGTCCTGGGAGCAGGCCTGGAATGGGACAACCCCTCATAGGGACCTCTACTTCAGGGCACCAGGAGGCATGAACTGAGCTGCTTAATATGTTTATCATCATCAGCTGCAAATCGTCTGCTGCCTCCCTGCCGGGGGTGTGTGCTCTCTCGCTTGCTCTCAAACCGCCCTGACTTTGCAAAGCGGTGAGAAAACCCAGACCTTTCTGATTGCAAATGTTTTTAAATGCCTGCGTATTAATGATTGGTGAGTATGTGCGTTGGCGAGCAGAGGGTGATCTTTCTTGTCGTAAATGAGAAAAAGTCCGGGGAAAAATGAGCTTTGTGTTGTCAAACATTAGCCTGAGCAGACACCCTCTGAGTGCCGACTCCAGGGGCTTCCTGAAACCAATTGCATTTTTCCTGCAGGAGTGTGTTTAACGTCAGCACCCCGAGAAGATTGGCCTCGAAGAGCCCCAAAAGCCAAACATTTACACAGCCAACCCCAAGCCTCATGGAAATGACCTCATAAGCGTTGCTTTTAGTTCATGAGACATGATGATGAATAGGAGCCACAGCCTTTTCTAACACTCATTTCTGGACCCTGGAAACTTGGGGATTTGGTTCCTTAAGGGTGGGAGGTGGGAGGGGGGCGCCCAGGAAGGTGGGAAAGGGCTTTGGTGTCAGGGGCAACTGGGTTCGAATCCTAGCTCCTACTTCTGCACTGACCTGAGCTAAGTCATGGCAGTTTTCTAAGCCTCAGTTTCTTCTGTGCAAGGTAGCTGGAAATGATACCTGCTCCCAGGTATGTGGTCAGGATGACATGAGATGGTGAGTGTAAACCCCTGTATTAGTCAGGGTTCTCTAGGGAACCAGAAACAAGAGGTATCTGTCAATAATAAGAGAGTTTATCAGTCTCTCACGTGACCGTGGGGATGCACAAGTCCAGGTTCTGCAGGCAGGCTGCAACCAGGGGCTCCAGTGAAGGTCCTTGACAAGTTTCCAGGAGATGTTGACTGCCCAAAGACTAGCTGGGAAATTCTCTCTGAATGCTGAAATCACTTCACCTTTTAAGGCATTCACCAATTGGATACACATTGCTGACGGCAATCTCCCTGGTTGATGTGGATGTAATCAGCCATCTATTCAGTAAACTCACTGGTGACTGAAGTCCATAAATGTCCTTGTGTTACATTAGCCCAGTGCTTCTTGACCAAACAACTGGGCACAAGTACCTGGCTGAGTTGACACATTAGCCTAACCATCACCACCCCTCTTTGAATGCAGGGCTGTTAATCAGCAGTGGCAGTTACAGTGGGATTCCATGGATGAGGCTCTGTTTGCCATTGAGGTCTTGGCAGAGTCATTGCGCCCTGCAGCAGGGTTAAAGCAGGAGCTTGCTGACACATGGCAAAGTCAGTAGGAGGTATCACTGGTGCTCTAGTTCATTCCCAACGTTGGCGTCCCCAGGCTAGTTAGTGGTCATAGTGGATTGAATGGTGTACCTCAGCAAAGGCATGCTCTTCATCTTATCCATGTTCCTGTGGGTGTGAAGGCATAGCCTCTTGAAGATGTTACTTCTAGTTAAGGTGTGGCCCAACCAAATGAGGGTAGGGGCTCCAGAATCCTGGAGGCTTTATAAAGAGAAGAAACCGGAAACCACAGTTCAAAGAAAGCTGCAGGGAGGAGCCAGAAACCCAAGGACAGTGCAAACCAGAAGAGCAACCAGAAAGAAGAGGATTTTGCCATGTGATGGGGTGGGAGAAGCAAGCCAAGGAACCCTAAGCACTGCCAGCAGCCAGCATCAGAATGTTACAGACTCCGTGAAAAGAAGCCAAGCCTTGCGGTATCTTGATTTTGGATTTCTTGTAGCCTCAAAACTGTGAGCCAAAATAGAAAGGACAAATGAGTTTATATGGATATGAGTCTCCGAAAAAGAATGGGGAGGTCATCAGAGGGGTCGCACTTACACACGCCTCAGCAGGGTCCCAGAGACAGCCAAAGTAGATACAACCCCAGGTACTGGTTCTCCTGAGGGCTACAGAGACCCACAGGTTCTATGGTCATGGTAGATGGCTCTGGAGTCCAGTGCCATGTTAGTTGGCCCTACTTTGGAGTTTGTGTTCCTGAGTGTGATGGAGTTGGACTCAGATGTGACCTTTCTACACATGTCTCTTCTATCACTTTTACTGAACCTGTGGTTGCTGCTGGGTTTAGTGTATACTCAGGAGACCTGAATCTCTGGACTGTCCATGTGACAGCCAGCCCCTGAGCCTCAGCAGACTTGCAACTCCTACCCTCTGGTTTATTGGACTTACCCTGGCCAGCTAACAGGGAGGTGAAGAAGGTCAACCACCACACCAGGGAGCCAAGAGTGCCTACAACTGCAAGCAGGAGAATTGCATCCATCAGCCATGTGGAATCTAAGCCCCCTCTCAATATAGAGGTGGAGTGGGCATCACAATCCCAAGGTCCACAGGATGGAGGAATAGAGTATGGATTAGAGTGGACTTACTGATATTCTACTATGGAACTATTGTGATTAGTAATGGAAGAAATTGTAGCATTGATGCGGAGAAAGTGGCCATGGTAGCTGCTGAGGGTAGGGAGAGGGAAGAAGAGATAATGAGTTGTCCTGGGTGGTACTGCAGATGCTGGACTTTGTAGGTCCTGCCACGGCCCACTGGGTGGACTGGAGAGAGCGTAAACTACAATGTAAACTATAATACATATGGTGCAGCAGTGTTCCAAAATGTACTCACCAAATGCAATGAATGTGCCATGATGATGAAAGAGGTTGTTGATGTGGGAGGAGTGCAATGAGGGGGGTGGGGGGTATATGGGGACCGCATATTTTTTAAATGTAACATTTAAAAAACTAAAATAGAAAAAATTTCCTGTTGTGAAGCCCAAACCAGCATGTGCTACTTGTGTTAGCTGCTCTGGCAAACTGAGGAGTGGTTAGTGTGTGCCTGTTCTCTGGCCCAGCCCCTAGCCCCGTCCATATCCCCTTGGACCTTACTGCTTTCACACATGCCAGCCTGCATCCAGCTGCCAGCATTCCCACATCCACCGGAGGCTTTTCCACCCCCGGAACCCTGCAAAGCCTGTGCAAGGCGGGTGAGCGTGCCTGAGAATTAACATTCCTCAGGGCCAGTCTTCAACCAGTGACTGGCATGAGGTGGTGGACAAATAGTCCAGCTCCCTGCCTCTTGGGTTAGACACCTCCAAGGAGCATGTTTCATATTGGCTCCCAGAGTTCTCCAGGGGTTCTAAGCTCCAGCTGCTTGGAGGGGTAACTGGCTTGACAGTACCCCCCTCTGTTTGTCTGCCTTCTCTTCCCTGCCTCTCTTGTCTACTCCCCTTCCAGTGCTTCCTGAAATTACTTCTCAAGTAAACCATTTGCACTGTAATCCCGGCCCAAGGGTCTGCTTCTGGACAAAGGGATGCACATGTCTTCATCTCTTAACCAACCCAAGTCTCAGTTCCCCCAGCCTGTACCTCTGTCCTGATCTTCTCAGCAAACCACTCCATCCTTCCAGTTGCTTGAACTCAAAATCGTGGCTCCTGTATTAATTGGCAGTTTGAGATTATTTATGAGTCCCAAAAAGAGAAAGATTACATTTGTAAACTAATCTATTCCAGGTGTGATATCCTTTAGTTATACTGGATTCAGTTGTGGGGCCCTTGCATAAATTACCTGTTAAGATTAGGGATTTGACTTGACTGTGTCAGTAAGACATGACTCAGGTTGAGTCCCTGCCCCCTTGGTGAGATGATATAAATTGACACTCGCTCAAGAAGGCACATGGGAAAGGGAGAGAACTTTGCCATGTGAAGCCTTCTCCAGAAAGGAGATGGCTCAAACAGCAAGGCTCCAGGGAGGAATGAACCATTTGCCTGATAGTTTGCAGCTGAAGAGAACAGAGCCGCTGAGCAGCTGAGAAGGCCCAGAAAGAAACGAGCCCAATGCCAGGGACTGATGAAAGAAGCCCTGAGCGGCAAGCCCTATGCCAGACTACCACTGAGATCAGGAAGAAGCTGGACCCACAGAGTCTCGAGCAGAAGGGGAAGCCCAGAGGGGACTTAAGACTGAAACCCAGGGAAGCAGACTTGGCCCAATGGATAGAGCGTCCGTCTACCACATGGGAGGTCCACGGTTCAAACCCTGGGCCTCCTTGACCCGTGTGGAGCTGGCCCATGCGCAGTGCCAATGTGCGCAAGGTGTGCTGTGCCACGCAGGGGTGTCCCCTGCATAGGGGAGCCCCACACACAAGGAGTGCACCCCAAAAGGAGCCGCCCAGCGTGAAGGAAAGTGTAGCCTGTCCAGCAATGGCACCGCACACACAGAGAGCTGACACAACAAGATGACGCAACAAAAAGAGACACAGATTCCCGTGCCACTGACAACAACAGAAGCGGACAAAGAAGAACACACAGCAGATGGACACAGAGAATAGACAATTGGGGGGGGGGGGTAGGGGAGAGAAATAAATAAAAATAAATCTTTAAAAAAATAAAAAAAGACTGAAACCCAGGTAGAGATCAGCGACCATCTTGCTTCAACACGTGGCAACTGATTTTGGTGAGTAAGTAACCTTGAGATGGACTCTTTAGGGCCTTGTAACTATAAGATTTTACCCCAAATGAATACCCTTTAAAAAAGCCAACAGATTTCTGGTATTTGCTTCGGCACCCCTTTGGTGGACTAATACGTGCCCCAATCTAAAGCATCACCAAATTCCTGTCCTGTTGGCTCTACCTTCCCAACATATCCAGAGGCCTCACATCATAACCAAATTTCTGAAAACCAACGGCAAAGACAAAATCTTAAAGAAAAAAGACACATTGAGTACAGAGGAACAAAGATAATTAAAACAGGAGATATAATGGAGCAGCATCTTCAAAGCCTTGAAAGAATAAACCTCAAACTAGAATTTAAATAAAGGCTTTTTTAAATGAACAGACACTGGGAGAAGTTATTGCTATGAGACGTTCACTTGATGAAATGCCCAGAGAAGTTTTTCAGATAGGAGGAAAATACCAGATGGAAATTTGTTATCTACACAAAATAATGAAAAGTGCTAGAAATGAAAAATATATGAGGAGCAATAAAAATTTTCCTCACTTAAAAATACCTTTAAAGAGTCATTGACCTTTTAAAAATCAATAGACTTTATTCTCTCGAGCAGTTTTAGGTTTGTAAAAAAATTGAGCAGAAAGTACAGAGTTCCCATATACCCTCCCTCATCTACATACCTAATTTCCTCTATTATTAACATCTTGCACTAGTGTGGTACACTTGTAACAACTGATGATCCATGATTGATACCTTATTAAGTAAACTCCATAGTTTACATTAGGGTATAATGTATACATTACATAGTATACATTTGTATTGTATAGTTCTGTAGGTTTTGACAAATGCATGTTATCTATACACCATTATAGTATGATACAGAAAGTTTCACTGACTTTAATATCCCATGTGATCCACTTATTCATCCCTCCCCACCACTGATAAATGACTTTCAAACCGTAAATATATTGTGGAATTCGTGTCTATATAGATATGCGGAGAAGTAACGTCAATGAAAATGGCATAAAGGATGGGTGGGGGAAATGGAAGTACACTGTTGAAAGCTTTTTACACTATACGTGAAGGGGTACAATATTATTTGAAGATGACAGTGGTAAGCAAAGATGTAAACCCTAGTGCAGTGTGGTGGATTGATTTCTGTTTGGACATGTTCTTGGTCTTGGTCTGCATTCTGGTGGGTGTAGTATATTGTGAATAGGATCTCCTGCATTTGTTACTTCAGTTAAAATGTGGCTCAACTGAATCCAGATTATTGGAGTAAGCAGGATGAAATTAAGAGATAGAGAGAGACGGCTATGGGAAGAAGCAAGAAGGCAACAGAACCAGGAGGAGAAAGGAGATGCTGCCATGTGCATTGCCATGTGACAAAAAAGCCAAGGAGACAGTCCCAAAATGTCATGATCTTTGGAAGAAAGCATTGCCTTGATTATACCTCAGTTTGGGACTTCTTCTAGTTTCAAAACTATGATTCAATAAATTCCATTGTTTAAGCCAAACCAATTTATGGTATTTTTTTTAGCAGCTGGGAAACCAAGACATGCAGCCACTTTTTTAAAAAATGAAAGAAAGGCATGGCTTATAAACTTTAATAGAGATTAAAAGGAATCGTAAAATTACTCAGTTCAAAAGAAATCAGGAAAGAGGGAAAAAGAAACAAGAAACAGATGGATCAAATAGAAAACAAATAGGAATTTTGTAGATTTAAATCTAACCATATTGGTAAATTACATTAAATGTAAATGTTGTAATCATTCCAAAAGTAGCAATCTGGTCAGACTGGACAAAAAAAAAAACAAAACCCAACTACATACTTTCTATAGGAAACCCACTTAAAAAATACAAATACTAATGTATTAAAAGTAAAAGGATGGAAAGGGATGTACCACATAAACACCAATCAAAAGAAAGAATGATGGTCTTAATTTCATAACAAGGTATATTATGAAATTAAAGATAATTATAAAAAGAGGTCAATTCATCAAGGGGACATAAAAATCCTAGATTTGTTTGCATCTGATAATAGCACTTAAAAAGACATCAAGTGAAAACTAATAGAGCTGAAAGGAAAAATGGACAAATCCAAAATTTTTGTTGGGGATTTCAGCACATCTCTCAGTAACTGATAGAGGAAGTGAATGGGAAAGCAGTAAGGATTTGCAAAGCTTGAAAAACCCAGTCAATAACTTGACCTACTTGTCATTTATAGAATAAGTCACGTAATAACACTAGAATAGACAGGTATACAAAACATTTGCCAAGATGGTCTGTGTTGTAGGGCATAAAAATGTCAACAAATATAAAAGAATTGAAATTTTGCACATGTGTTCTCTGATCACATTGGAACTAAACTAGAGGTAACAGAAAGATATCTGGAAAATACTCAAATATTTAGATGCTAAATAATACTCATTTAAATAACTGCTAAGTAATACTCATTTAAATAACCTATAGATCAAAAAAGAAACCACAAGGACATGAGAAAATATTTTGAAATAAATAAAAATGAAAACACAACCTATCAAAATCTGTGCGATGCAGTCAAAGTAATGCTTAGAGAGAAATTTATACCATTAAATGTTTATATTAAGAAAGAAGAAAGGTCTCATAACAATGATTTGAGCTTTCACATTAAGAACTTTCAAAAATAATTGTATATCAATTCCAACTTAAGCTGATGAAAGGAAATAATAAAGGAACAGAAGTCAATAAAATAGAAATGCAAAAACAATAGAGAAAATCAATAAAACCAAAACTGGTTCTTTGAAAAGATTAATAATACTTCCAAACCTCTAGCAAGGCTGATGAGAAAAAGAGAGTGTAGACATAAGTTGTTTATGTCGGAAGTGAAAGAGGAAACATCCCTACAGATTATAGAGACAAAAAAAGATAAGTGAATGTGCCAATAAATTTATCAACTTAAATGAAATGGAAAAATTTCTTGAAAGACAAACAACCAAAGCTCTCTCAAGAAGGAATAGATAACTTGAATGGTTCTATATCTATTAACTTGAATTTAAAATGAAAAACCTTTCCATTAACAACAAAACAACAAATACGAGTTCTCTGAGTAATTCTACCAAATGTTTAAGGCAGAAATGACACCAAGTCTAAGCCAACTCTTCAAGAAAACAGAGGACAGGGAATACTTGCCAACTCGTTTTATGAGTTCCACAGCGCCCCAATACTCAAACCGGACAGTCTTTACAATAGAGGAAAACTAAAGAGCAATATTCTTCATTAATAATAGATGTGAGAAAAGCCTAACAAAACATTAGCAAAACAAATCCAGAAATAAATAAATTCAGACTATTAGTTCTAACAAGGGATTTTGTCCCAGGAATGAAAGATTGATAGAATATTTGAAAACCAATTAACATAACTCATTATGTTAACAGTATAAAGAGGAAAACCTTAAGCTCATCTCAATAGAATTTTTTAAAAGCATTGATAAAAATCAACACCCATTCATGACAAAACTCTCAACAACCTAGGAAGAAAAAGGAATTTCTTCAACCTGAAAAAGGGCATCTATGAAGAGACTGTGGTTAACTTTCTATCTATGGGGAAAGGCTGAATGCTTTCCCCTTAAGATTAGGAACAAGGCAAGGATGCTTGATCTCACCACTTCTAATATAGGATCACAGCCACTACAATAAGAGAAAGAAAAGGAAGAAAAGTCATACCATTTGGAAGGGAAGAAGTAAAGTCAGCCGTATTCACAAGCAACATGATTAATATATAGAAAATTCTAAGTAAATAAAAAAGCAGCTATAACATGAATTTAGTTTCATTCATGTTTCAGGATAACAGGTCACTGCACAAAAATTAAATTTATTTCTCTATACTAGCAAGGAACAACTGGAAATTGAAATAAAAAATACCCATTTTAATACATCAAAAATGTGAAATACTTAGGGAAAAATTGAAGAAAACATATGTTAAATATTGTATTAGCCAGCCAAAGGGTGCTGATGTGAAATACCAAACATTGGTTGTTTTTTATAAAGGGTATTTATTTGGGGTAGGAGCTTACAGTTACCAAGCCATGAAGCACAAGTTACCTCCCTCACCAAAGTTTATTGCCACATGCTGGAGCAAGATGACTGCTGACGTCTGCCGGGGTTCATTCAGGCTTCCTTGTTTCCTCTCTTCCCAGGGCTTGCCTCTCTCCACAAGGCCAGCTGTAGACTCTCAGGTGACTGGTTCTGTCTCTCTTCCTGGAGTCTGATTCTCTCCAGGCTCAGCTGCTCTGCTCTTCTGCGTGCTTATTCAGCTCAAAACTCCAGCATCAAAAGTCCAACACTGAAACTCCAACATCAAAACTCCAAGTAATTCCTCTGCTCTGCGGTGTAGTTTTATCTGTGAGTCCCCACCCAACACGGGGGCAGGGACTCAACATCCTACTGATGTGGCCCAATCAATGCCCTAATCATAATTTAATCATGCCCAGGTACAGACCAGTTTACAAACATAATCCAATATCTATTTCTGGAATTCATAAACCATATCAAGATGCTACAAATATGTATATGGCAGCTACAAAATATTGCTGAGAGAAATTAAAGAAGACCTAAACAAATGGGGAGATATAGGTTATTTATAAATCAAAAGATTCAACATTGTTAAAATGTCAGTGTTCCCAGGATTGCAAGGGAGGGTCAACATAAGAAAACAATCCATATTTTAAACCACAGTAATAGAAGGAAGGAAAAAAACCCACATGATCATCTAAATTGCTGTAGAAAAAGCATTTGACAAAATATAACACTCGTATGATTTAAAAAATCACTCATAAAACTAGGAGTAGAAAGGTACTTGCTAAACATGATAAAGGGCATTGATGAAAAACCCACAACTACCATCATACTCAATGGTGAAAGACTGAAACCTTTCCCAGGATCAGGACCAAGACGAAGATGCTTTCATCCACCACTGCTATTCAGTATTGTACTTGGAGTTCTAGGCAGAGCAATTATGCAAGAAAAAGAAATATTTGCAGATTACATGATTCTATATATAGAAAATGCAATAGAATCCATAGGAAAACCACTAGAGCTAATGTATGAATTCAACAAAGTTGCAGCATACAAGATCAACACATAAAAATCAGCTGTGTTTCTACACGCCAGCAATGAACAATAGGAATAGGAAATTGAGAAAATAACTCCTTTTACAATAGCATCCAAAAGAATATCATATCTAGGTATAAATTTAACCTAGGAGGTAAAAGACTTGTACACTGAATACTACAAAACATTGCTGAAAGGAATTAAAGAAGACCTGAAAAAATGGCAAGACAGCCTGTGTTCATGAGTTGGAAGACTTAATATTGTTACTCAACATCATTAGTCATTAGGGAAATGCAAATCAAAACTACAATGCAGTAAGACTTTATACCTATTAGGATGGTTTTAAAAGTGTTTTAAATAAAAAACAGAAAATAACAAATGTTGGTGAGGATGTGATAAAATTGGAACGCTCATACATTGCTTCTGTGTAAAACAATTTGTTGGTTCCCCAAAAAGTTAAACACAATACCAGATGACCTTATGATACCATTCCTAAGTATATACCCAAAATAATTGAAAACAGGGGCTCAAATACTTGTACATGAATGCTCATAGCTGCACTAATCACAGCAGTCAAAAGGTAGAAGCACCTAAAATGTCCATCAGTGGATGGATGGATAAGCGAAATGGCCATAGCCACACAATGAAATATTATGCAGCCATGAAACGGAATGAAACGCCAATAAAGGGGTTCTTAACAAAGGGTCTGTGAGCTTGAATTGAAATTTAAAAAAAAAACCTATTCTTGTGGGGATATGTGGGTGCGGGTGTGATATACTTATTAAATAATATACAGTATAGTGTGGACTTAGTAAGGGGCCCGTGGTTTTCACCTGATTGGCAAAGGGGTTCATGGAACAAAAGAGGTTAAAAACCCCTATTCTAATACTTGCTGCAACATGGTTGAAACTAGAAAGCATTATGCTAAGTGAAAGAAGCCAGACACAAAAGGTCACATATTATATGATTCCACTTACATGGAATATCCAGAACAGGCAAAACCAGAGAGACAGAAAATAGATTGGTGGTTGCCAGGGGTTGGGAGACAGGGAAATGAGGAGTGACTGCTGAATAGTAAGGGGTTTCCTTTTGGGTAATGAAAATGGTTTGAAACTTGATAGAAGTGGTGGTTTCACCACATTGTCAATGTGCTAAATGCTACTGAATTGTTCACTTTAAAATGATTAATTTTATTTTATGCATCTTTTACCTCAATAAAAAATGTCTTTATCGAATATTCTTCCAAACTGATCTCAAGAGACACAATTCCCTATGTTTGAGAACATCAGGCCTCCCCAGGATGGGGGTACACCTTCCCACTCATTGTATGGGTTTCCACCCAATGATATAACACATTAGGACAAGATGAGCTCTCCCACACTCCCTAGAAGCCTGCCCCTGTGCCAGATGCCCCCCACTAAGCATCTTAAACAGATAACCTATCCTTATTACATTTTCTAAAGAGTTTTCTCAACATTATAGTTTCAACCACATATCTGACAATCTCCATGTTCATCTGTTCTCCCAATCCTCCCCCAATTCCTTGGGCCATCTGACCCATCCTCCCAACCCTAGCTCCCCTCCAGCCTGCAAAGCTCCACCCAATAGTATCCCTATGCCCCCGGCTTATCCCTTCCCTGTACAAATACTTACCGCCACTTTATCATAGATTTTGCCCATGTAGGCGTCAGCTCACAACCTTCCTCTTCCCCCCAATTTCCTGTAAGCCTGTCCTCCAGTCTCTAACATTGCCATAAGTATCTGTGAATCTTGTCCTTCTGGCGGTGAAGCTTGGTTGTCAGTGTGGGCCCCAAGGGGAGGGCGAGAGAGGAATAGAATAGATGGAAGCAGGGTAACTGGGGGCAATGGAAGTGTTCCAAAAGATTGTGCAATGATGGATATAGGACATGATAAATTTCACCAAAAATGTATAAAAGTCTATAGGCTAAAATAACTATCATGTAAACCAACATGGAACCATGTTCGGTAGCTATGTTTCAATTCTGTACATCAGCTGCAGCAAATATTACATGAACATGTAAAAGGATCATTGCTGGAAAAGGGAGAAAAGAGTTTGATGCTCAATATATGAGAGTACCCTATATTGTATATGTGACTTTACTGTGATCTAAAACATTTTTGATGATAAAATTAAAAATTAAAAAAAGGATGTAAACACTGAGGAAGGAATGAAAGAAATTGCCTTGCTACTTACTGTACATACATGGCAACACCTATTACAGTGATGAAAGGCAAAATGTCAAAAACAAAGTTTTATGATATTCTTCATTTTTTAATACCCCAATTTATTTTTTACTTTATTTTAGTTTTTCTAAATTTTCTAATTTTTAAACCTATCATTACTATTTCATTTTCCTACTAATTAAGTTTGGCAATATATTAGGCTTCATTTTTGAAGAAGTTTTGGACCACAGAGGGGTTCAACTATGGCAGGAGAGGAACACTGGTGTGGGGTGTTATTGATGAGGGACACATGGTTGGGAGGAAGTTCTCCAGGGCATGTATATAGGGTATATAAAAATGTTTGGATATTCATTGACTATTTTCATAATAGTTACAGTTACAAATGACAACCGAGGTAGTGCTGAGTTCCTAGCCAGGGGAACTCTCTCACATTCCCCAGTGGAACAGCAACAATTCCTCAAGTGCAAGGGCAAAGACCAGTGAAGAACGATGGTCCAGCGACGAGCCCTTGATACTGATGACTATGCTTATAAGCCTGTGTGCCTGAAATTTCAACTAGGCCTAGAGCAGAAGGGTGCCTACGAGTTACCTCCTGAGAGCCTCCATGTTGCTCAAATGTGGCCACTCTCTAAGCCAAATTCAGCATGTAAATGCATTACCTTCCCCCCAGCATGGGACCTGACTCCCAGGAATGAGCCTCCCTGGCCCTGAGGGATTACTACCAAGCACCAGCTGGTGATGCAACTAGAAAAAGACCTTGAATCAAAGGGGGAAATGGTAAAGACAAATGAGTTTATATGG
This sequence comes from Dasypus novemcinctus, assembly GCF_030445035.2. Classification (NCBI taxonomy): domain Eukaryota; kingdom Metazoa; phylum Chordata; class Mammalia; order Cingulata; family Dasypodidae; genus Dasypus; species Dasypus novemcinctus. The sequence goes on along the minus strand of NC_080680.1, from coordinate 13,693,807 downwards.
CTAAGAGTCTTGAAAAAAGAGTTGGGAGGCCATCAGAGGGGTCACACTTAAGCACATCTCAGCAGGTTCCCAGAGACAGGCAAAGTAGATACAACCCCAGGTACTGGTGCTCCTGAGGGCTCTGGAGACACACAGGTTCTATGGTCATGGCAGATGGCTCTGGAGTTCCGTGCCTTGTCAGTGGGCCCTACTTTGGACTTTGTGATGGAGTGTGATGGAGTTGGACTCAGATATGACCTTTCTACACATGCCTCTTTGCCACTTATACTGAACCTGTGGTTGGTGCTGGGGTTGGTGTATACTCAGAAGACTTGAATCTCTGGACTGGCCATGTGCCAGCTGGGCCTGAGCCTCAGCAGAGTTGCAACTCCTATTCTCCAGTTCGTTGGACTTACCCAGGTCAGCTAACAGGGAGGTGAAGATGGTCAGCCTCCACACCAGGGAACCGAGAGTTCCCACAACTACAGGCAGGAGAATCGCATCCATCAACCATGTGGGATCTAAACCTCCTCTCAATTCAGAGGTGGAGTGGTCATCACCATCCCAGGGTCCACAGGATGGAAGAATAAAATATGGATTAGAGTGGACTTACTGATATTCTACTATAGAATTATTGTGACTAGCAATGGAAGAAATTGCAGCATTGATGTGGAGACAGTGGCCACGGTAGTTACTGAGGGTAGGGAGAGGGAAGAAGAGATGTAATGCGGGGGAGTTTTTGGGACTTGGAGTTGTCCTAAATGATATTACAGGGACAGATACTGGACATTATATATCCTGCCATAACCCACTGAATGTACTGGGGGAGAGTGTAAACTACAATATAAACTATAATCCATGTGGTGCAGCAGTGCTCCAAAATGTATTCACCAAATGCAATGAATGGGCCACAATGATGAAAGAGATTGTTGATGTGGGAGGAGTGGGGGAGGGGTGGAGCATGTGGTGTATGGGAATCTCTTATATTTTTTAATGTAACATTTTTTTTTGTGATCTATGTATCTTTTTTTAAAAAAAGGCAATTAAATAAAAAATTTTTTTAAGTAAATGTCAATTAAGTACCTGAAAATATGTCCAACATCCTTAGTCATTAGGGAAATGGAATTAAAATAACAATGAGATGTCACTACATACTCTCTAGAATAGCTAGAAACAAATAAACAAACCACATAAAATCTGACAATATCAAGTGCTGCTGAGGAAGCCAAGCAATTGGAACTCTCATATTTTATTGTTTGGAATGCAAAATAGTAGATCCCCCTTGCAAAGCAATTTCCCAGTTACTCATAAATTTAAATATATGCTTAATATGACCCAACTATCTCACCTCAAGTATTTACTCAAGAGAAATGCAAACGTATGTTTACATGAAGTCTTGTACTTAAATGTTCATATTACCTTTATTTATGCTAGCTGCAAAATTGGAAATAACGCAAATGCTCACCAGCTGAGAAATGGAGAAACAAATAGTGGCACATTCGTACAATGGAACACTGCTCAGCCACAAACAAGAATGAAAGACTAAGACATACAGCACCATGGGTGAATCTCAAAAGCATTATGCAGAGGGATAGATGCCAGACATACCAGGCTCCCTACCGTACGATTCCATTCATGTGAGGTACTGGAAAAGGCAAAGCTATAATAATAGTGAACAGATCAGTGGTTATCAGGAAACGGGAGTGGGGAGTCAATTGACCACACACCGCTGATCTGTTTTCTGTTGTATGCTCTTTTGGGGTGGTGGAAATTCATACCATGGTTGTGGTTGTGGTTACACGTTGTGTGCATGTGTCCAGACTCATCCAACTGTATGCTCAAAGTAAGTATAGTTTATTGATGTGCATGATAGCTCAGGAAAGCTGATTTGAGCCATTGTACCCACCTCTAATTGGCACCCTCTGCTGCTACCCTGGACCCTCACTGGACCTGCCTCCTTGCTGGCCTCCCCTACTGCAGCAAGAGGCATAGCCAGATGACCCTTTACAGGCATAAATCATCTCTCATGCTTTCCCTGTTCAGATCTCTACCACAGTCTCCCCTTGCACTTGGAAGCAAACCCACACTCTTCTGACAACCCAGCCTCTGCTGACCTCTGACATGGCCTCCCTCTACCCTCCTGCTGGATCCCTCGCTCCAGCCACACTGGTCTCTGGCTACTCCTCAAAGAAGCCAACTTTGTTCTGACTTCAGATCTCTTACCCCTGTGGTGAGCCTGACCTCTGACCTCTACCCTTTCACCTCATACTCCGCCCAGTAGTGGCTGTTCCCTAAGTCCTTACTTTGGCGTTTCCTAAGCTTTATGCATCTGAGAAATTTCTTCCCCATTTTTGCTGTATTGGCCTATGTCTCCATTATCATTTTGTAGTATTTTATTTAAATCTAATCATTTTTGTTTAAACAAATGTACATTAAAAAGGGAACTAGGGTGTGCATATGGGGGAGGGAAGAGTCGGTGTGGCTATAGAAGGCCAACCTGAGGGATCCTTGGGGTGATGGAATTTTCTACATCTTGACTATGCCAATGTCAGTATCTTGGTTACGATATCGTATGATGGTTTTGACAGATGCTACCATTGGGGAAAGTGGGTGAAGGGTACTACGTTCTATAATTTATTTTTCCCTGTATTATTTCTTACAACTTTTCTCTCTCTCTCTCTTTATATATATATATATGTATATACAATAACTGAGAAATAAATATTGAATTAAAATATATAGAATTAAATGTTTGGCAACAATAGAACAAAAAATAGAAAGGGTAAATGGAGGTAAACTGTTCTAAGATCCTTGTACTGTCCAGCAATTTTAAAACTACAAATTTAAATTATATTCTAATAAAACAGAGTGTGTGTTGTAATCTTTTATGGTTACCACTAAAAAAATAGTAAAAGAAGGAATTTTATAACTAGGGAGCTAGTAGAGTGGAAAAATAGAGTAACAAAATTCAGAATAAAGCAAGAAAGGAGAGAAAAAAGGAACATAAAACAGGTGGGACAAATAAGAAGCAATAGTAAATAGTAGATGTAAACCCTAATATGTCAGTAATTATATCAAATGTAAATGGACTAAAAACCCCTGATTGAAAGATAAGGATGGCCAGGCTGAATTTTAAAAAAATACAACTCAACTACATTTTGCTTACAAGAGATACACTTGGAATATAAGGCTGTAGAAAGGTTAAAATAAAAAATATATAAAAATATATTATGCAAACTATCCAAAAGTAAGCTGGTGTAGCTGTACCAATCAATAAAAGGCAAAAAGAACTTTAAGGCAACAACTATAAGTAGAGATAAAAAGGGACATTTCCTATGAAATGAGTCAATTAAGATGTTTTAAATTTGCATATACCTTAAAATAGAGCCTCAAAATATATAAAGCCAAAATTTACAAAAGTACAAAGAAAAATAGATAAATCTGCAATCATCTACAGTCATGGAGGAAATTTTAAAACATCTCTCATAGTAACAGATAGAATAAGCATAAACATATACACAAGGATAAAAAGATTTGAGCAGTATGAGTAAAAGAGTTGTATTTGGAAGGTCAGTGAAATTTATACCATATCTTATTATATTATACTATACTCTGTATTTTAGTGAATCATTTAACAAATCTTGATAACCTTGTGATAAGATGAATGAATATGAAGCTAGGAAGATTTGGGCAAATTAAGCAACCCAAAGAGTTTGTGTAAGTTCTTGAGTGCTGAAAAGTTAGGTTCTTGGTTCAATCCTATTCAATTTCAATTATCTATCACTAATGTGAATTATGAGAGAGTCAATTTCAAAGTTGTTTCAATGTTTTGAAATATTGAGCTAAAGCTCTGCAATGAAAACTTAACTGGTAGAAATGCAAAGTCCTGTTGCTGCTTTCTTGATGTAAAAATAATTTAGCATTTAAACAAATCGAGACATAAAATAAAGTGCACATCTCAATGAATTCTTACGTATGTGCACATTCATATAACCAGGTCATAGACTATTTCCAGCACCCTGGAAAGCTCCCTCATGACTCTTCCCACCAATCAATACCTTCCCCCACAGAGGTAGCCAATATTCTGCAGACTGATCATAGATAAGGGCTGCCTGTTCTTGAACATCATATAAAAGGGATCATATATGTGTGTGTATATGTGTATATAGTCATATATTTATATAAAGAAAACTAAGTCACTCTCAGAAAAATAAATAGTGTCAATTTCTAGAATTGACCATCAAAACAACCTCAATAGAAACATAGTGCTGATGTTGAATTTTGGCTACTTGGAATGGCCTGTGTGTGTGTGAAGACTGCTCTTTTTGTTACAAAGGGGCTAGCAAATCCTAGAAAGGCGTTCAAGATATTGTCACCAAACAGCATTTCTCCTGGTGCAATCAAGACCATGAAACAGAACTGAAATGGTCTTTCCATGATGTAATACAGTTAATTGGCACCATGTCCAGGACCCTCCAGATCGTCTTGCATGCCACAGAGGACGTGCGTCTCACTCTCTGGAGATCGTTGCTTTGGTATCTCTCACGATGCTTGGGTTAGGGTCCTGTGGCTGCAACCCCCTGAGCAAGCACCTCTGCCACTGGGTGCCCCTCAGCCCTCACCAGGACTTTGCGTACCCGATTCAGATCCCAGTGCTCCTTTCCAACTCAGTCCCCAAATTTTGGCCAGATGTGGGGGGTCAGCACCCTCAGACTGGCCTGTCCCCCTTCCTGGTGTTTTTCAGGCACAGGCTTTGAACCATGCCGGTCAGTGTGGCCACATGTGTGCAATTCCCCTGAAACCCTTGTGGTCCTAATCACAGGACAGAGGCCATCAGCAGAAGCCAGCCCAGAGGGTCCAGGAGCCCGCTGGCCCGCTAACCTCAGCTGCTGCCTCTAGGGAGGAAGACACAGCAGCTGTGGAGTTCGGAGCTTCTATAAAAAAGCACAAAGCCTTCTTAGCACCTTCCTGGCAACCGTCAGCGCACTTACCAGCAGTCTGACTAAGAAATAAATACCACCACTCTCCTGTTAAGGTAATTTAAATATTTGGGGTTGTTAATTTTGGGGGGTTGTTAATTTTTTTAAATGATTTGATGGTTTGCAGCTGTGTGGACCCCAGAAAAGTATGTTCTTAAAGTTAATCCGTTCCTGTGGGTGTGGACCCACTGCAGGTAGGATCTTTTGATGAGTAGGATCTTAAGACATGACCCACCTCATTTGGGGTGGGTCTTAATCCTCTTACTGGAGTCCTTTATAAGAGAATGAAATTCAGACAGAGAGAGAGAAAGCCACGGAAGCAAGAAGCTGAAAGCAATGAACCCCGGAAGAGAAGGGAGAGCCCAGCAGACGCCACCACGTGCCTTGCCATGTGGCAGAGGAGCCCAGGGTCACTGGCAGGAAGACGGTATCTCCTGATGTGCCTTAATTTGGACATCTTCACAGCCATGGGGCTGTAAGCTTGGAAGCTAATAAATTCCTATTGTAAAAGCCAACCCATTTCATGGTATCTGCTTCAAGCAGCCTAGCGAACTAGAACAAATGGTAAAGTGTTTCACACATGCAGAAGTGTCTGTGTCATGCTTACATAAGTTACAAACCTAGAAGTAGACTATCAACAGGCCACCACCCAGCTTATGACATGGGGGATCTCCACTCTGCCCAAATCCTCCCCGAGCCAATGGCCCCTCCAACCCTCGTCCCGGTTAGTGGTCACTCTCTAGAACTGTGATGGCCCATTCTCGAGCTTTCCTTTATAACCCCCCCCACATATGTATGGCCCTGTAAGCCGACATTTTGGTTTGCATGTTTTTAAACTTTATGTCAGTGGGGCCACACTACGTGTTCATTCTTCTGCAACTTCTATTTCTGCTTTCCAGTATGTTCAGGAAATGCATCTGGGTTGCTGTAGGGAGTCTTGCTCTGTCCCTCCCACTTGCACGTAGGATTCCACAGGGTGAGATTTTCTGATCCCTCCTCCTGTTTCCAGTTGCCTTGTCCTGTTGACTACAGTGGTAACTGCTCGGGCTGGAGTGGCTGGGCTGCTGACCAGTTTGAAAACCAGCTGTTTCAGAGCAATATCCCGTACCGGAGGGGTCCACCCAGCTCCTCCGTCACCTCCGCCGGGCTCTTCGACCTCAACCTCCTTTCCCTCCAGCCCCCCATCGCTGTCCCTCCGCTCTTGTTGACATGATGTTTGCCAAGCCCCATTACTCACTCGACTGCATCTCCACCCTCCTAACAGCTGCGTCTGGGATGTCCTGAATTCCCAACCTGCGAGGACATCTGCTGAGCGGGGGCATGGCAGTGACGAGGACAAGGCTGCCCAGTGGCCACGGGGCTGGGCCAGTCCTCTGAGCCCGCTCTGCTGTCCTGGGCTGCCTTGGGCCAGAGACCACCCCCCCCCCACAGGGCGGTGCGTCCAGAAGGGGGCAGAGCGCGGCCCTCGTCCGGCCCTAAGAAGGCCTGAGGTCCGTGCAGGTGCACGGGGACGGGGTTGGTAAGGAAGGGTTATGTCATCACCGAGTACAGGGTCGACGCCAGCTGCCCAAGGGCACCGAGGCGGGGGCTTCCAGACCCAACACACAGGCTCTGCAGCTTCAGCCGCGTCCCTCTGCAGGTGAGCCCGTTGTAAATAGGACCTTCTGAAGACATTATTTTCATTGCACTGAGTCAGGCTGGATCTTAATCCACATTACTGGATTAAAAAGAGGACCTGGAAGTCACAGGAGCCAGAAGGGAGAGGCCAGCACCGCGTGACCGGAGGCAGAGCCACAAGCCGGGCAGCCCCAAGGATTGAGGGCAGCCGGCTCCTGCCTGCCACAGACGCCGGGAGCGAACAAGCCTGGCCTACATCTGGAGTTGGCGCCTCTCGGCCTCAGAACCCAGGGCCAATGCATCCCCGCTGCCGAGGCGAGGCCTGCTGGTGGTGTTTGTGCCAGCAGCCCCGGGGGCTCGGGCCGGCCCCGCCTGGATCAGGGTCGCTGTTAAGGGGTCCACTGGCCTGACCAGCAAGGGCGTGAGGGCAGGGGGCTGCACCTTATTTTTCCTGCTATTCCAGGGGCAACCGCAGGCACAGCCCAAGAATGTTGGGAAATCGAAGGAAGTGGAGTGTTCTCCCCTGCCATTCTCCTCCGCGGATGCGAGCCGCTGCGGAGCGAAGCAAGCTGCCTTCGTACTGGGGTCGGGGATGGAAACGGAATCTTGAATGCTGGAAACTGGCGCTCAACCGCTGAGCCACGTTGGTCATCAGCTTCCCCAAGTTGCTTTTCTCATTTGCTTCGCTTGTTGTTTTGTTGTTTCGTTTTTCAGAGGCACCTGGGACTGAACCCAGGACCTTCCGTGGGGGGAGGCAGGTGCTCAACCACTTGTGCCACACACGTCCACTCCCTGCCTTCCGATTGCAGCACTAAGTTTCTGGCTCTGAGTTTGGCCCCAAGTTCAAGATTAATGGCAGCTTGAGAGGTGAGGTCCATGGAGCAGGACTGCAGCCGGGTCGGCGGGTGTGTGCGGGCTGAGGGTGAGCTCACACGGCCGAGCCTTCCCTTCCCACCCCAGGACACCCCCGCAGCCCCCCGGGCCTGCCTGCTCCTGGCGTCCACCTCGCCTACCCATGGGCCTTGGCTGGTCTCGAAAGTGATTAGCTGAACAATCGGGTATGCAAACCCACCCAATTTTTGAGTACTATTTACTTGCCATTCCAATCTTTCCAAAAAAACACCAGGTTTACGCTTTCTTTTGTTTCCCCTAAGCTCTGAGGGGAGAGAGTGAGAAAGGATTTGTTTGCATTTGCCTCAGCAAGTGCAGAGGGAACGAGATATTGTTCACTGGGACAGGTGGAGGGGGCAGCACTAGGCAGGGGCCCCCTCAAGACTGGTGGGCCCGGCCTTGGTAGGGAGAACTCAGTAAAAGTGTGGCAAGGAAGAGGAGAACGGATAAAATGTGCTGCCCTGGCAAGCAGGGGGGTAAGATCTTTGCCAGGGTCTACTCTGTCCCTAAAAATTTTAGACACCCTAAAAATCCCCTCTGCTCCCTGGTTCATCCCTCTCCACTTCCTCATGACCCCCTGGCAACCACTGATCTTTTTTTTGCCTCCATAATGTTGCCTTTTCCAGAATGTCTCAGAGTTGGAATCATACAGAATGTAGCCTTTTCAACTGCCTTCTTTCACTTAGCAATATGCATTTCAGTTTCCTCCATGTCTTTTTCTGGCTTGATAGCTCATTTCTTTTCATCCTTGAATAATATTCCATTGTATGGATGTGCCACAGTTGGTTTTTCTATTCACTGGATATCTTGCTGGCTTCCAGGTTTTGGCAATTGTTTTGGTTTCCAAGGCTGCTCTAACAAACACCATGAAATGTGTTGGCTTAAACAATGGGTATTTATTAGCTTACAATTTTGAGGCCAGGACAATGTCCAAATGAAGGCATCATCAAGGCAATGCTTTCGTTCTGAAGATAGGCTGCTGGCAATCCTTGGCTCCTCTGCCACTTGGCAAGGCATATGGCGGCATCTGCTGGTCTCTCCCTTTTCTGGGTTCTGTTTCAGTTTGTCGCTTCCTGTGACTTTCTCTCTCTCTCTGTATTCATTCCCTTTATAAAGGACTACAGTCATAGGATTAAGACCCTTCCTGAATGAGGTGGGCCATCCCTTAATTGAAGTCACTTCATCAAAATTCCTACTTAAAATGGGTTCACACCCACCGGAATTGTTTAACTTTAAGAACATGTTTTTCTGGGTTACTTGCAGTTTCAAAACTACCACAGCTATTATGAAGAGCCACTCTAAACAGTCATGCACAGGTTTTTGTCGGGACATCAGTTTTCAACTCACTTGGGTAAATACCTAGGAGTGCTATTGCTGGATCAGATCCTAGGGTAAGACTATGTTTAGCTTTGTGAGAAACTGCCAAACTGTCTTCCACAGTGGCTGTGCCATGTTGCATTTGCACTAGCAAAGAACGAGAGTACTTGTTGTTCCATATACTTGCCATATTTGGTGGTGTTGGTGTTTTGGATTTTAGCCATTCTGATAGGTGTGCAGTGGTATCTCATTGTTTGAATTTGCAATTCCCTGATGACATAGGATGTTGAGTGTCTTTTTCATAAGATTATTTGCCAATCGTACCTCTTCTTTGACAAGGTGTCTGTTTTGCTCTTTTGTCCATGTTTTAATTGGGTTGTTTGTTTTCTTACTGCGGAGTTTTAATAGTTCTTTGCATATTTTGGATACCTGCCTTTTATCAGATATACATTTTGTAAATATTTTCTCCCAGTCTGTGATTTCTCTTTTCATCCTCTTAAGTGTCTTTTGCAGAGCAGAAGTTTCTAATTTGAATGTGTTTTGAAGCTCTGTTGTTTAGTCCGTAAACATTTAGGATTTCTATATCTTCTTGGATTGATCCTATTTATTGTGATCTTTGTCCCTATTAATTAGCTTTTGTCTCTCGAATCTAATTTATCTGATATAATATAGTCACTTCTGTTTTTTTTATTAATGTTTGCATGATGTATTTTTTTTATCCTTTTATTTTCAACTTAACTATGTCATTAGGTTTGAAGTGAGTTTCTTATAGGCAGCATATAGATAAGATGTTTTAAATCCACTTTTCCCGTCTTTGTCTTTTTTTTTCCTGGTGTATTTAGACCATTTACATACAAAGAACTTATCAATACTCTGGGAGTTAAGAGTGCATTTTATACTTGTCTTCTCTTTTTTTCCCTCTAGTTCTTATTCCTTGGTTTCTTTTTTCTTGCATTTCTATGGCTCACTTGAATCCACTTAGCAAGTTATTTATTTCAGTTATTTTATCTGTTCAATTCTAAAATTTCCATTTAACACTCCTTTTAAATTTCTGTTTCTTTGCTGAGGTTTTCTGTTTTATCACCGCTTATAGTTGATTGTTGAGACGTTTTTATAACAGCTTTTTAAAAATCCCTTTCAGATAATTCCAACCTTTAATTCTTTTTGGTTTCTATTTTCTCTCTCTCTCTTTTTTAAAGATTTATTTATTTCTACCCCCACCCCCCATTGTCCACTCTCTGTGTCCATTTGCTGCATGTTCTTGTGTCTGCTTGTATTCTCATTAGGTGGCTCTGGGAATCGATCCTGGGACCTTCCTGAGTGGGAGAGAGGCAATCATTCTCTTGTGCCACCTCAGCTCGGTGTTCTGCTATGTCTCTTATTGTCTTTCCTCTGTGTCTCTTGTTGTGTCATCTCGCTGTGCCAGCTCTCCACATCAGCTGGCACTCCTGCATGGGGTGGCACTCTGTGTGGGCCAGCTCAGTGTGCGGGCCAGCTTGGCTCACCAGGAAGCCCTGGGCATTAAACCCTGGACCTCATATATGGTAAATGGGGGCCCAACTGCTGCTGGGTCATCCATCCATCATCTTCAGTTTGGAAGGACTGTAGTATCACTAAGTTCCTTGTCTGTCTTTTGGGGTGACAGTAGCCTCAATCAGTCTTTCAGTCCTTAATCAGTTCCCCAACTGTATATTGGGGTGATAGTGGGATCACTCATTCTTCAACTGTACATTGGGGTGACAGTGGGGTCACACCATTCCTCATCGTGCATTGAGGCGATAGTAGGATCATTCGAGTCCTCATTCATTCATGGTGGTCACAGCAGAATCACTAAACTCTCCCTCGTCCATTGGAGGGATAGTGATATCACTCTGTTCTGTGACTGTACTTTGGGGTGACAGTTGCATTACTCGGACCCTGGTACACATATTGGGTAGGCTGTAATATTACTTGGTTTCTCATCTGTATATCGCGATTGTAGTAGAATCGCTCAGTTCCCAAATGGTACAGTCATGTAATAGTAGGCTCTCTTGACAACTCGCGAGTACATAGGGGTGACAGATCGCTATCTTCCTTATCTGTATATTGGATGATGATGAGGCCACTTGGTTCCTCCTCTCTGGGTTGGGGTTGTAGAAGGAGCTCAATCTCCTGTATTGGGGCTATAGCAGGATCACTCGTTTCCTCTTGTTGCATCACTTGGCATCATTTCGCACAGTGCAGGAATGGCGGTATCACTTGGTTCATGATCAGTATTGTGGGATAATAGCAGGATCACTTGGTTCCTTATGCATCTGTAGGGGTGATAATAGGATCACTAAATTCCTCCTAATGACATGGAGGGCACGGTGTGCCTTTGGAGTCATTCATTCCTCATCTCTATGTTGGAGTATCTCCGGGATCATCACGTGGGCATTGGGGTGATAACAGGGCAATGCATTTCCTCACAGGTGTATTTGGTAATAGTAGTGTAGTGGTTAGGCTAATGTGTCAACTCGGTCAAGTAATTGGGTCCAGTTGTTTGGTCAAGCAAGCGCTGAGCTAAACGTAATACAGGATGTTTATGGACTTCCGTCATCAGTGAGTTCATTACATAGATGACTGATTACATCTACAATCTACCAAGAAGATTGCCTCAGCAAGGAGCGATGTTTTATCCAATCAGTTGAATGTCTTAAAAGGGGAAGTGATTTCAGCAGTCAGAGAGAATTTTCCAGCCTGACTTCGGACAACCAATGTCTCCTGGGAACTCCTCAAGGACCTTCATCGGAGGCCCTGCTTTGCAGCCTGCCTGTGGAATTTGGACTTGTGCATCCCCACGGTCACGTGAGAGAATTTTATAAAATCTAATACTATTTACAGATATCTCCTGTCGATTCGGTTTCCCTAGAATACTCTAATGCAAGCGTTATCCATCAATTCTGTGGCTATGCCTTAAGGTAATAACTTGAATCACTGGGTTTGTCATCTGTGCCTTGGATTGAGTGATGTCACAGGTCCTCATCTGTTTATTGGGATGTTGGTAGCAGGAGGAATCGTAGTGTCCCTCAATTCATTTTCTGTCCTGGGGTGATACAATCGATACCACATCTTCTCTATCTGGTGATGGGAGCATCATAAAGACCTTGCCAGCCCGCTGGGGGTGGTGATGATGCCACCCTGTCCCTTATCTGTACGTGGGGGTGAGAGTAGGGCCTCTCGTTCTCATCTGCAGGTTTGGCGATGATAGCATCATACTGTTTTGCATGTCTACATCAGGGCAGTGACCGGGTCACTCAGCTCCTCGTCTGAGCGATGGGGTGACAGGATCACATGGCTCGGGGTGTGCATGGGGGTGGCAGTAGCATCACACATTCCCTGGTCTCTGTTTTGGGGGGATAGTGGCAGTGGTATCAGTACTTAGCTCTCCTCTGTGCTTTGATAGTAGGATCACTCAGTTCCTTACCTGGAAAACAGGGTGAGAGTGAGGTCTCCTGGTTCCCCATCTGTACCCTGGGGTGAGAGTGGGATCTCTCAATTCCCCCTCTGTACATTGGGTAATTTAGGGTCTCACTAGGCAGTTCATGGCATCATGTGCTGTCCAAACCACGTGACCATCTTGAAGCAATTTTATAACTGAGAAAGCCATTTCTCACAGAGTGTCAGTGCCTTAATTTAAATGTCTCTGGTATCGTAACCCTATGACACCAAACACCCGACTCCAGTTCATTTACCTGACTCAGTAAACTCGCCTTGTTCTGGACAGCACCTGTGGGGAATTGATTAGCAATCCATCGATTTTTACAGGTAGCCACGAATCAGAAGTCTGAGAAGTACTTTAGCTGGTACAGAGAGGGGTTCAAATTTCAGGAGCAGCCTATGCCACCTCCAGAGGCACCCAGAGGGCCGTGAAGCTGGGTTTTCTGTGCTAGAAGACGTCGGTTTTGAGGTGGCGGGGTGCGGGTCCTGCTCCGTGACCCCGGGCCCCCTACGGAACGCCTGTGAGTCCCACCTGTTCGGGCGCTTCCAGAGGATGGGTGTGGTTTTATCCTCAGGAAGGCTTCCCTGCCTGCACCCCCCTTGGCAGGGTCTGGGGTGTCTGAGTGCTGTTTCTTTGCAGGTCTCACCACCGCCCTGGGACCAGAAGCCGGGAGCTGCAGGAGGGCCACACGTCAGCCAGGAAGGCCTGAGCAGGAGCTGTTGTCCCCTCTGTGTGGGCGCCTGGGCTCGCTGCGGCTGTAACTGCCCGGGAGCCGGGCTCAACCCTGACCTCGCCCAGGAGAGCAGGGGCCTGGCGGCTGAGCCACGAACAGCTGCCTCTCGCCGCTGACCCCTCTTCCGAGTCGGGAGACGCGCCGCCCAGTCCGGCCTCTGCCCCCTCCTCGCGGCGCGGCCCAGGGCGGCAGCCCCCTGCTCTAGCTCGGTCCCCATGTCCGCAAGTGGCGGCCAGGACTGCGGAGCGAATACGCGCAAGGTGTTGAGCTCCAAGAAGGGAAGAATCCCGGCGGCTGTCACCGTGAGGATCGTCGTCCCCGCCGCAGGGGCCGGGGCGGTGGGGGTGCCTGGCACCTGGAGGGCGCGGGGACGCCCGGCTGCTCCTCCAGAGGCCCCGGGCGCGGCAGGCCGCCTTGATGGATTAGGGCCTCGGGCTGGGGCTCCGGCTCCGCAAATGCACAGTTCATCAAGAATCAACGCGTGGCAGGGCCACAGCTGGCTCTGCCTCTGTGGTCGCCCCTGGCAAGTGCTTATGTGCTTAGAACAAGTGTCCTGATGGCCTGCGCTCTCTCAGATGGGGGCGGCCCCGGGCCGCCTTTCCCAGGCCCTGACCCGCCTTGACCGCAGATAAAGCGCAGCAGGCAGGGCAAGCCATGAGGGGGCGTCCCGGGGAGGGGGTGCAGGGGAGAAGCACAAGGAGCAGCCCCAGCTCTGGGCAGGGCACTCTCCCTGGTGACCAGTGCCCCAGGGGCGAGGGACGCTGGAAACCGTGGTGTGCAGGCCCGGGCGGGAGCTGGACAGACCCACTGCCAGGGCCTGGCTGTGCGACAGCTTTGAGCCTCGGGGCTCCTTGCAGGATTGAAGGGGGGCCCAGGCGGTCGGGCCCTGCAGGGAGTGGGTGGACAATGGGTGCCCGTTTCCCCTCTGTTTTACACATGGTAAAAACCGTCTGGACGCTTTCTAGGTTCTAGGCTCTGCTTCCCAGGCTATTCCGTTTAAACCACGCAAAACCCGGGCAGGCCGAGTCCCGCCGTATTTGCATTTGCGGACGAGGACTCCGAGGCTCAGGGAGATGAAGCGCCTGGCCGGGGGGTCCCTCGGCTGTCGCTTCTGGACCCCTGGGAGGTGCGGGGCCCTGGGGAAGCACCGCTCCTGGCCCACACAGCAGGCTTTACGATGCAGAGAGGGAGATGTGGAGAGGTCAGAGGGCCCCTCGCCGGAGAGAGCGGAGGGGTGGGGCTGGGTCGAAGCCTGTTCTGGGGACCCCAGGAAAAGGCCGCTCCCCACCCCGGCCTGCCCTCACTGCCACGGAGGTGGGGCAATAAACAGCTGCAGCAGGTGTAATAGTAACAGCAGCTCCTGTGCCCGCCGCGGCCTGGCCTGCCGTGTCGAGGCCTCTGGGAATTCTCCTCTGCCCTCCCGCAGCCTCCTCGCGCCCTGCAAGCAGGCCACGCTGCCGTTTAAACAGGCTCCGGGTGCTTCATTCCTAGGTGCCCTGGGACAAAGCTGCGTCTATGGGGGAGACCCCCGCGCTCCAGGAAAGTACCTGTAAACAGCGTGTCTTAGTTTGCAGGGCTGCTATGACAAATACTGCACAATGGGCTGGCTTAAACAACAGGAATTTATGGTCTCGTGGCTTTGGGGGCCAGAAGTCCAGCATCGAAGCCCTGGCAGGGTATGGGCAGTCCTCCAGCACTCAGCGATCTGTCTCCCCTTGGGTCCTACTGTGGCTTCTACGTCTTCTGATGTCCTCTGGTTTCTGGCTTCTGTTGCCTGTTGACGTCCAAATTTCTTCTGCTTCTCAGGCCCCCATCATATGGATTCGGGCTGTCCTAATGCAGTTGGGCCACCCCGTGGCTCACACAAGTATCTCCAAAGATCCCATTTATACATGGGCTCATGGCCACAGGATTAAGTCTTGACCACGTCCTCTGTGGGGGACAGAATTCAATCCCCCCAAGCCCCCACGGCCACAGGGTCTGGTCTCCAAAGGCAGGCCTCAAGCGGTGCTGCTCCCCGAGAGGTGTGTGCTGGCGAGTGTTCCCCAGGTGAGGCACGCCCCGGGCCGCCCCTCTGTGCCCAGACCGGGCTCTCACCCCAGGCCTAGCGGCCCCACGCGCTGTGCGATCCTGGCCAAGCCACTTCCCGCCTCCATACCTGGGTCGTCTGAATGGGGATACACAGCACCTATGGGAGTCCAGCGGAGGCACCTACATGGGCTGCCATTTCAGTGCAGGGTGGCCTCAGAGGGCTCGGTGGGGAAGTGACAGACCAGGAATCTCACATCTAGGTCCGTCAACTCGGAATGGTTACAATTCCCTTTTCCCGAGGGCTTGCTATGTCCAGAGCACTTAAATAGACATATTATCTCCTCTCATTCCTCCTAATAACTCTCGGAGGTAGGACCCACTGCTCTCGTTCCCGTTTTACAGATGAGGAAACCGAGTCACGAGAGAGCTGTGGCCATTCGCCTGAGGTCCCCTGTCTAGGAGGTATGGAGCCAGGATTTAAACCTCAGCACGCCCTGCCGGCACCCCGGGAGGCTGCGAAGCGCGAAAATCGGAGTGCCGATCAACAGGGTGTCATTGAACAGTGCTGGTTAATTGACGTTCCGCCAGTGGGTTAGCAGCAGGTGGTCATGTTTGTCAGGTGAACGAATATTAAACATTAGAAATGTACGTAATTACTAGCAGTCATGCATATGCATGAAAGGAATGACTCCTAGGAAGGGAGTCTTTGCGGGGGCGGGGGGTGGTTCCCGGCCTCAGACAAGGGGAGTGGCCTTGTTCCCTGGTCCCCGTGGGAGCGCTGGTGCAGCCTGGGTCCCCTCCCTCCTGGGAGGAGCTCGTTCTGGGAGGAAACTGCGGGGAGCATTTTGGGGAGATCTTCCTGCAGCTGAAAGGAGCCTTGATCCCACCCGCTTGGGTCCAGGGACCCAGAGCTCCAGCAGAACAGGGCTCCTGGGCAGCAGGGCCGGGGTCCTGCAAGCTCCGTCCCACCCCACCCCACCCCTCCCCAGGCTGCCATTTGGTCCTCTCCACACCTGGCCCCTCCCTGACCTGTCCCGGCAGCCCCCCTTCCCCGCCCTCTCAGCTCCCTGGCAGCTCCTTACCATCACCCCCCAGGCCATCTGTCTCACCACCCACTGTCTGGGGTACGCTGCCATCCCTGCCCGCTCCTGTGTGATGCTGGGCAGCTCGCCTGCCCTCTCTGGGCCTCTGCATCCTATCAGAGAGCATGAGGAAAAGACCTTCAGAGCCGCTTTCTGCCTCCCGGCAGCTCACAATGTGGTGGGGGCTCAGTTATGTCGATCTGGAAAGCGACGAGCTCCCTGCTGGCATGCTGTGTGGCTCTGGATAAGTTAGTTAGTCTCTCTGTGCCTCAGTGTCCCCCTCTGTGACACGAGGGTGACAATCCATAACGCATACCTTGAAAGGGATTAAACAGGTAACCTTAGCGCGGTGCGCGGCACACAGCGGGCCCTCAAACCCGGACAGCCCCCCGCCCTCCCCACCCCACGCGCCCCCGCAGCGCTAGCTAGCGTGCGGAGAGCCACTGGTGGTTGTGTTTAAGTGAGTAATTTGGGCTCGCAGTTTAAGGAAAGGAAGCAATAATAACGGCCGTAATTGCCCAAATTACCACTGCCCCATCGAGTTTGACATCTGCCTAATGACAGGCGGATGGAAACCTGACCCGTGGCCGCGGGCGGCAGTGGCGGGGACCGCTGCCGAGGGTGGCGAAGGCTCGTGGAAGCCCAGGGCAGACTGCTGGGCACCGGGGAGCTTGGGGCATCCAGGACGGGGGGCAGAGAGCTCCACGCAGAGGGCACCAACCCGCAGGATGGCTCCTGGGGATCCCGTACCTTTTCATTACTCCCCTCAGGCGAGGGAAGGACTAAATTCCCTGCATAGACACAGACCAAAGCTCGGGCAGATAGAAACTCACCTCCCAGCCGCCCACTCATTCGTTCATTTGCCATCTATCTGCTAAGCACCTGCTGTTTGCCTGCCCAGGCCTAGGCACTGGGGACAGAGCTGGGAACTGGGCAGACCCTCCCCTGGTCTTATGGGGCCAATGGTCTGGAAGGAACAGACAAGGACAGACAGCTGTGAGCTCCAAAGGGGGTGCACGGGGGTTCCCTGGGGTGCAGGAGGGAAACACAAGAACTCCCGTTTGTGAGTTTGCTTTTCAAGTTTCCTTCTTTTGTTAGTGAGGCTGTGCACTCATATCCACGAATAATTCAGTGGAAGTGCCCTGGGGCGTGTGGGCTCCCGATGGGCCCTCCTGGGAGGTGGGCGGGCGAAGGAGGTTGGGGGCCGACATCAATAAGGAGGTGCAGCTCGGCCGCTGAGCGTCTCGGCTTGCCAGGGCTGCGGTGACAGATACCACGTGCTGGGTGGCTTCAACAACGGGAATTTTCGCCTCACGGGTTTGGAGGCGAGGAGTCCAAAATCAACACATCGGCAGGGCCGTGCTCTCTCTGAAGTCTGTCGCCTTCTGGTGGTGGCTTCCCGGCAGCCCGTGATGCCACCTCTGTCCCCGTGACACGGCCACTGGCCTCCTCTGTCTCCTCCTGTGGCTTCGAGTTTGGTGTGCCAATTCCCTCTGCTTTTTAAGGCCTGCAGCCCTGCTGGACTAAGCTCCCCACCCCCCATCCCTGACTCAGTGTGGCCTCATGTCCATAGGAACTCTGAAGATGCTATTTACAAATGACTCCACACCCACAGGTCTGGGGGTTAGGACTTGAACATGTCCTGGGACACAATTCAGTCCCCAGCCCTGATATTTACGGAGTAGCCGTTTTGTGCAAAGGGCCCTTTCAGGGCCTGGGGGTGAATGCAGGGAAGTTGGCTGCAGGGTATTCCAGGGACAGCTGCAGGCTGGGGGGGGGGGGGGGCGGGGTGGAGCCTGTGGGTGAGGGGAAAGGGGAGGGCAGGGGTGGGGGTGAGAGTCAGAGTGTGCTGTAGGGCTTTGGGGGAGAGCAGGAGTTTCCAGGGGTGTGCTGTCCAAGTAGAGCAGGGTTGGCTGGGAAGAGAGTTGGGGCAGAGGCCTAGAAAAAAGTGGGTGGGGGTGGTGAGCGAAGGGGAGTGGACAGCCCCATTAGGGCCTCGAGCTGCCGTTTTGTCGTCTTGTGTTTCATTAGCAGATGGTCTTGACCTGATGGAACGAACTGTATAGAAAATCCACGTGGTCTGCTTTGCAGAGAAAGGACTGGAGCCAAACCGGGTGATGGCTGGGGGCGACACTTGTGTTCAGAATGCAGGGCTGCCCCACCATGTGCCCTCTGCTCCCACCTTCTCCTAGAACCCCAGGGTGACACACGGACCTTCATTCTCCCATTTACTCAAGCCAGACCTTGGGTGTCCTTCTTGGGTGTTATGTCCCCACAGACGACATGTTCAGGTCTCAGTCCCCATTCCTGGGGAAGTGAGCCTGTTTGCAAATAGAACCTTTGGAAGATGCTCTTCCCAGTTTATGAGGGACCAGAAGAAGCCAGAGAGGAAAGACGGACGGCATCACCCGAAAGCAGCTGACCCTGGGAGGAAGCGCAGCCTTGCTGACATGTTTTGTTTTGTTTTTTTGAGTAATTATCTTCTATTTTATTCATTTGAAATATGATTTGGAACTTTCTTCAGTTTACATTTGATTTTTGTTCTCTCTTTAATTTTTTTCTAAATGTTACATTAAAAAAATATGAGGTCCCCATATACCCCTCACCCCCTTCACCCCACTCCCCCCACATTCATCACTGTGGCACATTCATTGCATTTGGTGAATACATTTTGGAGCACTGCCGCACCACACGGATAGTGGCTTACATTATAGTTTACACTTTTCCCCAGTCCACCCAGTGGGCCATGGCAGGACATAAATGTCCAGTATCTGTCCCTGCAGTACCACCCAGGACAATTCCAAGTCCTGAAAATGCCCCTATATCATATCTCTTCTTCCCTCTCCTTACCCTCAGCAGCTACCGTGCCACTTTCTCCACATCAATGCTACAATTTCTTCCATTACTAATCACAATAGTTCATAGTAGAATATCAGTAAGTCCACTCTAATCCATACTCTATTCCTCCATCCTGTGGACCCTGGGATTGTGATGTCCACTCCACCTCTATATCGAGAGGGAGCTTAGATTCCACATGGATGATGGATGCAATTCTCCTGCTTGCAGTTGTAGGCACTCTTGGCTCCCTGGTGTGGTGGTTGACCTTCTTCACCTACCTGTTAGTTGGCCAGGGTAAGTCCAATAAACCAGAGGGTAGGAATTGCGAGTCTGCTGAAGCTCAGGGGCTGGCTGTCACATGGACAGTCCAGAGATTCAGGTCTCCTGAGTATACACTAAACCCAGCACCAACCACAGGTTCAGTAAAAGGGACAGAAGAGGCATGTGTAGAAAGGTTCCATCTGAGTCCAACCCCATTGCACCCAGGAACACAAACTCTAAAGTAGGGCCAACTAACATGGCACTGAACTCCAGAGCCATCTGCCATGACCATAGAACCTGTGGGTCTCTGTAGCCCTCAGAAGAACCAGTACCTGGGCCTGTAGCTATTTTGGCTGTCTCTGGGACCCTGCTGAGGCATGCATAAGTGTGACCCCTCTGATGACCTCCCCACTCTTTTTTGGAGACTCATAGCCATATAAACTCATTTGTCCTTTCCATTTCCCCCTTTTATTCAAGGTCAAAAAGCACTTTTTAACACCTGATATTACATGTAGGCTGAGATATTCTGCTGGTCTGAGTTGACCCTTTTATTCGAGGTCTTTTCCTAGTTACATCATCATCTGGTGCTTGGTAGTAATCCCTCGGTACCAGGGAGGCTCACCCCTGGGGAGTCATGTCCCACACTGAGGGGAAGGTAATGCATTTACATGCTGAGTTTGGCTTAGAGAGTGGCCACATTTGAGCAACATGGAGGCTCTCAGGAGGTAACTCTTAGGCATCCTGCAGCTCTAGGCCTAGTTCATATTTCAGTTGCACAGGCATAGTCATCAGTATCAAGGGCTCATTGTTGGGCCATCCTTCTTCGTTGGTCTTTGTCATTGCACTTGGGGGATTGTTGCTGTTCCATTGGGGAATGTGATAGAGCTCCCCTGGCTAGGAACTCAGCACTCCCTCAGTTGTTATTTTTAACTGTAACCACTATGAAAATATCCAAACATTTTATGTACCCTATATGCTTGCCCTGGAGAACTCCCTCCCAACCACGTGCCCCCTATCAATAACACTCCACACCAGTGTTTCTCCCCTGCCATAATTGAACCTCTCTGTGGCCCAAAACTTCTTCAAAAATGAAGCCTAATATATTGCCAGGATGGACATCAGGTCTTTCAAACTGGGAGACAATATATTCTTGTCTAAGGCAATCCAGGGTGTGGTTTTGTCCCAGTAGCCATGGTGGACAAAAGCGACCCATCCTTCTCCCTCAACCACCCCCCATCTCATCATCTCTGCAAACTTGATACAAGGATTCCAGGGAGGGGGTTGATGTGGGGGATAAGCCCAGGCAGCCCCAGGAGGTAGTAAGGAGCAGCAGGGGCCCCTGGGAGCCGGGGTGGGTCCACTGTCACATCTGGTGTTGGGTGAGGGCCGCTGTGAACTCTGAGAACTCACAAGACCCAGGCAACAGTGACTGTTTTGGCAGCATGTCTGGGTGGCTGGGAATGGGTGCAGATGGGAAGATTTTTTTGGTATATTCTGAATTTTGGAACAGATGACTTATTTTCCAAAAAGTGAAATACAAATTTTAAAATAAGCAAGATGGTCCGTCTTTATATCTTGCTTTGGTCTCTCCCAGGGGTCAGAGACACCTGACCTCACCTGGTATCCCAGGTGAGATGGGCGGGGCTCTGCATGCAGGTCTGTCATGGAGGCTGTTCAGCCTTCATATCTGCATCCCTGGGACCTCCAGTATCCCCTGTGGAGACACAGGGTAGAGACGCAGCTCTGCAGTACCAAACCTTCACTCTGAAGGCTTTTAGGATCAATGGACCCTGGAGCTCCCTGGTCATGGGATTTCACTTAAAACAAAATTAGGGAGAACTTGCCCAGAGCTGCTCATTTAGATCATCAAACAAGGACCACGGCAAGACTAGCATGAACGCGCTACCATTTCTTGTCACCCAAGAGTGAAGGGTTCAGCATAAAGGGCAGTCCTTTCCAAGACAGGACAGTTAGCAATGGTACTTGGGACTGGCTTAAGTCCAAAAGGGACCAGATTGGCTGGGGGGGCTGAAATGTTTAGGGGGAGGGACCACTCCAGACCTGGCAAGTACCAGTGAAGTCATTGGGAAGGCCTCTCTCCACTTCTCAGCTCTGTCCTTCATGTCATCTCCAAGCTCAGTCTTTTGGAAAACTTCAACTCATTTTTAAGATCGAGGGGAGCAGATGTAGCTCAAGTGGTTGAATGCCTGCTCCCCATGTATGAGATCCCGGGTTCAATTCCCAGGACCTCCTACAAACAAACAAACAAATGAAAAAACCAACTCTCACTTGGAGTGGCTGCAGCTCAGTGATTGAACACCTGCTTCCCATGTACGAGGTCCTGGGTTCAATTCCCCTTACCTCCTAAAAAAAAAAAAGAAAAAAGATTGAGCTGGTGTCATGGGGTGCAAGGGAAAAAAGCAGAGAGATGTGTCTTTGAAGGCAAAGAGAGAGAGAAGGCAGGAGATTCCAAGAGCTTGGGAAGAAGCATGGAGGTACCCAGGGGGCCACAGCCCCCTTGACCAAGGTGGGAAAGGTGGTTTGGCATCACAGAGGGGCTGGACTGTGGGCTCCTCAGAGGTCACCTAAGGGCCAGTGACCCAATGGGGGCCAGTCTGGCCTGGCCCAGTGCTCTGCCACCCCTGGGGATAGGGATCCTAATGCTGATTCTGGCCAGGGGGTTCAGTTTCAAAAAAGCTAAAGAACATGTATGGTGTTTTCCTTTTTTTTTTTTACAAGTTGATAAATTTATTGTCTTTATCTGAAAAATCTTCATAGAAAAGCGCAGTTTGGTTTAGCTCTCAGCAGCCCACTCCTGAACTCTAAGGAAATTTGCCTTCTTCTGAGCTATCTGAGCCTTCTTTTGGGCAAGAGACATTTTGGGACGGTTCCACCTATTCTTTTTAACTTCTTTCTTAGGCTTTTTCCCGTAGGCTGAATTCTCTCATATAGCTCCATGGGCTTTTTTATACGTCTCCTCCATCATGTCTGGAGTTGCATTGTTCTTTATGTATTGAGAGAGCTGTTTCTTGCAAGGATCTTCATCTTCTTCCATCAGGTAACGCCTATCATCCTCAGCGTTCTGACCCATGATTTGCTTCTGCGTTGAACTCCTTGCTTTCTGAATTGCAGCCGGGGAATCGTTTGGTACTGTGATGAAGAGACAAGCCTCCATCCACACCTTATTTCCAGTGGTAGTTCTGGAAAGTCCTGCATCCAAATAGCAGCTGAAGGCACCAGGTGGCTCTAGAGTGGCTCGTAACCAATATTTTGTTGGGTGGGTTGATATGTACCCCAATTTAGACATGTTCCTAATCTTAATCCATTTACCTCTGGGTGTGAACCCATTGTAAATAGGATCTCTGGAAGATGCCATTTTAGGTTTAGGGGTGGCCTGAATGAATGGCATTGGGTCTTTTTTTTTTTTAACATCAAAATGAAAACATTTATTTAATGAAAGACACCATAGACAAAATTAATAGATGCTAGGATATGAAAGGATATTTGTAATGTCTAAAACTGACAAGGGGGAAACAGACTTGGCCCAGTGGTTAGGGCGTCCGCCTACCACATGGGAGGTCCGCGGTTCAAACCCCAGGACTCCTTGACCCGTGTGGAGCTGGCCCACGTGCAGTGCTGATGCACGCAAGGAGTGCCATGCCACGCAAGGTTGTCCCCCGCGTAGGGGAGCCCCACGCGCAAGGACTGCGCCCGTGAGGAGAGCCGCCCAGCGTGAAAAGAAAGTGCAGCCTGCCCAGGAATGGCGCGGCCCATACTTCCCATGCCGCTGACGACAACAGAAGCGGACAAAGAAACAAGACGCAGCAAATAGACACCGAGAACAGACAAACGGGGGGGTGGGGGGTGGATTAAAATAAATAAATAAATCTTTTAAAAATAAATAAATAAATAAAACTGACAAGGCATAATTGCCAGAATAGACAAGAAACTTGTGAAAATCAACAAGAAAAGGCAGGAACCCAACTGAAATAAAACAAAGGATATGAACAGGCAATTTATAGAAGAGAAAACGTAAAAGGCCAATAAGTAGAAAAGAGATGCTGAAACTCATAGTATGTTTAGTAGTTTGAGATTATTTATGATCCCAAAAAAGGAGATTATTTTTGTAAACTAATCTATTCCTCTGGATGGGATACCCTTTGAATGCATTAGATTCAGCTGACATGGCTTGATTAAATTACCTGTTAAGACTGTGCTAGTGCAAGAGCAATGGACGGTCATTCTGAAAAGAAGTCATCTGGCAGTCCTTAGTCAATGCAAATACCCACTGACTCATCAAATCAAATTTTCACACATGTTCGTAAGTGAACATATATGAAGATCTTCTTCAAATAGAATCACCATGTGAATTACACAGGTGTGTTTTGTTGTATGGGAGCTAGCTTCATGCCAGAAAGTAAGTAATCACTTTCAGGTTTTCCAGATAAGTGTTGGGTAATGGGTAGATTTTTAAACAGTAAGGGCTAGATAGAAATGGTTGTACTATCTTCTTTTTTTTTTCCTTATCATAGTTAACACTTTATTTTTTTTCCAAATTCTACTCAATTTATTCATTTTTTAAAAGATATTACATTCAAAAAATATGAGGTCCCCATTCACCCCCACCACCCCCACAGTAACACTCTCCCCCATCATCAGACACATCTATTGCGTCTGGTGAGTACATCTCCGGGCATCAATGCACCTCATGTCCCGTGTTCCACATCATAGCCCACACTCTCCCACATTCCATCCAGTGGGCCATGGGAGGACATACAACATCCGGCAATTGTCCCTGGAGCATCACCCAGGACAACTCCAAGTCCCGAGAATGCCTCCACATCTCATCTCTTCCTCCCATTCCCCGTACCCAGCAGCCACCATGGCCACTTTTTCCACACCAATGCCACATTTTCTCGATTATTAACCACAATAGTTCATGAATAGGATATCATTAAGTCCACTCTGATCCTTACTGTATTCCTCCTTCCTGTGGACCTTGGCTTGGTTGTGTCCATTCCACATCTATGTCAAGAGGGGATTTAGATTCCACATGGATATTGGATGCAATCCTCCTGCTTTCAGTTGTAGGCACTCTAGGCTCCATGGTGTGGTGGTTGACATTCTTCAACTCCATGTTAGCTGAGTGGGGTAAGTCCAATAAATCAGAGTGTAGGAGCTGAAGTCTGTTGAGGCTCAGGGCCTGGCTATCATACTTTCAGTCCATAGATTCAAATCCCCTAGATATATCTTAAGCCCCAGCACCAACTACAATTTCAGTAAAGTAGCATGAAAGGCTTGTGAAAAGAGATCCCATCTGAGTCCAGCTCCATCACGCAGAAACACCAGCTCCAAAGGAGGGCCAACTGGCATGGCAGTGAACCCCATCTGCCATGACCATTGAACCTGTGGGTCTCTAGCCCTCAAAAGGACCAATATCTGGGGTTGTATCTACTTTATCTGTCTCTGAGACTCTGCTCAGGTGTGCATAAGGGCAATCCTGACAACCTCCAGACTCTTTTTTAGAGACTCATAGCCATATGAACTCATTTGTCTTTTCCATTTCCCCCTTACGTTAGGTCAAACAGCATTTTTAACTCCTGTTATTATATGTAGACAGGGATATTCTGCTGGTCAAGTTGAACCTTTAATTCAAGGTCATTTTCTAGTTACGTCATCAGCTGGTACTTGGTAGTGATCCGTCAGTGCCAGGGAGGCTCATCCCTGGGTGTCATGTTCCACGCTGGGGGGAAGGCATTGCATTTACATGCTGAGTTTGGCTTTGAGACTGGCCACATTGAGTAACATGGAGGCTGTGAGGAGGGAACTCTTAGGCACAGTGCTGCTCTAGGCCTTGTTCTTATTTCAGGTGTGTAGGCTCACAAGCATAGTCATTAGTATCAGGGGCTCACTGTTGGACCTCATTCCTTCCTGGTCCTTACCGTTGCACCTGGGGGACTGCCGCTGCTCCCCTAGGGACCACGACAGAGCCCCCCCCGGCCAGGAACCCGGTACCCCCCCAGCTGTTGTTTTTAATTGTTTCCACTATGAGTATATCCAAACATTTCCATGCACCCTGGACACATGCCCTGTATAACTCCCTGTCAACCATATATCGCCTGTCAATAACATCCCATACCAGTATTCCTCCGCTGCCATTGTTGAACCACTCTGTGATCCAAAACTTCCTGAAAAGTGAAGCCCAATATAATGTCAGGTTCCCTTACTAGTAAAATGGAATATAGCGATGAGTTTAAAGGTTAGATATAGAATACATATTGATTTGGAAAAATTCTACTTCCCATCTTTTTCTTTTCTTTTTTCCTAATTATTGAGCTTCTCTTCACAAGAGCCATAGATCACAGTATTTCATATATACAATATACAGTACTCCCACATATTCATTATAAAACCTTTTCCCTTCCACAGCGATAATCTTTTAACTTATTCATATCATATTTACTGAAACTGATGTACAGATATTGAGACAATAGCTTTCAAACAAGGTGACATTTGTGTTTACATTGTGGTTTATACTTTAGGCTATAGAGTTTTCTAAATTTTTTAGTTATCCTATGTTTTACATTATGGTTTACATTATTAGTCTGTCATCCCCTATATGTTTTTGGTGTAATATTACATGTTTTATATCCATCCTTGTGTACTCTTGTGAAACACTTCTTTTGCCCTCACATTTACTTTGGTTCCATCTATTCAATATCTATTTCCCCCTTCCCTTGGGGCCCACAGTGACAGTCAATCTTCATTTCTTGAGGAGCCATGTTCAGAGATACTTGTAACAGTGTTGAGGGCTTGACTTGCTCAACTGCCCTAATGCCCTGGGAGCCACCCTTTCTCTCGAGAGATACAGTTCCCTCTATTTGATGGCATTAGTCCTCCCCAGGATGTGGGTCTACCTTCACTTTCATTTTATGGGTCTCTACCCAATGGTATAACACACTCTGGCAAAATGAGCATTCAGATATTCCCTAGGTGTCTGTCCTGTGTCAGATTATCCCCTTTGAGTATCTTAAACAGGTAACTTTCCTAATTTTATTTTGAAAAGGTTTTCTCAGCATTTTACTTTCAACCAACACCTGAGAATCTCCTATGTTCGTATGTTGCCCCTCCCTCCCCCAAATTTTTTGGGCAGGCATTGGGTCTTAATATGGATTCCTGGAGGCCTTATAAAGAGAAAGAAATGGGAAACCAGAGAGTGAGAAAGAGCCACAGGGGAAGCTGGATCAGCGGGATCCTGGAAGAGAATGGAGAGGACCTCTCCATGTGATGGAGGGAAGAAATTCAAGCCAAAGAACCCCAAGGACTGCCGCTAGCCTGACCTCCAACGCTGCAGTCTCCGGGGGAATAGCAAGCCTTTCGAGCCTCCATAACCCTGAGACAATGAACCCACACTGTCTGAGGCCAACTCATTTTGTGGTATTTGTCATCGCAGTCTGGCAAACTAAAGCACCTCATGGTGGGCCTTCCAGAAAATGCTGAGCTCCACCCGGGGCCTTGCGTGCCTGGCACTGGGGCGGGCAATCAGTGCTACTGACCAATGCTGTAGATCATTTCCAATTTTCCTTTATCTCGGAGGGGGGGGTTTTCTTCATTTATTTAGGAGGCACCTTAGGTCTCCTGGCCAAGGACACAGGTGGGAGAGATTGGAAAGATTTCTAGACTCAGAGTTGGACACACATAGGTTTGAATTCAAAACCCTGCTCCCCTTGCCATCTTGGGCAAATCCGCTCACTTCTTGACCTTCAGTGTACCCCTCTATAAAATGGAAATAACTATAATATATATGCAAAATAATAGTATCAAATGGGAGTGGCACTGCGAGAGGTAAGGAGATCACTGGCCTTGCATAGGGCACTCCCCTTTGTGCATCCCCTCGCTCCTCCCCCGGGGTCCGTGGCACATATTCTGTGATTTTGGGGGTTGGCAGGGCTGGGGGATGCCAAAAGACCCAGGTCTCAGGCTGATGGACCAGGCGATTTTCCTGAGATACAAAGATGGGGAGGGGCCTGACAGACAGGCAGTGCCAGCAGGTAGAGCAGGCTGGAGCTGCACAAGGACAAGTGCCGTTGCCTCTGGCCCAGGCACCTTTGCCTCGCAGCCCTTGTTGGCAGAAGACCTGAAGTCTGTTTTGCCCTTGCTGCTGTGTGACCTCAGGCAAGCCCTGTAGTCACTCTGGGCCTGGAGTTCTCAGGGGCAAGGTAGAACTTCCATTCCCTGGTCCACGGCAGACCTGGGAGAGAGGGAGCGAGGGAGGAAAGATGGCATGGGCCACTGTGCATTTATTGAGCACCTACCGCATGCCAGGCAGAACTTGATGTCAGGGACTTCTCCGATGGGTGCGTCCTGAGAAGGGGCTTTGCGGACCCCAAAACTCTACAGCTGTGAGTTCCTGGGGTCCCAGCCAGGGCAGGCCGCTCCTTCCTGCCTCTGCAGGGGGGCAGGTGATGCCGCTTGGTCCAGCCTGAGTCTGACAAGCTGGCAGTCTGTCTCACAAACAGCCTCCTGTGACAGACCCACGACCCACAAGAGAAGCCCTGTGCCTGGGGAGCCGGAGGCAGGACCCCAGGGTTCTCCTCCAAAGCCTTGCCCTACCTGTCCCACTGCCCCCCCCTCCCCCCACCCCGCTGAGCCCACAGCCAGGCGCTCCCAGAGCGGCACAGAGCCATCTCTCCAGGATTCCTTGCAAGGCGGAGCTTGGGGCTGCCCTTTGCGGGGGCTGGGGGCCCCTGAGGCTTGCCCGAGCCCCCCGTCCCCCGCCTGCCCGCCACCCCTCCGGTGTTGCCCTCCGAGCCCCGGTACCTGCCGAAGCCAGCCACTTCCTCGGGCTGTTTGCTAAAAGCCCCGGGTCCTTCCGGCCGGGCCGCGAGGAAAGAGCATAAAAATTTCTGGATGACATCCTTTCACCTTTATTATACACAGAGGCCTCTCATCTCCTCCTTTCAAGAGGGCCTCTCCACCCGCCGCGGCGGGGGCGGCCCGAGCCGTCAGCGCCGCTTTGAGGCCGGTTTATCTGCAGGGAGGAATGTCTGCGAGGCCGGCTTAATGGAGCCCCCATCCATCACGGCGCCCGCCGCGACCCCGAGCCCCTCGCGGGGCAGGGCGGGGTCGGGGCGCGGCGGTGCGCCTGGGGGGGGCTCGGGGGAGGTGCGCCTGGGGGGGCTTGGGGGAGGGGGGCCTGGGGGGGGCTCGGGGGAGGGGGGCCTGGGGGGGCTCGGGGGAGGTGCGCCTGGGGGGGCTTGGGGGAGGTGCGCCTGGGGGTGGGGGAATTAGGGAAGTTATGCTTGGACTGAGGGACTAGGGAACTGCAGCGTGTTGCGCTTGGGGCTGGGGGTGCCAGAGTCCCTCGGGGACATGTGCCACCACCCCCTGGCTCAGTGCAGGGAGGGCAGACACGGCCTGCCGCAGCTCCCTGGGGTCCCACTTTAGAGCAGCCGGGCAAGGGGGCTTAGAAAGAGCCAGCTCAAGCGGGCGGGGTCTGCGTTCCCGCGGGAACAGGGAGAAGGGGCCAGGGGAGAGCCAGGACTGGAGAGAGCCCGGACAGGGGAGGGTTGGAGAGGAGCTGGGGACATTTACCAGCACTGCAGTGAGAAGGAAGGGGGTTTTGGGGGGAGCACTGGGTGGGCAGGGGTCAAGCGCACACTCCCAGGGCCGATGACTGTGGGTGCAAATCTTGTCAGTACCCAAGCCAGGACCCCGACTCCGTTTTTTTTTAACAAAAACGTGTTTTTCACATGGTTGTAACAGCTCTGAACTTTCCAAGTTCACGACGACAGTGTAAATCATGGACAATCACATCTCGCTTTGTAAATAATTCCCCAAGCGCCGTCTGACTTCAGAAAGCGACCACCCCGCCTGTGCCTGCTCACGACTGCTCTCGAGGAGATGTGTATTCATAAGTGAAAGTAGTTAAGGAGCCTCCATTTCCAAATTTCACGTATTTAAAAAGAGGTGCTGACAACACGTGGTTGAATATTGTCTTCCTTCTCTGAACTCCAGTTTATACTTGCCTCACACGCGTCTGAGTGATTCCTTATGTTGTCTGGCGTGGCAGGGCCTCCGCATCTGTGTATTGAAATATACGTCTTTAAAAATTAAGTATGCATTTCCTTTTGTGTCTCCTTAAGTTGCCCTTGGGCCTTCTATTGGTTTTGGAATGATATGTTTGGGTAGGTTATGTTGTCCACTGATTTAATTTCAGGCGGGGAGCAGGCTGTCCACAAGTCCATCAGAGCTGGGGTGCTGGCTCCCAACTTGGGGACAGCTGCCCACTCCGGGATGGGTGCCCCCCCGGGGGTGCCCCTGTGGCTCTGCGCCTCAGACCCTTGGCAGCAGGTGGCAGGGTGGTGCCCAGGGATGTCCTGGGAATCCCACAGTCCCTGGCTGCACACCCAACCGCGCAGGGCGCCGGTGCTGTAGCCCTGGGCAAGCCACAGCTTTTTCACCACCGTGACAGGAGGAGTGTGCACCATTTAAACAAAGCCTGCAAGGACCCAGTACCCCCGCCCCAGGTCCACAGTGCCCTTTCTTCCTTCCCACCAGGAGCAATGGGGGAATGCCCCACGGGTGGGCATGCAGCCACAGCGGCTGGGACGCGCGATGGACCTGGGTCCGAGCTGAACATCAGCCATCACTAGGCACGCGCTGTGGGGCGCCGAGCCGCCCGGGGCTGCAGGTCCTGGGTGTAACCAATGAGCATAGCAAGCCCAGGCTCTGCATTTTCTGCTCGTGTTCTCATGAGGAAGGCAAGGCAGGACCAGCTGAACAGAAAATAGGATTGTTTCAGAGGGAAGGGTGTGGGGGGCTGCAGGGGCTCTAGCTCGGGTGGCCAGGGAAGGCTTCTCCGGGAGGGGGCAGAGGCATGCGGGGTGAGCTGGAGGTGGGTTCACCCCGCCCCAGAGGGTGCGCATGTTCTCTCGGTTGGGAGACACTGAGCCAAGCTGTGTGTGTGCATGTGGCCATGTCACGAAGCCAGAAGCAGGGGCTTTGACCCTGGGCCGTGGTCGGACCCAGTCCACGGGCTGTGTGAGATCTTGCTCATCGCTGAGGGAGAGGGTCTTGGGGGAAGCAGGGAGCAGAAGTGGTGAGTAATGAGGCCCGGAATTTATACTGGGTCAGATTGTGGAAACCATTCAGAAGTTAGACTAAGGAGATGAGGCTTTGTCCTAGAGTGCAGGGTTTCCAACATGAACTCTGATTTCAAAGGGTTCTAGTAGGTTTCTAGTTTGGATGCATTTAGAGGCAGGAAATGACAAGACCTCAGCTTAAACGATGAGGACATGTCCTGTCTCCTCACCAGGAAGCCGTGGGGTGGGGACCTGTCCAAAGTGGATTCAGCAGCCTCACGACCTTGGGGTACCAGGCCAGTGGATTTGTAGTGCTTCTCTCCCACTTGAGCACAAGGTGGCTGCCACTGCTCTGGCCATTACGTGCTCACAGGACCACATCCAAAAGCAGGCGTGTGAAGTGTGTATGTGTGCCTTGGGCTGTGGGAGGCACTTTAGACATATACCCCCCTCCCCTGGGAATGTTTCCTTACATTTCACTGGGCAGAACTGCCCACCCTCCTTAGCTGGAAAGTGACATGAGGATCTGACTCATTTGCCCTTCCAGAGAGAATGTTCAAGGGAGAGAGGGGTGTTACTAGCTGTTGGCAGTCAGCCTCCACAGCCTGCTACACAGGGTGTAGTAAGGGAGGGGAAACGGGGTGAAGCAAAGCTAGGTGGGCTTCCTGTGCAGGACTTCTCAGAGCCTTTATGTTTGTCTAGGCTCTCTAGGCATTTCCCAGAGCATCTCATGGGACGATGTTCTGTGGACCACTTCCTCGGGGAAGCACTGCTAAGGGCAACAGGGAGCTCCTGCAGGCACCGTCAGGTCTGGGTGGGAGCAGGGTGCCCTCACGGCTGCTGTGCAGGCTGGCCTGGAGCAAGAGGCAAGGGAAGGGGCCTGGATGGGGGCTGGAGGGGCCTGGAGGGAGGCTGGAGGAGGCCAGGGAGGAGGGCTGGAAGGGGGCTTGGAGAAGGACTGGAGGAGGGCTGGAGGGGGGCTGGAAGGGGGCTGGAGGGGGGCTGGAGGGGGTTGGAGGGGGCTGGAGGAGGGCTGGAGGGGGGCTGGGGGGGGCTGGGGGGGCTGGAGGGGGCCACATGATGGTGGATGAGGAGCCCTGCTGGGTCAGGCCCTGGGTAAGAAGAGGGGAGGGTGAATCCCCCGATATTGTCTTAAACTCATGTGATTGTGCTTGGAGAAGAAACCAAACGCCTCCCAGCCCAGAGGAAAACTGCAGGCCTGAGGCACCAGGATCGTTGAGCTTAATATCATTTCGTGGCCCTGTTCAGGGCCAGCAAATCCCATGTCCCCGGAGCCCAGGCTCCCCGGAGATGGGATGGGATCCACCCGCTAAGCCAGGAGCATCTCTTCATCCTCATTTGTTCCTGCACTCATTCCTCCTTTCATCCAGCCAGCCATTCAAGAAACACTTACTAGCGCTCAGTGGGGACCTGGAGATAATGAAAGGCCCTCAAGAAACTCTCTGTCTAGTGCTGACGACAGGCTTGTAAACAAACCATCACCAAGTGCTGTGGAGGCTGCAGCGAGACCACGCGGGGGCACCCCGCCCCCGAGGGGCACCCTGCCACTGAGCGCGCGCAGAGACAAAGCCCATTTTATTAGCAGCTGAAATGGACCTGACCTTGAGAGCCAAGAAGCACGGGCTGGGGCATCCAGGAGGGGCCGGGGCACAGTGCGTGGGGTCTGCCAGCAACAGACCGATGCAGGGGTGCATCGCTGGACACGTGGTCTATTTCCACCTCTGCCCCCCCCCCAGGTGTGGAAACACCCGAGCCCCCTCCCTGCCCGTCCGGGCCCCAACCTCTCGGGGTGGGATAGAACAACCCAGCACATGATCTCTGGAATAACACCCGCCATCGGGGTGGTTGTGGGGGCAGAGCCTCCGGGCCCAGGTGTAAAAGGTGCGTTCCCCACCCCCCGCGCCCACCCTCTGCAGCCTGCCTAAGCCGGCTGTTTACACAAGCAGCAGCTATCAGTGCGAGTAACCTGCCTCCGCTAATGGAATGCCTGCCTGCCTGGTGGCCCGGCCCTCTGACAGCTGCGAGATGCTTTGGGGAAAGGCTTTTGACTCCCTGTGACATTAGGGTACAATCTCCGGCTTAAAGGCCCCTGCCCCCTCCAGCGATGGGGTAAGTGCAGACGCACATAAAGGACGGCTCCGAGAACAAAAGACCCTGTGGGGAGGTGGCGGGGGCGGGGGGGGGGGGGGGCCGGCGGTTCTGGGGAAGAGTGTGGCTCTGGCTGCATGAGCTGATTCCTCCTTCTCCTGTGGGAGGTTGATGTTCTCAGGAGAGAGCCGAGGATGGGGCCAAGGCAACCACACCTACCCCCAAAAAATGCTTTAAATGTACAAGCCCTCTATAGTCCCTGATGACACTTTGAGCCAAGAGCCCAGATTCTTGGTCAGTCTGGGCTGGGTTCCCGCTGTGTGGCCTTGGGCAGATGGTTTGCCTCTCTGAATCTTTTCTCTGATCTCGGTGCTCCCCAACATGGGAGAACTTGTGCCACAGGGCACATGGCATTGGTTGGGGTGTGCAGATGTGGCTTCGAATGGCCCAGGGGAGAGGTACTCCCTTTCCAGTCCTCTTTGTGGCCTCCGGTGAGGTCAAGGGCAAGCGCCACCGTGCTCTCGGAGGCCTTCAGCTCCTCGGGAAAGCTCGCCTTTCCCCAGCTCAGAGCCCTGGAAGGCAGCTGCAGCCAGCTAGAATTCAGTACCATGGTTGGGTTTTCATTGCCTCCATTTTCCTAGTTATTCTTCGATTTATGCCAAGTCCTATTGGGTTTTACGGTGGCGATAAAACGTTTCCTTAGGCGTCGGTTAATTTCAGGAGAAGGAGGAAAATCCATCGAGAGGGAATGGAGTCAAGGGCAGTCCAGGTGAGCCAAGGGCTCGGCGGAGTTGCGGATGGCCGGAGTTGACGAGACCTCAGGTCAGGGGGCGGCCCCCGGGACCCTCCGGCTCTGGGAGCCCACAAGGGTGGCCCGCGGACCTGGGCTCCCACTCAGCTTTGGACGCTGACGTGCCAAGGGCGGCCCTTCCTGGGCCCCTCGCCTCTGGGCTGGCCGGGGCCAGCGCCCACTGCGGTTCCCCGCTCTCCCGCGCTCTGTGCAACCGGGCGGCACAGTTCCCAGGCTCCTTTGCGCTCCTGCTTGTCAGCGCACTCAGCCAATGGGATGTCCTGGCGGGAGAGGGAGGGCGGGAGAAAGGCGAGCCAGGCGCCGCTTCCGGTCGCTCTGCCGGCCTGGCCCAGCGAGGCAGCGTCTTGGGGGCCTCGGCTGTCCGCCGCCGTCACCGCC
This sequence comes from Dasypus novemcinctus, assembly GCF_030445035.2. Taxonomy (NCBI): domain Eukaryota; kingdom Metazoa; phylum Chordata; class Mammalia; order Cingulata; family Dasypodidae; genus Dasypus; species Dasypus novemcinctus. Next base: position 13,660,237 of record NC_080680.1, on the reverse strand, counting down.
GGGACCCCTACTCTGTATGAAATTCCTGTGTCTAGAGCCCTGAGTCACAAAGTCCACCTGTGAGCGGAGACCCCCGGTGTCCCCGGCGCCCTGCTCGCCCCTGCCCTGAGATGTGTCGGGTCTCCATGCACGTGTCCTGCTCTCTTCCGCCCGACGGTCCTCCGAGGGTGACCGGCCGTTTCGCGGTGAATCTTTCCTCTCTTTGTGGGCGCCCCTCGGCGCAGCCTCGTCCCTGGCATCTGGGCCTCCTCTAGTTTCTGCTGTGTGTGTGATAGAAGGACCGTGGCGGCAGGGCGCGGAGGAGCGCGACGCCACGCGCCCGGGCCCGCCGCCTACCCTCCAGGATTCCAGTCGGTAAAACCGGGAAGGGGCCGCGTCCCGCCCAGCCCGGAGGCAGGTCACGCCACAGGATGTGTCACATCGGCGCGGCTGGAGGCAGCCGTACGGCTTTTTGCTGTTTTAATACTTTCTGTCTGAAAAACATTCCCATAAGATGGGAGCCTGGGGTGGGGTGGGGCGGGGGCTGGTTCGCCCGCTCGAGAGCGTCCATCCCAGGCTCTGAGGGCTATTTGTTAGTCACAAGTGGGCCGGCCTCTCCGTTACAAAATTCCAAGCGGTCATTAATTACTCACTAAGACGGCAGGATTTTGAGGGAGGTTTGGAGCTAAACGATGGAGGAATGCACCCTCCCCCGTGACACGTCAGCCCTCCCCCGCCTTGGCGGTGACTCGAGACCAGGATGAGAGAAGGCGAGACCCCTCAGAAACGTCTTGGAGGGAAGGACCAGTGCTAACTCAATTACTTTCTTTTATTAATGGCGGTTTTATTGAAATATAATTCAATGTCATAAAATATACGCCTTTCAAGGATAAATTCAGTGGATTTTAATAGGGAATTGCACAACCATCTCCATTATCTAACTCCAGAACATTTTTGTCACTCCAAAAATAAATCCCTTACCCATTAGCATCACTCTCCCTTCCCTCCTCCCCCACTCCGGCTCCTGCTAATCTCCTTTCTGTCTCTATGGATTTGCCTATTCTGGAAATTTCATAGAAATTGAATCAGACAATATGTGGTCTTTTGTGTCTGGCTTCTTTCACTTAGCACAATGTTTTCCAGTTTCATCCCCGTCGTAGCATGTAGCAACGTATAGAACTTCATTCCTTTTCATTGCCAAGTAACATTCCATTGTATGGACGTACCAAATTTTGTGTGCCCATTCATCTGTGGATGGGCATTTGGGTCGTTTCCACCTTTTGGCTGTTGTGAATAATGCTGCTGTGAATATTTATAGATAAGGTTTTCTGTGGGCATGTGTTTTTATTTCTCTTGTGTATAAACCTAGGAGTGGAATGCTGGGTCAAAACTGTTTTCCAAAACAGCTGCACCATTTCACATGAGGGTTCAGATTCTACCTCATCTTTGTCAATGCTTGTTATTTAGATTTTAGCCATCCGAATGGGTATGAAGTGTCAGCTCATTGTGGTTTTGATTTGTATTTTCTAACAACTAATGATGTAGAGCATCCTTTTATGTGCTTGTTGGCCATTTGTATATCTTCTTTGGAGAAATGTCTGTTCGGAAACTTGGTCCATTTTAAAAATTGGGTTATTTGTCTTTTTATTATCCAGTTATTAGGATTCTTTATATGTTCTGAATACAAGTCTCTTATCAATTACATGATTTGTAAATATTTTCTCCCTTTCTGAGAGTTGCCTTTTCACTCTCTCGATGGTGTCCTTCAAAAGCACAGAAGTTGTAAATTTTGTTGAAATCCAATTTATTCACTCTTGTTGTTTGTCTTTTGGGTATTGGATCTAAGACACCATTGTCAAAGCCAAGGTCATGAAGATTTACTCCTGTGTTTTCTTCTAACACTTCTATAATTTTAACTCTTACCTTTAGGTTTTTTATCCATTTTAAGTTCATTTTTGTTTTTGTATATTTTTCTTTGGAACAATTATTTTTGTGAACTGACTACCTTGAGATGATACTTTATGAAAAAACATTGTGATCCCTGTTTTATGTTGTTTATTATTAACAATACTCCAGATAATGGAACTAGCTGTCATCTCATTTCCTCCTACTACCACCCGCTGTGGTGTTAGTGAGTCCATGTCACAGCTGGGGAAACCGAGGCTATGGGCAGGAGGTACAGAGTGGGAGGAGCCCACACTTTTGGGGTCCATACTGCAAGCCCTCCTGCCCCCCTCCCACCCCAGCTAGGGAGCGGACTGACCTCCTTACTCCCCAGATTCCTTCTTTGGAAACTCCTATATAGACTGCTTTGGGTTGTTTGAATTGTAGATGGCTAGTTTTCTGGGGCTCTTGGCTTCTTAAATAATCAGCCTCATCTGTGGGAAAGAGGAAGGAAGGAAGGGAGGGAGAGAGGGAGGAAGGGAAGGAGGGAGGGAAAGAGGAAGGTAGAAAGGGAGGTAGGGAAGGAGGAAGGAAGGAAAGGAGGGAAGCAGGGAGGGAGAGAGGGAAGGAGGGAGGAAGAAAGGGAGGGAAGGAGAGAGGGAAAGGAAGGAAGGGAAGGAGGGAAAGAGGAAGGAAGGGAGGGAGTAAGGAAGGGAGGGAGGGAGGAAGGAAGGAAAGGAGGGAAGCAGGGAGGGAGAGAGGGAAGGAGGGAGGAAGAAAGGGAGGGAAGGAGAGAGGGAAAGGAAGGAAGGGAAGGAGGGAAAGAAGGAAAGAGGAAGAAAGGGAGGGAGAAAGGAAGGGAGGGAGGGAGGGAGGGAGAAAGATTAACTCTTCAAAGTAAGAGTTGCGCCCTCCCTGGGCCCCTGTAGTAAATGGAGAGAACATGCAAACATGAACTAAGTCACGGGGGCCTATCTGTGGAGTGAGCCCTTCAATCCAGGCAGACCAGCCCTCTGTGAGCACAAGTACAGAGACCCAGCCCCCCACAGCCTGGAGTGTGCACCGAGGGACCTGCCACGTCCCGAGGAGCCCCGGCTGGGGGGCCGGGTTCAAGCCCTGGCTTCTGCCCGCAGCCTGGGTGATCTTGGCAGCCACGTGCCCTTCCTGGGGCTCAGGTGCCTCATCTGTCAAGTGCTGGGCTTGGCCAGGACCCTCCCCGCCTGACAGCCTAAGACCCTAAGTGCTGCGGGAGTTAAGGCCAGCAAAACAATCTCCCAGCTTGTCAGGGACCCCTGGTAGCCGGGTTGAGTGATGGTCCCGGGGGATTGACTGGCTGTTTGGGTGTCCCATAAACACGGATGCAAAGTGGCCGGGGGAGGCTCATCCATCTTGCCCGGCGGGGCCACCACACTGACCGCTTTCAGCTGTCGCCCCGTTGACACGGGGTAGTCCAGTGGGGTTGCTCGACCACTGATGAGTTTCGGTGATGAATGGATCTGCACCACAGAGACGCCGCATCTCAAGAAGGCCTTTATGTTTCAGCAGGGTGGGGTCCCGGTGGAGGCACAGGTGCGGGGAGGATGTGGGGAGCAGAGCCGTTCTGCGGGGTCCACCGTCCTGAACTTGGGGGGCTGGGAAGGAAGAGCAGGGCTGTGAAGCCAAGTGCTCTGGGGTCCACGGAGGGAACCACAGCAGGTGAGCTGAGTGTCGGGAGTATTTTAACTCAATCACAATAGACTCGCAGGGATTTCCTTCGATTCTCCAAAACTCTGTTGCTCCATTTTTTTCTGAAGCCTTGCTGTCCTTTTGGTCTCTCTCTTGACCATAGCTCAAACAGCCACGCCAGTCTGGTGGTAAATGGAGGCAGACATAGGGCTCTATGGGGGACAATATAGAGTAATGGGGACTGTGGCAGGCAGAGAACAAAAATGCTAGCCAGGCCACAAAGGAATACAGCTCTAAAGTCCACCAAGGAACCCCTGGGCACCCAGACAAATAAGTCTTCCAGCCAAGGCCAGCCTATGGCAACCTCTGGAATCATTGATAAAGGTTGACCAGTTAGTCCTCCCTCTGCAATTTAGACCATTGTTTTTGGGGTTGAGGACTTATAGAGGGAAATAAATGGCATGACCATTGATGGACTTGCACTGCTGGGTGCTCACCTCTGCCCTGCTTGCAGCACTCCACTCTACCAAGAGCCAGACTGACGTGCCCAAGGTCATTCAGAGAGTGGGATCCAAAGGATCCCCACCATGCCCCCATGGGTGTTATTATGGGCAGTTCTGAGCACTGTCTCTTCTGCTCTTGCTTTAATTGCTGTACAATGCTCCAGGGTCTCCCACAGGACCTGGGAAAGGGAAAAGGTTCCTGACTGGGGTGGTTGGGGAACTAGCTCCAGCCACAGGCAGAGGTGGGAGCCACACACCCACAGGGACCTGGGGCTGGAGGGGCCTCCAGGGAGATGGTGGGGGACAATTCAGGGCAATGCTAATTGCCCTGGTTTTATTGCACTCCCACCTCCTGCTATCTCCACAGCTATCCTCTGCCATGCCCTGCTAGAAATGCAGCCTTTGGGTGGCAGGAAGGGAGTTCCTCTGCAGCTTTCCTCGAGGTAGGACATCTGTCCCCTGCGTGTATACCCCCATGATGGTGAGCTCATCACCTGTCAAGTGGCCCTTGCTTCCTTACTTCTGATCTCCATATCTTCCCCCCATCCATACCTTCCCTGTCCCTCCCCTCCTGGGGGTTCCAGCTCTGCTCTCCAGACCTGAGGACTCCATCAGCTCCCTTGGGCCTGGGTCAGCCCTGCAGAAACTTGGGGACAGCCAATGCATTTCCCCTAGGCTATTCCATGAGGCCTTGGGCTCTCCAGCTCCTCAGCACCTGAGCTGCCTCCTCCAGGCATGCTCCCCATCCAGCCCCAGGGCCCAGACTCAGTTCTCCTTCCTATGGACACTCACTTCTCCTGCCCAACTGGCCACCTGAGACCAGCTCCAAGCACTTGGGGGCAGAAAGCCTTGCCTGGTCCTTGGTCCCCTGTAGATGCCAACGGACCACTTCTAGGAAGTACTGTGTGTGCTCACCAATCAGAGTGGACAGCTGGACAGTGTCAATGTCTCCTTCTCTCCCCCATGGTTGTCTTTAAAGCTGTTCCTAAATGTCTTGTTCTCCCTCTCCTTCCTGGTATTTCCCTGTTCCCTTTCAAGTTAGGTGAGGCAGTGTGATTTGCTTGGCTAGTACATGCATGTAGAAGTGATGTGTGTAGCACTGAGTGGAAGCTTTAAGAGCCCATGCCTGACAGCCAGTGGGGTCCCTCACTGACCCATGCGAGGTGGAGAGTGCGAATGAGAACTCAACCTTTGTTGTGTTAAGCTGTTGTGTTGGGCTTGTCTGTTACTGCAGCATAACCCAAACCATCCTGACTAATACATCCCTGAAACTATAATTAGGGCAAAACTCATGCCCTCCTCCACAGCAGAATGTCCTCCTGCTCTTTTGAGGCTGTTACTAGAGCACATGAAATTCTCTCCCTCAATGTAACACTTCCGCCACATAGTCCAGGACATGGGAATTTTCAAAAATGTTTGTTGAATGAATGAATGTATCTCTTGTCATTCCACACTATCCGTAGGGATGCACTATATGGCATTAAGATCAAATCCAGACTCTCCTTTAGGACTCACCTGGTCCCTTGCCAACGTCCCAACCTCCTTGCCTCCCCTGCCCTCTGCCACTGTGCCAAGGTCACCCTGGCTTGTGCACACTTGGCCTCTTCCCCCCAGTGCCTCTGCATGGTTATCTTGCATGTCTAAGGCTTCCGCCTAAAGGTTCCCCTCAGGGACTCCATGCCCGAGCAACCTGTCTCAAGCCACCCTCTGCCCACATCACTCATTTTTAAAAAAACTCCTTATTTGGAAAGAACTCCAAATTTACAGAAAAGTTGCAAGAATAGTAATGATATAGAGAACACCACATACTCTCTGCCTATTTTTAACCTTTTATTATTTGCTTTATTATTTTTTCTCATCCTCTCCCTCTCCCACCCTCTCTCTCACTGTTTGAAGACAAGTGGCAGTCACGGCTCTTTAGCCCTAAATACTTCAGTGTGTATTCCTAAGAATCAGGTCATGCTTTTACATAGCCACAGTTCAGTCCTTAACTCCAGTAAATTTAAAAATTGGTAGAAGTCTTTTCTCTGATCCACTGTCCCTAGGCCAATTTTGTCAGTTGACCTCCTAAGTGTCCTTTATAGAATTTCTTTTCCCTGTGGTGCAGGAGCTGCTCCAGGAGCAGGAGCAGGCATTGCATTTATTACATCTCTTCTTCGGTCTCCCTTTATCTGAAACATGTCCACAGCTTTCCCTGGTCTTTCATTCATCGGCATTTTTGAAGCAACAGTCAGTCTTTTTTTTCCAACGGGCTCTCCTCACTCGGGGTTTGTCTGATCTTTCTTTCTGCTCAGGTGTGGGTCACGTCTTCCCAGAGGGTGGTAGGGGTGCACGGGAGGTAGCGCCCTTGGGGCGTCCAGCTGAGGCACCCAGTGCCCACTCCTTCGTGACAGTAATTTTCACCATCACCCCTGCTGAGATGTTGCTTGATTTTTCCCACTGTTAAACCAATGCTTTTATCTTTTTAAAGATTTATTTATTTCTTGCCCCTTCCCTGCCCCCTCCCCAGTTGTCTGCTCTCTGTGTCCATTCACTGTGTATTCTTGTGTCTGCTTATATTCTTATCAGCAGCACTCAGAATCTGTATCTCTTTTTGTTGTGTCATCTTGCTGCATCAGCTCTCTATGTGTGCGGCGCCATTCCTGGGCAGGCTGCACTTTTTTCGCGCTGGGCGGCTCTCCTTATGGGGCGCACTCCTTGCGCATGGGGCTCCCCTACATGGGGGACACCCTGCGTGGCACAGCACTCCTGGCACGCATCAGCACTGCGCATGGGCCAGCTCCACACGGGTCAAGGAGGCCCGGGGTTTGAACCTTGGACCTCCCATGTGGTAGGTGGATGCCCTATCCGTTTAGACAAGTCCGCTTCCCAACCAGTGCTTTTTATTTACACTTCCTTGCCTCTAATAAGCAGTCTGTGGACAGACGCTGGAGAGCATGGGGATATCCTACTGCTGGACAAAATTTCCCATTGGGATTAGTAATCGTTGATGATTGCTGCCTGAGCTGATATTTCTTACAATGGTTACAAATCCCATTTCAACCCCAGCCCTCCTCCCACACTTACCACTCGGCTCCAGCATTCTACTGCAGAAAAGAATGCTCCCTTCCCCCCCATTATCTATCCACTGAGCAGCAGTATGAACTCCTGATTTTCAGGGGCTTATAATAATTACTCCATTTAATTATTTGGGTGTCTATTGCCTTAGATTTGGTTGGTGAGAACCCCTGCAAACTGGCTCCTGCATCCTTGTAACCCATTACCTTTTTTAAAGCATTTGCTTACTTTCTGATATAAAGTCCAGGCTTACATTGTATCAATCCTGCTCCAGCTTTGGAATCGGCCATGCCTCCGAGAAGCCCTGGTTCCTTTTAGTGGGGAATGGTATTAGAAGCCAAGACCCGTTTTCCTTATTACAGGCTGCCTTTGCTTCCAAGTCCTCTCGATGGCCAATGCTAAAAAATATACACGATATGCACCGATATTCACCTACAAACATATACAGACGGATGTGTGCATACCACATCACCTTCTGTCCCATCACTCCACCATTTCATTTATTTATTTTTCGTAAAACCTGGCATGCTCTGCAATGATATGGTTCATTAATCTGTTACCACTGTCTGTCTGTCTCTCTGATTAGTACATAAGTCCCTATGGGAGCAGGGTTAGCCCATCTCACCCGTCACTGTATGCCCAGAGCAGAGTAGGGCTCCAGCAGCTCCCTAATGAGTAAGTGAGCCTTTCTGGACCTTCATGAGCTTTGGCTGATGTTACCAGGTTCGCGGCAGGGGTCCACAGAACAAGCCAGCTGGGCCACTTATCTGGAGCCCCCATGGTGCTTGAGCTTGCCCACAGCAACTGTGTGTGTACAGCCTGCCTCCCAGCCCCTGTCCTCACTGTAGGGGATCGAATTATGAGCTCCCATTTAGCCATGTTCTTGGTCTTGAGCTGCATGGCTGTGGGTGGGAGCCCGTTGTAAATAGGATCTCTTTTTTTTAAAGATTTATTTTATTTATTATCCCTAGCCCCTTGTTGTTTGCATTTGCAGTGTCTGTTGTGTGCTGGTCTTCTTTTTAGGAGGCACCAGGCACAGAACCCAGACCTCCCATGTGGGTGGGAGGTGCTTGAGCCACCTCTGCTCCCTGCTTTGTTGGGTCTCTCGTTATGTTTTCCTCCTTGTGTCTCTTGTGGCATCATCTTGTTGCGTCAGCTTGCTGTGCCAGCCCATCAAGTCAGTTTGCTGTCTTGCTTGTCCTCAGGATCTCTTCAAGATGTTATTTTACTGAAGGTGTGGCCCAGCTGAATGCAACTGGGCCGTAATCCAGATGACTGGAGTCCTTTATAAGCAGAAGAAACTCAGGAGAGAAAGCCACGGGAGATGCCGGAAGTCGGCTACAACCCGGAAGAGAAAGGAGAGGACATCGCTCTGCGATGGGAAAGCCAAGGAAACCGAGGCCTGCCGACCAGCCAGGCTCTGAAACCACGAGCTCGTGAACTCCCAATGTTTAAGCCAACCCACTAAGGGCATTTGCCACGGCAGCCTGGCAGAGGAAGACACGTCCCCAGAGCAGGTTCTATCAGGGAGGTGTGACTGCCTACCCCCTGGTGAGCCCAGCTACCTGACCCAACTCCCGGGTCCCACATCGAGAGGTGAGCAGCCATCAGCGGCACTCGGCCCCAGAAGGCTCCGCAGCCCTGCGCTTTGGGGACTCACAGCCCCATTTCCCATTTGGGGAAACCGAGGCCCTGAGCGGCTCCGACACCTTTGGAAAGAGGTGGTGGAGGGATTTCTGCCCGCACTGACGCTGCAGTTCTTAGGTCCCGACTCAGGTGAACAATCCACTTGGACGGACGTTCTGTCTGTGCAGAGAGAAGCGCCTGCGTCCTTGGAGCCGGCCGAGCTTGTTCACGTCTCAGCTGGATGTGTGAAAAAATTTGTTCTAAAAATCTCTCGTCAGATGCCCAGGCTCAGATGGGGCTGCCGTGCGTGAGTCCCGCTCCACCCCGATTCACCTGTCCCCCCCAGGGCGGGAAATTCCCCTGGGGTATTCTTCCTGTCCTCACCCCCATGCCAGGCGCTGGGGCCTAACTCAGGCCCGGCCCTGTCCAGGTTCTGCCCTCGCGTGCTGCGTGAGCTTTACGCGCCCCTCCTCTCTCCCAGCCTCAGTTTCCCCATCTGTAATGAAAGCTAAGTACCCACCCCCTCGCAGGCCTCGGAGGCCTTGGGCAGGAGGCCCAGGAGGTTCTCTCTCTGTCCCCCAGACTCCTCTCAGCACTGCCCGTGTGACCAGCCAACGCAAGAGAGGGGAGGGTAGCTCATTTTTCAAACAAAACGGTATCAGATGTGTGATTTGGCTAAAAAAATATATATTTCTGGCAATGGCTTGCGCGTTGCTCGAGAGGGAACTGGAGTGGGGGAGGAGGTGGAGAGGAGGCCGTTCCAGTGGCCTTAACTCCCCCCGCCAGATAAGTGTGCAGTGATTAGGCACGACCATTAGTTCTAATGGGCAGTAATTGGCGATGAGAAATAATTTTCTGGGGCACAACTGCCCCTGGTGCCCCCACGCCCTGGCCCCAGTGATGGGGGGGGGGGCGGGTGGCCAAGGGGACTGATTAACTCCCAGGCTGGAGGAAATGTTGGAGGCACAAAAAGTTTCCAGATCCCAGGGTAATTGAGAGGAGTTATTCCACTTTCCACAGCAGGCTGATGAGGGGCCACCCACCTGCAGGTGAGGGAGGGGCCCTGCTGGGGCTTCCTGCCCAGGTCTGGGCCAGGAGGGAAGGGCTGCGTGCTGGGGGGGCGGGGGCGCAGGAGGAGCCAAGCAAGACCTGGTGTCGGAGGGGCCGGGGGCAATACCCTCTGTGGCCACTGGTGACTGGGGCAAGTTAATTGCTTTGGGGGTGAGGGGGACCTGCCCTGCAGGATGGATTTGAAACAGAAAAGAAAAGGTGGGCACAGGAAGCGGGGAGGGGTGCTGGTGCAGCCACGGCCTTGGAAAACCCATCAACCCGGGAAGGAATGGCCTCTGTGTACCCAACCACGGCCCGGAGAGCAGGACTGCACAGCCTGGCGCTGAGACCCTCCCCCTGGCCTCAGCCCCTCCCCCCAGGCTGGCTTCTCCCATCCACGTGTTCACAGCTCTTCCCGTCTTAAAACTCACAGACAGACAAACCGACTAGCAAGACAGCCTTGCCCGCCCGATTCCACCTTCCTCTGCCCAGAACTGGACTTCTGGAAGGATGCTCGCCCAGGGCCTCTGCTGGCCCATGGGGTGTCTTTGTAGGATTTGGGAAAAGCTGTCCCTCTTGGCCAGGGGATGCAGCCTCACTCCAGAGACCCCGTCAGAAGCTGGGACTCCACGGGTGCATGTGTGCAATGCGAAACCTGCCCAGCTGCCCTCTGCCGCCCTGCCTGGCCTTGTGGTCTCCATTCCTTGCCCCTCACTCCTCTCCACTCTGCCCACCCTGTTTGCATCTTGCCACAGTTGCTTTGTGTGGTTGAACCCAAAGTCCCCACTGCTGTCCTTATCTAGTTGCTTTCTGGACACTTCCTGATGCGTAACCCCCCTCCTTCTGGAAACCACCTTTTGTTTCTGAGAACTTTCCTTCCTCCCCCCTCATCCCACTGCCCTCTCCCTCAATCCAGAGCATCAATTCTGCATTGTGACTTGTGTCCTCGCTGTCCCCAGCCCACCATTCTCTAAAAGCGCCTTGCCTCTGGGACATCCCAGGGCACCACCCTGACCATCTCCGTCCCCTAGACCTGCGCCTACTGTCCTTGGAGCCTGGACTGGGGCCAGTCAGTAAGGGGACGTCTGGCAGTCCCTGAACCCCTGGCGGTGACCCTCAGGGCTCATGTCCACTTCAGCCTGCAGATGGGAAGGCCACAGGGCAGTGGCGTACCTGCCCCATTCCTGCTGCATCCCTGGGCCCAGAGTCCAGCTCAGACCACACAGAGCCCACCCTCTAAGACCTGCGAGCTGAATCCTGCCTTCTTTCCTTCTTCCTCTTTGCCTTCCTTCCTCCCTCCCTCCCATCTATCCATCCATAAATCCATCCACCTTCCCTCCCTCCCTCCTGCCTGCCTGCCTGCCTTTCACAATTGTGTATTAAAAGCAATGAATCTGATGTGGGTGTGCAAGGCAAGCACAACTCCTGCCCTCATGGAGCTCAGGTGCTAACAGGGATCCAAACAACAGACAACAACCAACCTACGGACCAGATCCTTTCAGAAAAGGACACTGAGAATACAACAGCGCATGCCAGGGAGTGGGGAGGCAATTAAGTGGGTGGTCAGTGTCCTCCCTGAACGAACGAATGAATGAGAGGCAGAGCTCTGCTCAATTAGAGTGAGAGCCAAGGGCACCAGGGTCAGGGCTGCAGGGAGCCCACTGTCATGGGGTCTGTGCCCAGGGCTCGGGTGGCCACACCCCACGAACGCGCAGAGGGGATTCCTGCCATGCAAGGAGCCGACTCCGCTGCGCTGAGGCTTCCGGGCTGGGACTCCGCACCAAGAGCACCCGGAGGCGGGCTCCTCTGAGCAGCTCTCTCCTAGAGGCAGGCCAGGGCCTCAGCTTGACAGTGGGCTGGGGCCTCTGCTGTCTCCCTCGCTGACCTGCTGTGTGACCACGGGCGGGCCGCTCCACCTCTCTGGGCCATCGTCCTGTGAAAGCGAGAATCCTGGTGGCCCAGCCTCAGGGGAGGGCTCGATGAGATGGCACACAAAGCACTTCAGGGCCGACAGCTGTAGAGAAGTTCCCGTGGATAGAAGCCGTGAGCTCTGGGGGCTGGAAGGGCGCCAGGATCTGAACTCCGGGCCCTTTGGCCGCAGCGTGCCAAGACCAGCGCAGGGGGCGGCCGTGGAGCAGGCAGCCCCTGCGCTTACTGTGTGCCGGCGCTGTTTTAGACCCCAATCGGAGGTAGGATCCCTTATTACCTACCCACGAGAAGCCGAGACGCAGAGGGATCCGATTACCGGCCCCGGGCGGCGCGGGCACGCTCGCTTCAGAGCCTGCTCTTAAGCTTGGAGCTACGCTGCTACTAATGACTATTATAATAACCCTTATTAAGGCCATCATCATCATCGTTACCCTCCGCAATCACCACCGCCGCTCCCGCTCCCTGGGCACGCCCGCACCCCAGGCGTGCCCGCACCCCTTCACCTCTGCTCCAGTGCCCTCTTGGCGGAGGAGCAGCCTGAGGCTCGGAGGCAGCACCCTGCCTCCCGCAGGACCGAGCGCCGCGCCCGGGTCCGGGTGCGCGGGGCCGGCGGCCGCCAGGCGGCGCTGCGGGGCGCGGCCAGGCCCGCAGGTGCTGGCCCCGCGCCCCGGGCCTCCACGCGGCACCTGCGAAATGGGCGCCGGCGCGGCGCGCGCAGCCGGGCCGCGCCCCCTCCCCGGGCGTGCGGGGGCGGGGGCGCCTTTCAGCAGCTCTTCCCGGGAAACATTTGCATGTAATTTGGGAGCGGGTCACATGTGGGAGTCATCAGGCAGAGGAAAGGCTCAATCAGGGCCTAATCACTGTCTGTTTGGAGGGGTCTGGGCCTAAGTGAAAAATGAAAACGGGCCTATTTTGCTTGAGTGACAACCATCAGCGGCCACCTTTGACCTCCCCACTCGGGGCTCAGGTTCTGTCGGGGCTTTAAAAAACCAATCATCAGGGAAGGGGCAGGAGAGGGACCCCTTCCCCTCCCTCTGCTGCTCCCACCCTCTCCGGCTTTCTCCCTCCCCCACCTCCTTCCATCCTCAGACCCGGACTTGAAGTCATTCATTCCTCGCTCCCCCATTCCTTCTTTCAGGCAGCAATGCGCAGTGGTTAGGGCTCTCTGGAGGGGACGCCTGAACGGGTCATTTACCCCTCAGGGGACCTTGGGCAGGTGACCAATGCGGGTGTTCTCTTTTCTTTCTTTTTTTTTGGGGGGGGGGCGGTTCTGGGCACAGGGACGGCTGCTGCGGGTGGCTAGCGCAGGCCCGCGCTCGGGAACCGCTGCTGAGTGCCGTGACCGAGGGCCGGGCTGGGGGCCTGGCACGACGGTTCCCGGACCGCAGAGCAGGGCACCGACCGGGTCTGGCCAAGCTCGAGGGGCCACGGGCTTGGCTTCCTGCACCAACCCCCTCCGGACACGCCAGGCCCCGCGCGGCCCCCACGTAGCGAGGAAGAAGGGGACGCTGCGGGCGGGTGCGCGGCGTGGGCGGAAGCAGGGCTCGCGGGGCAGACGGGGCGGGGGTCGGGACAGGCACGCGCAGGGCGGGGAGCCGTGAGGCTGCACGGGTGCCCGTCTAGAGCCCACGCGGCTGCAGAGGGAGACGGAGGGCAGATCTGGCCGGTCCTCGGAGGCCATGCGGCTCTCAGCAGAGCACGGTGACCCCGGGGAGCCCCCGCGAGCCTGCCCCCGGGGCCTCGGCCCTCTCCTTCTCCAGGCAACTCTCAGTACGCTTCCCCCGCGAGCACGGGGTTCCCAGAAATCCTGCCCAGGGCGCTGCCAGGCCTGGGCTCCTTCCCTGACCCCGCACAGGCTTTTCCAGGGAAGGCCCTGAAGGAGCCGGCAGACGTGCGGGAGGCTCCAGGAATAAATGTCTGGCTGCACGTGGCCTGACCAAGGGAATGAATAAATGGACGAATGAACCATCCAACTAAGGAAAGCAGGCTGCGCTGCAGAGCTCGGGCTCCCCAGGAGGCGCAAGCCAGCCTCGGGGCGAAAAGCCCCATCTCTTCCCCAGGTGCCAGGCGGGCGGTGGTCGGCAGCGGCGCTGGGTGCCACGGCCATCCTGCCGCACTTAGTGGGGTGCAGACGGTCAGCCCGTGCTCACGGGGGGGCCGCCGTGCCCTCACCCTGCACCTTTGGCCGCGCGCAGCCGGCGCTCCCCACGGGCGCGCGCGCAGTCGCCGCTCGGCAGGAATTCCAGGCGGCCCGCGCAGCTGCGGGGTCGCCCTCCAGGCCTGGGGAATGGCTCTGGGGGCCGCGGGCGGGCCGCCCAGTACATTAGCGCCTGCTCGGCTGATGGTGTTTATCGGGATGTGGAATGGGCCTCCAGGAAACGGTCTGGCAGGCCGGGCTGCAGCAAATGGATTGCCAATTAATCAGCATCTATTTATGAGAACGTTTAAACCATTATTAATGTAGTGTAAATACGGAACCGCGGGCTGCCCGCGCTGGGCGGGTGGGGTGGCCATCTGCCGGCTGCCATCGCATTCCTGGCCCCCCCCCCCCCCCCCGCGCTGCCCCGACCCTGCGGGGGGCGGGGTGGGGAGGGGTCGCGCGGAGCCCACTGCCGCGGGGATGGTTTCCTCCTGCTGCGGCCTGAGCTTGGAGGGCGGCCCCAGACCGGCCAGGGCTGCCGGGGCTGCGAGCTGGTTTCCCCACCTCGGGGGCTTTCAACGGCTGTTCTCACTCCAGACGCTGGGCAGGGCCACGTGGGTCAAGCCCCTGTCCCTCAGTCCCTCGGCAGAGCTCTGGAGCACCCCGGCCCCCTTGGGGTGGCCTCAGGCCGGCTGTGGTCTCCCCCTTGGGGAGCCCTGAGCTGGTGTCCTTGGTTGGTGCCCTCGGTCCTCCCTGCATCCCGCTCCGTCCTGCGGGTGCCCCCAGCTCCCCCGCAGAGGAAGTGGAAGGGTGGGGGGCGAGAGGGCGCTTTCCCCTGCTCCCGCCCGCTGTGAAGGGCCCAGTCCTCCAACATCAGCAGGGACCCCGGGAACACGCCTCCCCGGTGCTGTCCAGGCACCTCAGCTTCCTGCGGTCTCCCCTTGCCCTGCCTGCACCTTCTCTTGAGTCTCTTCCGAGACTCCAGCCGATGCCCATCCACCTGCTCCCAGGCTGGTGGGTGGCGTCTCCAGCACCCCTCGAGCCGACCTGGCTCAGCCTCTCTACCCGCCAGGGGCCGCGCCTGCAGGCGGACTGGAGGGGACTCCAGGGCCCTCCACCTTTTGGGGGTGTTCCCCCACTCACTGCTTCTTCCTGGCTGTCTCCTCGGCTGGTTTTCTCTTTGCCATCTGCGCCCGTTTTGCAGAACAGGGAAGGCCCCACGGAGACGCAGTGAAGCCCAGCCCGGGTTTCTCCACCTGCTTTCCGGAGATTTCGGTGTCTCTTTTGTGAGAAGCACTCACCTGCGCTGCCCTCTGTGGGCCTGGCTTCTCTTACACAGCTTTGCTGAAGCATGCGTGTTAGAAGGCTGTGTAAAACAAGGACCCTGCGGCGTGGAAAATAAAAAAGGAAGCAAGCTTGGTCTCGGGTGCCCGAGTGCTATCGAGTGTCTTTTGGTGATTGGACTTTCCCTGCCCTGAGTCATTGAGGTGTTACTTTACTCATTGATGGGCAGTGGTGACAGGTCCCCCTCACTGCACAAAAAGGAAAGGGCACAGGGCAGAAGAGACACACGGGCCTGGAAAACCCACTCTGAGGCACAGCCTCTGTTCTCTGAACAAAGGGAGCCATTCCCTTTAGTGGCTGACCTGGGGAGGTTATGGGGGGAGGAGGTTGTCTTCAGCCCCCTCCCAGGCCACTGCTTTCCACCAAGACTTAAGGTTGTGTGTGCTTGTGCTTTTCTTCAGTAGACCCTGTGCCTTTTGTGGGAAGGGACATCCTCTTCTCCTTGGTATCCCCAGCAAATGTTTGTTGATTGACTGAGTGACCATTTTGGAAACTTCTGCTCTGTAGTGCTCCCCCAGGCTGCCCTCTCTTCTCCCTGGCCCCTGCCCCTGCCCCATCGTCCTGGCTGGCCACTGTCGCCCCACCGCCCCCAGGCCTGGCCCCAGCCCCGGCCCTGCCTTGCCCGGCACTCTGGTGAGGGAGAGAACAAAGCGGCGGCATGTGCCTCCGTTTCTGTGGGCCTACTCCCCACCCCCCATTAGCTGTGCAGGGCTTGTTTATATTACAGCAGGAATGATCCCAGGCCTAATCAGAGGCCCCGCGAGGTTTCGGCATTCGTGGTATTTCTTTACCCAAGGACACTCTCCAATCCTATAATTTCCATTTCCCCAGACGCCCCTGATTGAAAGCAAACATTTTATATTTGGAAAGGAAAAGGGCGGTGTGCTATTCCTAGCCCAGCCGGGCTGTCCAGAGCTAGGCCCTGGGGGGGTCGAGGGCCAGGGTCCAGCCCGGTGGGACGGGCTGGTCTGGGGGGCCCGGGGAGGTGGCCTGGGCGGTGCAGCTGTGGTGGAGGTGGGGAGCCCAGAGGAGCCCCGTGAGGAAACACCTGCCCAGCCTGACCGCCGGGCCTGGGCGCCTGGCACTGCCCAGCCTCCCCGCTCTTGGGAAATGGGACAGGTATGTGCAGAGCCAGTGGGAGGGGGGCAAGGCGAGTCCCCTCCTCTCTGGGCCTCCCAGCCCCCACCTCGCAACCTCCCCAGGTGCCTTCCACTCCCTTTCCAGAAGGGAACCCCAAGGTCCACATCACAGGGATGCAATCGAAAAGAGTACTAGTGATCAGCTAGCTGACCGTAATATCAGAATAAATCATGTCACTACGTCAAGCAAGATAAAACAGAAACAGCATCAGTGAAGAAGTGTAACAAAATAAACAGTAAGATGCAATGCTAATGATGAGAAGAATGAGGTCCGTGTGCGTGAAGTGTTTGGGGGACAGTCCAGCAGTTGCTGAAGGGACCGCCAGGAGTGCAAGGCCCAGGAGCCGCAGGGATGACATCTGTTAGGGGAGCCGAAGCCCCCTCTTAGTCAGAGCTGATATGTCTCTCCAGCCGGGACTGTGTGCCAGACTCTGCCAAGCCTTCCACAGACGCCTCCGTGAATCCTCCCGAGTGGATGTTATCATTATTCCCATTTTATAGACGAGGAAACCAAGGCTGGCAGGACATGCCCGACTTGGCCAGGGTCACGTCTTATCCCCTCCCTCTCTCTGCCTTGGCACTTATCACCTGAGGCCACTGAGGGTAAACTGAGTAAACACACACAAGGCGCTAAAACCCCACGGGGCTGGTGGTAAGTGCTGGGCACTTCATTTACATTTCGATGACCGAGTGGTGGGGTGCAGGGATGTGAAGCCGGATTTTGGTACTTCCTCTATGTACTTCTCTGTATTGCTAATGACAGACCTCACTCATGATTTGTTTCCCTTAAAACTTAATTTTTACTTTTATCAAAGTAGTGAACGCACACTTTTAAAAACAGCTTTACTGAAGTATAACTGATGTACAAGAAACTGCCCATATGGTAAAGCGTAAAAGTTTATATGTGTTGCCACTTACCTATTCACCCAGGAAACTGTCACCATTATCGAAACAAGTAACATTGATCACGCCCAAAAGTTTTCTCCTATCTACCTTTTTCACTCAGCATAATTTTGTTGAGAGTCATGCACGTTGTTGAATGTATCACTATTTCATTCCTTTTAATTGCTAAATAGTATTCCATAGTATGGATGGACCAGTTTTTTGTTGGATGGTTGGTTGTTGTTGTTTTAGCTATTCACTCGTTGAAGGATATCTGGGTTGGCTTGAGTTTGGGGCTGTTACAAATAAAGCTGCTATGAACATTCCAGTATACATCTTCAAGTGGACATATGTTTTCGTTTCTCTTGGGTAAATACTTAGCAGTGGAATGGCTGGATCACATGGGGAGTATTTCTTTTAAGCAGCTTTATTGAGATATAATTCACATGCCATACAATTTACCATACCGATTTAAAGTTTGTAATTCAATGGATTTTAGTATATTTCAAAGAGTTGTGCAACCATCACCACAATCAACTTAGAATATTTTCATTAACCTCCAAAAACCCTGTACCCCTAAGCCTTCACCCCTTAATCACTGCCCTCTCTCCCATCCCTAGGCAGCCACTAATCTAATTTTTGTCATTATATATTTGCCTGTTCTGGACATTTCTTATAAATGGAATCACACAATATGTGGTCATTTCTAACTGGCTTCTTTCACCTGACGTAATGTTTTTAAGAGGCATCGTTTTGTAGCATTTATCAGTACTTCATCCCTTTTTATTGCTAAATTACATTCCATTGTAAGGATATACCTCATTTTGTTTATCCATTTATCAGTTGGTGGGCATTTGCTTTGTTTCCCTTTTCGGCTATTATGAATAATGATGATGTGAACATTCAGGTACAGTTTTTGTGTAGGGGTGTGTTTCCCTTTCTCCTGGGCATATACCTAGGAGGGCGATTGTTGGGTCATGTGGTAATTCTATGTTTAATTCTCCGAGGAAACACCAGTTTTCCAAAGTGGCTGCACCATTTTAGAGTCTCTCCAGTAGAGAATGAGGATTCCAATTTCTCTACATTCTTACGAACACTTGCCATTTTCTGTTTTGTTTTGTTATAATCATCTTAGTGGATGTGAAGTGGTGTCATTGTTTTGATGCTCACCATCTTTAGCCATCAGGGAAATGCAAATCAAAACAATGAGATACCACTTCACATTTGTTTATCTTCCTTGTAGAAATGTCTATTTAGAGCCTCTGGCCATTTTCAAATTTGATTATTTGTATTTTTATTATACAATAGCAGTAGTTTTAAAATATATATATACATTCTAGGTACAAGTCCCTTATCAGATATATGATTTACGAGTATTTTCTCCCATTCTGTGGTTGTCTTCTAACGTATGGGATGGTGTCCTTTAAAGCACAGAAGTTTTAATTTTTTCTTTTGTTGCTTGTGCTTCTGGCGACATATCTAAGAAACAATATCCTAATCCAAAGTTGTGAACATTTACGCCTAGGTTTTCTTCTAACACTTCTATAGTTTTAGCTCTTACATTTTAGATCTTTGATACATTTTGAGTTATTTTTTGGATATGGTGTGGGGTAGGGGTCAAACTTCTTTCTTTCGTGTGTGGATATTCAGTTGTCCAAACCATTTGTGGAAAAGACTATTCTTTTCCTCCATTGAATTGTCCCGGCACTCTTATTGAGAATCAGATAAGTGTTTTAATGTGAGGGTTTCTTTCTAGACTCTCAAGGCTATTCCCATTGATCCACTTGTTTCTTTCCTGAGCCAGTACCACATTTTTGATTACTTTAGCTTTGTAGTAAGTTTTGAAATTGGAAAATGTGAATCCTTCAACTTTGTTCATTTTCAACATTGTCTTAGCAGTTGTCTTGCATTTCCCTATGTATTGCAGGATCAGCTTGTCAATTTCTGGAGAGACATCAGCTAGGATTTTGATAGGGATTGTGTTGAATCTTTTAAAATTAATTTGGGGAGAATTATCATCATAACTATGGTATATTTGATCAGTAAACACTAAATATCTTTCCATTTGTTTAGATCTTCTTCAATTTCTTTCAACAGTGTTTTTTCAGAGTTTAAGTTTTGCACGCCTTTTGTTAAATTTATTCCTAAATATTTTGTTCTTTTTGATGCTGTCATAAGTGGAATTGCTTTCTTCATTTCATTTTTTGCTCTGTCCATTGCTACTGTATAGAAATATATTTATTTTTAAAATATTGATTTGTATCCTGCAACATTGCTGTCCTCATTTATTAGGTATAATAAATTTCCTCATTTATTTTGAGTAGATTTCTTAGGATTTTATTTATATAAGATCATGCCATCTGATAATATAATTTTACTTCTTCATTTCCAATCAGGATACCTTTTATATCTTGTCCTTGCTTAATTTCCCTGGCTAGAACCTCCAATAAAATGTCCAATAGGAGTGACAAAAGTGGATATCCTTGTCTTATTCCTGCAAACAGAATGCTTTCACCATCGCATATCATATCAGCTGTGAGTTTTTGACAGATGTCATTATGAGGTTGAGGAAGTCCCCTTCTATTCCTAGTTTGCTGAGTGTTTTCATCATTAGGAATAAATTTAACAAAAGGAGCATTTTCCACTTTTCTTTTGATGTCTTTGTTTTATAAATATATATGGATATTATCAGACTTATAGAATGAATTTGGAAGTGTTCCCTCCTCTTCTATTTTTGGGGGAGAGTTTGTGAAGAGTTTGTATTAATTCCTTCTTTTTTTTCTCTATTTTTAAAAAATGTTACTTTCAAAAAATATAAGAGGTCCCCATATACCCCCCACTCCCCTCACCCCACTCCTCCCACATCAATAACCTTTTTCATCATTGTGGCACATTCATTGTATTTGGTGAATACACTTTGGAGCACTGCTGCAATACATGGATAATGTTTTATGTTGTAGTTTACACTCTCCCCCAGTCCACCCAGTGGGCCATGGCAGGACAAACAATGTCCAGCATCTGTCCCTGCAGTACCACCTAGGACAACTCCAAGTCCTAAAAATGCCCCCACATTGTATCTCCTCTTCCCTCTCCCTACCCTCAGCAGCTACCATGGCCACTTTCTCCACATCAATGCCATAATTTCCTCCATTACTAATCACAATAGTTCCATGGTAGAATATCAGTAAGTCCACACTAATCCGTATTTTATTCCTTCATCCTGTGGACCCTGGGATGGTTATGTCCACTCCACCTCTATGTCTGGACATTTTCATAGTAGTTACAGTTAAAAACAACAACTGAGGGAGTGCTGAGTTCCTAGCCAGGGGAGCTCTGTCACATTCCCCAATGGAACAGCAACAATACCCCAAGTGCAATGACAAAGACCAACAAAGAAGGATGGTCCAACAATGAGCCCTTGATACTGATGACTATGCTTATAAGCCTGTGCAACTGAAATATGAACTAGGCCTAGAGCTGCAGGGTGCCTTAGAGTTACCTCCTGAGAGCCTCCATGTTGTTCAAATGTGGCCACTCTCTAAGCCAAACTCAGCATGTAAATGCATTACCTTCCCCCGAGCATGGGACATGATTCCCAGGGGTGAGCCTTCCTGGTGCTGAGGGATTGCTACCAAGCACCAGCTGATGATGTAACTAGAAAATGACCGTGAATAAAAGGGTCAACTCGGACCAGCAGAATATCTCAGCCTACATGTATGATCAGGTGTTAAAAACTGCTTTTTAACCTCAAATAAAAGGTGGAAATGGAAAGGACAAATGAGTTTATGTGGCTATGAGTCTCGAAAAAAGAGTTGGGAAGTCATCAGAGGGGTCATGCTTACACATGCCTCAGCAGGATCCCAGAGACAGCCAAACTAGGTACAAGCCCAGGTACTGGTTCTCCTGAGGGCTACAGAGACCCACAAGTTCTATGGTCATGGCAGATGGCTCTGAACTTCAGTGCCATGTCAGTTGGCCCTACTTTGGAGTTTGTGTTCCTAAGTGTGATGGAGTTGAACTCAGACGTGACCTTTCTACACATGTCTCTTCTGTCACTTTTACTGAACCTGTGGTTGGCATTGGGGTTGGTATATACTCAGGAGACCTGATTCTCTGGACTGTCCATGTAACAGCTGGACCCTGAACCTCAGCAGACTTGCAGCTCCTACCCTCTGGTTCATTGGACTTAACCTGGCCAGCTAACAGGGAGGTGAAGAAGGTCAACCACCACACCAGGGAGCCAAGAGTGCCTACAACTGCAAGCAGGAGAATTGCATCCATCATTCATGTGTATTAATTCTTTTTTAACATTTGGTAGAATTCACCAGTGAAGACATTTGAGCTTTTCTTTGTGGGAAGTTTTAAAAATTACTAATACAGTATTTTTACTTGTTATTGCTCTATTCAAATTTTCTATTTTGCCTTGAGTCAGTTTTGATAGTTTGTCTTTCTTTAGGAATTTATCAGTTTCATCTAATGGGATGAAAGGTTATCTAATTTTTCATATTTCCTTAAAATTCTAGTGTAGGGACACTAGTAATGTCCCCTCTTTCATTTCTGATTTTAGTAATTTGAGTCTTCTCTTTTTTAGTCAGCCGAGCTAAACATTTGTCAATTTTGTCTATCTTTTCAAAGAATCCATGCTTGATTTCATTGATTTTCTCTGTTGTTTTTCTATTCTCTATTTCATTAATTTTAGCTATCATCCTTATTATTTCACTTCTGCTTCTTGCTTTGGATTTAATTTGCTATTTTTTTCCAGGTTGTTAAAGTGAAAGATTAGATTGCTGATCTGAGATCTTTCTTCTTCTCAAATGTAGTTTGCAGCTATAAATTTCTCTCTAAGCACTGCTTTAGCTGCATCCCATAAGTTTTGATATGTTGTGTCTTTATTTTCATTCATCTTGAGGTATTTCTAATTTCCCTTGTGATTTCTTTTTTGACCCCTTGGTATTTGTTTTGTAGAATGTTGTTTAACTTCTACATATTTATTATTCCCCAAATTTCTTTCTGTTTTTGTTTTTGTTTTTTTAATTTATTTATTTAATCCCCTCCCCTCCCCCAGTTGTCTGTTCTCTGCATCTATTTGCTGCGTCTTGTTTCTTTGTCCACTTCTGTTGTCGTCAGCAGCACGGGAAGTGTGGGTGGCGCCATTCCTGGGCAGGCTGCTCTTTCTTTCGCACTGGGCAGCTCTCCTTACGGATGCACTCCTTGGGCGTGGGGCTCCCCTACGTGGGGGACACCCCTGCATGGCAGGGCACTCCTTGCGCGTATCAGCACTGCTCATGGGCCAGCTCCACACGGGTCAAGGAGGCCCGGGGTTTGAACCGCGGACCTCCCATGTGGTAGATGGATGCCCTAACCACTGGGCCAAGTCCGTTTCCCTCTTTCTGTTATTAATTTCCAATTTTGCATCATTTTGCTTAGAGAACATATTTTTTACAATTTCAGTCCTTTTAAATTTATTGAGACTTATTTTATGGCCTACCATAGGTCTATCCTATAGAAGATTCCATGTGTGCTTGAGAAGAATGTGTATATTGCTATTGTTGGTTGCACTGTTCTATAGATGTCTGTTAGGTGTAGTCTGTATATATTGTTCAAGTCATCTATGTCCCTAATGATCTTCTGCCTGGTTTTTCTATCCATTATTGAAAGCGAAACATTGAAGTATCTGATTACTACTGTTGAATTGTCTATTTCTACCCTGAATTCTGTCAGCCTTTGCTTCATGTATTTTGGGGCTCCGTTGTTAAGTACATATATGTTTATAGTTGTTATAACTTTCTGATAGATTGCCCCTTTTTACCATTACAAAATGTCCCTTTTTATCTCTAGCAAAGTTTTTAAAGTTATTTTATGTGATAGTAATATAGAAAAACTAACTTTCTTATGGTTGCTGTATGCATGATATATCTTTTCCTTCATTTACCCTCAACCAATTCACATCTTTGGCTCTTAAGTGTGTCTCTTATAGACAGCATATGATTGCATCACTTCTAAAATTCAGTTTGAGGATCTCTTCATTTTAAAAAATTTTATTAGAGAAGTTGTGGGTTTACAGACCAACCATGTATAAAATACAGGATTACAATGCACCAGCCCACCACCAACACCTTGCATTCAGTGTGGAACATCTGTTACAAGTGGTGACAGCACTTTTTGTAATTATACTAATTCTTTCTTTTAACGGTACTTACCTTTGTTACAATTGATGACAAAGTATTAAAATAACAATATTAACTATCATCCGTAGTTAATAATAGGTATATTTTCCCCATATACCACTCTATTATTGGCACCTTGTTTTAATGTCATATACTTCATGAAAGAACATTCTTATACTTGTATTATTAAGTATAATCCATCATCTGTAACAAGGTTCACTATGTTGTACAGTCCTATGTTTTATCTTTTAATTTTTATTCCAATAATATAAGATTTCCCCTTTTAACCACATTCACCTGTATAATTCAGTGCTGTTGTATTAGTTAGCCAAAAGGGTGCTGATGCAAAATACCAGAAATTGGTTGGTTTTTATAAAGAGTATTTATTTGGAGTAGGAACTTACAGATACCAGGCCATAAAGCATAAGTAACTTCTCTCACCAAATTCAATTTTTATGTGTTGGAGCAAAATGGCTGCGACATTTATGAGCATTCAGGCTTCCTGGGTTCCTCCGTTCCAGGGACTTGCTTCTCACTGGGTTCAAGGTTCCTTTCTTCCTGGGGCTTGCTTCTCTTTCCTCTGTGTAGTTACTTCCCAAGGCGCCAGCTTAAGGCTTCAGCATCAAACTCCAACATTAAGAAACTGCATTAAAAAGTTCTAACTTTGTGCTTTGCCATGCCTTTTACCTTGGTGAGTGGGGACTTGATTCCCTAATGACATGGCTCAATCAAAGCCCTAATCATAACTCAATCATACCTCATAATAGACTAGATTATAAACATAATCCAATATCTATTTTTGAAATTCATAACCATATCAAACTGCTACAGCTGTTAACTACATTCACAATAAAGCACTACCATCACTGCCATCCATTTCCAAACCTTTACAGCCAACTTAATAGAAATTCTGTATAAATTAAGCATCAACTCTCCATTCTCTAACCCCAGTCTATCCCCTGGTAATTTATATTCTAGATTCTAACTCTATTAATTTGCTTATTATGATTAGCTCATTTCAGTGAGATCATACAGGATTTGTCCTTTTGTGTCTGGCTTATTTCACTCAGCATAATATTCTCAAGGTTCATCAACGTTTTTGCATGCATTGGGGCTTCATTCCTTTTTATAGCTTCAATAATATTCCATTGTATGTGTATACCATATTTTGTTTATCCATTCATTGGTTGATGGATATGGGTTGCTTCCATCTTTTGGTAACTGTGAATAATGCCACTACAATATTGGTGTGCAAATATCTATTCAATATTTCAATTCTTCTGATTTCAATTCTCCTGGATATATACTTAGTAATTCTATAATTATTTTTCTAAGGGACTGCCAAACTAGCTTCCACAGTGGCTGCACCATTTTACAGTCCCACCAACAATAAATGAGTGTTCCTATTTTTCCACATCCTCTCCAGTTCTTGTAGTTTTCTGTTGTTTAAATAGTAGCCATTCTAGTGGGTGTGAAATGGTATCTCATTGTGGTTTTGATTTGCATTTCCCTAACATCTAGTGATGTTGAGCATCTTTTCATGTGCTTTTCAGCCATTTGTATTTCCTCTTTGGAGAAATGTCTATTCAAGCCTTTTGCCCATTTTTCAATTGGATTGTCTTTTTATTGCTGGGCTGTAGGATTCCTTAATAAGTCTTGTAAATTAAACATTTAACAGATATGTAATTTCCAAATATTTTCTCCTATTGAGTAGGTTGTCTTTTCACTTTTGTGACAAAGTCTTCATTTATTTATTTATTTATTTATTATGCGTTTATTTATTTATATTTTACTCCCCGCCCCTGTGGCTTTTGTTTGCTGTCTGCTCTCTCTGTTCATTCACTGTGCATTCTTCTGTGTGTCCATATTTTATTTTTATTTATTTTTCCCTCCCCCACTTGTGGCTTGCTTGTTGTTTGCTTTCTGTGTCCATTTGCTGCACACTCTTCTGTGTTGTTTACTTGTCTCTCTTTTTTTGTTGTTGTTGTTGTTGCGCCAGCTTGCTGAGTTGGCTCTCCGCGGCACTTGTGGGCTGGCAGCTTTCCACGGCATGTGGGTAAGTCTGCCTTCACAGGGCCCCAGGATACAAACCCAGGGCCTCACATATGGTAGATGGGAGCCCAACTGATTGAGCCATAGCTGCTTCCCGATGAGAAAGTCTTTTGAAGCACAAAAGGTTTTCATTTTGGGAGTGGATGTACCTCAAGTGATTGAGTGCCTGCTTCTCATGTACAAGGTCCTGGGTTCAATCCTGGTACCTCCTTTTAAAACAAAACAAAACAAAACAAAAAACTTCTCTCATTGGGGAGAGGATATAACTCAGTGGTTAAGCACCTGCTTCCCATGTACAAGGTCCTGGGTTCAATCCCTGATACCTCCTAAAAATAAAAAAGTTTTTCATTTTGAGGAGGTCCCAATTAACTATTTTTTCTTTCATTGATTGTGGTTTGGGTGTAAAATTTAAGAAACCATTGCCCAACAAAAGATTTTGAAGATGCTTCCCTACATTTCTTTTAGGAGTTTATACTCTTGGTTCCTATATTTAGATCTTTGGTCCCTTTTGAGTTCATCTTTGTATATAGTATGAGAAAGGGGTCCTCATTTATTCTTTTACATATGGATATCCAATTTGCCTAGCACCGTTTGTTGAAAAGACAATTCTTTCCCAATTCAGTGAACTTGCCAAACTTGTTCAAAACCAATTGGCCATAAATGTAAGGGTCTATTTCTGAGCTCTCTATTTGACTCCATTGGTCTCTAAATCTATCCTTGTGCCAGTGGTGTGCTCTTATGACCACTGGAGCTTTGTAATATGCATTAAAGTCAGGAAGTGTGAGTCCTCCAACTTCCTTCTTCTTTTTCAAGATGTTTTGGCTATTTGGGTCCCCTTAATCTTCAAAACAAATTTGATTATGGACTTTTCTTTTCCTGCAAAATAGACTGTTAGAATTTTTATTGTGGTTGTTTTAAATCTGTAAATCAACTTGGGTAGACTTGACATCTTAATGATATTTAGTATTCCAATTCATGAACACAGAATATCCTTCCATTTATTTAGATCTTTGATTTCTGCTAGCAATGTTTTATAGTTTTCTATGTACAAGTCCTTTACATCCTTGGTTATTTATTCCTAGATATTCGAATCTTTTAATTGCTATTTTAAATGGATTTTTTTCTTGATTTCCTCCTCAGATTGCTCATTACTAGTATATAGAAACACTATTGATTTTTGTGTGTTGAGCTTGTATTCCACCATTTTGCTGAACTCATTTATTAGCTCTACTAGCTTTGTTGTTAATTTTTCAGGACTTCCAACCTGTATATAGATCATACCATCTGCAAATAGTGGAAATTTTACTTCTTCCTTTCCAATTTGGATGCCTTTCCTTTCCTTTCCTTGCCTAACTGCTCTGGCTGGAACTTCCAGTGCAATGTTGAATAGCAGTGGTGACAGTGAGCATCCTTGTCCCATTCCTTACCTTAGAGGGAAAGCTTTTACCCTTTCACCATTGAGTATGAGTTACCTGTGGGTGTTTCATACATGCTGTTTATTATGTTGAGGACATTTCCTTCTATTCCTATTTTCCTAAGTGTTTTGATCAAGAAAGGATGCTGGCTTTTGTCAAATGTTTTTTGTTTTTTTTTAAACTCTGTGTCAATGGAGATGATCATGTAGTTTTTTCCCCTTCCTTGTGTTAATGTGGTTTATTATATTAATTGATTTTCTTATATTGAACCACCCTTGCATACCTGAGATATAATAAAACTTGCTAGATCGTGGTGTATAGTTTTTTAAAATGTATTGTTGGATTCAACTTGCAAGATTTTGTTGAAGAATTTTACATCTGTTTCATTAGAGAAATTGGTCTGTAATTTTCTTTTTCTTATAGTATCTTTATCTGGCTTTTGTATGAGGCTGATGTTGCCTTCATAGAATGAGTTCGGTAGTGTTCCCTCCTCTTCAATTTTTGGAAAAGTTTGAACAAGATTGGCATTAGATCTTCTTGTAATGGTTGGTAGAATTCATCTGTGAAACCATTTGGTCCAGGGCCTTTCTTTGTTGGAAGGTCTTTGATGACTGATTCAATCTTTTTACTTGTAATTCAATCTTTTTACTTGTTAAGGTCTTCTATTTCTTCTGGTGTCAGTGTAAGATGTTCATGTAGTTCTAGGAATTTGTCTATTTCATCTGGGTTGTCTAATTTGTCCTCATATATTTGCTCATAGTATCCTCTTATGATTCTATATATTTCTGTGGGGTCAGTAGTAATATTCCTCCCCTCTAATTTCTGATTTTATTTGCATTTCTATTTTATTCTGTCAGTCTGGCTAAGAGCACATCAATTTTTTTTGATCTTTTCAAATAAACAACTTTTGGTTTTGTTAATTCTATTTATTTTTTACTCTCAGTTTCATATTTCTTCTCTAATCTTTGTTATTTCTTTCCTTCTCTAGCTTTGGGATTAGTTTGCTCTTCTTTTTCTGTTTCCTCCAGGAGGGCAGTTAGGTCTCTGATTTTAGTTTTTCTTTTTAAATTTAAGCATTTTAGGGCTATTAATTTCCCTCTCGGGAAACGGACTGTGGTCCAGTGGTTAGGGCGTCCGTCTACCATATGGGAGGTCCCCGGTTCAAACCCCGGGCCTCCTTGACCCGTGTGGAGCTGGCCATGCGCAGTGCTGATGCGCACAAGGAGTGCCGTGCCACGCAAGGGTGTCCCCCGCGTGGGGGAGGCCCATGCGCAAGGAGTGCGCCCGTGAGGAGAGCCGCCCAGCGTGAAAGGAAAGAGCAGCCTGCCCAGGAATGGCGCCGCCCACACTTCCCGTGCCGCTGACGACAACAGAAGTGGACAAAGAAACAAGACGCAGCAAAGAGACACCAAGAACAGACAACCAGGGGAGGGGGGAAATTAAATAAATAAATAAATTAATTAATTAAAAAAAAAAAAAATTTCCCTCTCAGCACTGCCTTTGCTGCATCCCATAAGTTTTGATATGTTGTGTTATTGTTTTCATTCATCTTGAGATATTTATTGATTTCCCTTGCAATTTCTTCTTTGACCTACTGATTGTTTAAGAATGTGTTATTTAACTTCCATTTATGTGTGGATTTTCCAGTTCTATGCCTGTTATTGATTTCCAGCTTTAGTCCATTATGCTCAGAGAAGATATTTTGCATAATTTCAAACTTTTACGATTTATCAACACTTGTTTTGTAAACCAACATATGGTCTATTTGGGGGAATAATCTGTGCACACTCAAGAAGAATGTATATCCTTTTGTTTTGCAGTGCAATGTACTACATATTTCTATTAGGTTTTGTTCCTCTGTTCATTTATCATATTATTCAAGTTTTCTATTTCCTTCTTGCTTTTCTGTGTAGATGTTGTATCTATTGATGAGAGTGGTGTATTGAAATCTCCAAATATTATTGTAGAAGTGTCTATTTCTCCCTTGAGTTTTGCCACTGTTTGCCTCATGTATTTTGTGGCACCATGGTTAGATGCATAAATATTTATGATTGCTATTTCTTCTTGGTGGATTGTCCGTTTTATTAATATATACTGTCCTTCTTTGTCTTATAGTAGCTTTTGATTTAAAGTCTATTTTGTGCAATATTAATATAGCCATCCCAGCTCATTTTTTTAAATTACTATTTGCATGGAATATCTTTTTCTAACCTTTCACTTTCAACCTATGTGTGTCTTTGGGTCTAAGGTGAGATTCTTGTAAACAACATTGTAGCAGTTTGATATTATTTATGAATTCCCAAAAGACATATAGATTATGTTTGTAAACTGGACTCTTCCTCTGGATGTGATCCCCTTTGATTGTATTAGATTCAGCTGAGATGTCTTTGATTAAATTATGTTAAGATTTGGGCTTTAACTCAACCATATCAGTAGGGTGTAACAGAAAGGAGACGTCTCAAACAACTAAAGCCCTAGGGTGAGAGACGAGCTCTATGCTGGCCTACAGCTGAGAGTGGAAGAAACTGGGACCACAGAATCTTAAAAGGAAGAAGGAAAGAGAGACCAGCAGAGATTGCCTGCCATCTTGCTTCAACACGAAGCAACTGACTTTGGCGAGAAATCAACCTTGAGTTGGACTCTTAAAGGCCTTGTAACTATAAGCTTTTACCCCACATAAATACTCTTTATAAGAGCCAACAGATTTCTGATACTTTGTATCAGCACCCCTCTTTGGCTGACTAATACAAACATCTAACTGGATCATGCTTTTTTAAAAAAATCCATTCTGCCACTCTGCACGATTTTCATGGGGAGTTTATTCCATTAACATTCAGTCTATTACTGTGAAGTAAGGCCGTACTTACGTCAGTCAATTTTGTCCTTCGGTTTTCATATGTCATATCTTTTTGTTGTTGTTGTTCAGCTCTTCCTTTATTGTAGCCTCCTTTTGTGATGTCCCTGACTGATTCCTTCCTCATTTCTGTTTCTGTATATTTTTAAGTATTTTCTTTGTGGCCATGCTGGGGTTTATATTACACAACCTATATCTATAACCTACTAATTTGAAAAGATACCAACTTAACTTCAATAGCATACATGTTCTCTGCTTCCATATCCCTTTATGTTGTTTTTGTCCCACTTTACCACTTTATATTTTGTTTCTCCATTATCAGGAATAAATATGCCTTTTTCTTGTTCAATAAGAATATACCGATTCTTATAGGAATTAAAGAGTGGAGTTGCATATTGAGGATAAAGTAGTCACGGGTTTTATGTCTACCCCTTTAGTTACCCTTACTAAAATAATCTTCATTTCTTCACACTACTCCAAGCCACTCTCTCCTTATTTTCCTTTCAACCTTCAGAATTCCCTTTAGTAATTTTCGTAGGGTTTGTCTCCTGCTGACAAACTCTCTGTTTCTGTTTGTCTATGAATATTTTGAACTCTCCCTCATATTTGAAGGACAATTTTTTTGGATAAAGAATTTTTGGCTGGCAGTTTTTATTTTTTAGCACCTGTCACAGTTTGATATAGTTATGAATTCCAAAAATAGATATTGGATTATGTTTATAAGCTGGTCTCTACCTGGGCATGATTAAATTATAATTAGGGCTTTGGGCCATGTCAGTATGGTGTCCCCTTGGTGGGTGGGGACTCACAGATAAAAGGCATGGCAAAGGACAGAGTTGAGGGGTTTTTAATATTGGAGTTTTTTTTTTTTTTAAGATTTCTTTCTTTCTTTCTTTCTCTTCTGCACCCCCCCGCCCTGGTTGTCTGTTCTCTGTCTATTTGCCGCGTCTTCTTCTTTGTCCTCTTCTGTTGTTGCCAGCGGCACAGGAATCTATGTTTCTTTTTGTTGTCATCTTGCTGTGTCAGCTCTCTGTGTGGGCGGCACCATTCTTAGGCAGGCTGCACTTTCTTCCACGCTGGGCAGCTCTCCTTACAGGGTGCACTCCTTGTGCGTGGGGCTCCCCTACGCGAGGGACACCCCTGTGTGGCACGGCACTCCTTGCGCGCATCAGCACTGCACATGGGCCAGCTCCACATGGGTCAAGGAGGCCCGGGGTTTGAGCCGCAGACCTCCCATGTGGTAGATGGATGCCCTAACCACTGGGCCAAGTCCGCTTCCCTAATGTTGAAGTTCTGATGTTGGAGTTTGATGCTGAAGTCTTAAGTTGGAGCCCTGGGAAATAAGCACACAGAGGAAAGAGAAGCAAGCCCTGGAAAGAGAGGAAACTGAGCCTGGAAAGAAGCAAGCCCTGGGAAGAGAGGAACCCAAGAAGCCTGAACCCTGGCAGTTGTCAGCAGCCATCTTGCCCCAACACTTGGAAATAGACTTTGGTGAGGGAAAGTAATCTTTGCTTTATGCCTTGTATCTGTAAGCTCCCACCCCAAATAAATACCCTTTATAAAAGACAACAGGCTTCTGGTATTTTGTATCATCACCCCATTGTGTGACGAATACAGCACCTAAATATATCATACCACTGCCTTCTCATCTCCATGGTTTCTGATGTGAAATCACCTCTTAGTCTCATTGAGGATTCCTTGTATGTGATGAATCTCTTTTCTCTTTCTGCTTTCAGAACTCTGTCTTTAGCTTTGGCATTTGACATTCTGATTAGTATGTGTCTCAGTGTAGGTCTCTTGGGATTTATTCTATTTGGAGTACTTTGCACTTCTTGAACATGTATATTTATGTCATCCATAACAGGTGGGACATTTTCGGCCATTATTTTCTCAAATTTTTTTTTGCTCCCCTTCCCTTCTCTTCTTCTGGGACACCCACGATGCATATGCCTGCTTGCTTCATGTTGTCTCTCAGATCCCTGTGATGCTGCCCAATTTTTCCTATTTTTTTCTCTATCTGTTCTTCTGACTATATGATTTTGATTGTCCTGTCTTCTAGTTCATTGATTCCTTCTTCTGCCTGTTCAAATCTGCTGTTGTATGCCTCTAGGGTATTTTTTGGAGGTATATGCACCTTGGACCTCATATATGCAAAGCAGGCACTCAACCACTGAACGACACCCATTCCCCTCTAGTGTATTTTTAATCTGCACTATATTGCCTTTCATCTCCATAATTTCTGTTGTTTCTTTTTATACTTTTAAATTCTTCTTTCTGCTCACTCATTGTCTTCTGAATATATTTTGCAACTTTTTGCATATTTTCTTTCATCTCCTTGAATTGATTTAGGAGATTTGTTTGAACTTCTTTAGTTAGTTATTCCAAATTCTGTGTTTCCTCTGAAGGTTTTTTTTTTAGATTTATTTATTTATTTCTCTCCCCTTCCCCCCTGCCACCCCAGTTGTCTGTTCTCTGTGCCTACTTGCTGTATGTTCTTTGTCCGCTTTTGTTGTTGTCAGCGGCATGGGAATCTGTGTTTCTTTTCGTTGTGTCATCTTGTTGTGTCAGCTCTCCGTGTGGGCAGTGCCATTCTTAGGCAAGCTGCACTTTCTTTCACGCTGGGTGGCTCTCCTTACGGGGCGCACTCCTTGCGTGTGGGGCTCCCCTACGCGGGGGACACCCCTGCGTGGCAGGGCACTCCTTGCGCGCATCAGCACTGCGCATGGGCCAGCTCCACGCGGGTTAAGAAGGCCCGGGGTTTGAACCGCGGACCTCCCATGTGGTAGACGGATGCCCTAACCACTGGGCCAAGTCCACCTCCTCCTCTGAAGTTTTAATTTGTTCCTTTAATTGAGCCATATCTTCCCATTTCTTAGTATGGCTTGTAATTTTTAGCTGATGTCTAGGCATTTTGTTATCTTGATTAGTTAACTCTGAAGGTCAGTTTGCCACTTTTGTCCAGGGTTTTTTGGTTTATTGACTTTGTGTGAATGCTCTTCTTTGATGCTTGGTCCAACTTATTCTAGGCCTTTAGAATAGCTCATGTTTAAGTGATCAGATTTTTTCAGCTCTTCATCTGATTCTTGCCCTGCATATGTTTGTGTAATTGTTTCACCTCCAGGGTAAAGTTGCATTTCCTCCATTTTTTTCTTGAGGAATCTTGATCTGTTTTTTGTGTGTCTGTGTGCATGTGTGTGCAGAACTTTCTCCCCAGCTCCTATGATTTGTTTAAATTCTCACTCAGTGCCCATTTTCTTTATTTTTTTCAGTTCTGAGTTCCTCCTGTCTTACAGAAGTTCAATTTAATCCCCCTTTTTTTCTCTGTGAGACTTTTCTGCCTTCAGTTTCTTCTGCAATAAGGTATCCTGATCCAGGGAACCAGATGGCTTCAATCTAGAAAGTAGAGTCATTCCAGAAAAGTCTATTTTGCATTTAGATTGTCCAGTCAACAGAAAATGGATTGAACGAATGTCCTCCTGGGGGCCCGTTTGTCTGCGGCAGTCCTCAGTGGCTCGTGCATCTCTGTGAACTTGGGTCCCTGTGCCTGATATGTGTGCGTTTCTAACCTGCTGCTGTGGGCTTTAACGGTCTGGGTCCCAGTGGGAGTGGGTGGGATCTGGGTTGCTGTCTTCGAGCAACTCCCAAGCTGTACAGGACTGAATAAGGGAGAAGAAGTGGATGAGTGGTGCTGGGGTGGAAGTTTCCTACCTGATACTTTTCTTTTTCTTTGATTCAGTCTCTCCTGTCCTCTGGAGTTCTAAGCAAGTGGGACTTGTCCTTTTATTAACTGAATCTCTGGGGAGGTTTTTTTCAGGGGATGTTTTCTGTCACCATGTTGATTACATCATCCCAGGATCAATGCCTTTAGATTGGATTGTTTAATCCATTCACAGTTAGTGTTATTACTAATGTAGTTGGATTTATGCCTGCCATATTACCTTTTGTTTTCTATGTATCATTTTGTTTCTATTCCTCTCTTCCTCATTTACTGCTTTCTTTTGATTAAGTGAATATTTTCCAGTGTAATGGTTTAATTCCTTTAGTGATTTTTTTCACAATATGTTTTGAGTTATTTTCATCATTGGGCGATTTAGGGTTTATCATTATCCCTCTTCATTTATCAGAATCTGCTTCAGATTTATACTAACTAAATTCCAGTGAGAAATTGAAATGCTACTCCTATAGCATTATTCCCTCTTTCCCCTTTTTGTTATTGTTATATAGACTAAACTTTGTATGTTAGAAATCTAAGAATATATTATTAAAATTATTACTTTATATGATTTTTATGTCT
Source organism: Dasypus novemcinctus (assembly GCF_030445035.2). NCBI lineage: Eukaryota > Metazoa > Chordata > Mammalia > Cingulata > Dasypodidae > Dasypus > Dasypus novemcinctus. The sequence continues at coordinate 13,626,257 of NC_080680.1, read as the reverse complement.
ATTAAGGAAGGTGAGAAAAGAAAGGAAAGCAAGAATATATTTATTGTGTTTTTTATATTTAGCTTCTTATTTACCATTTATGGTTCTCTTCATTTGTTCCTGTGGATTTGAGTTAGCATTTGATGTCATTTCCTTACTTCACTATAACTCTGCTTCTACACACCTCCTTGTGCTGTTATTGTCAAATGTATTTCATTTATATAGGCCCAACAATATATTTATATATGTATTGTTTTGTACAACTGCTCTGTAAATAAGTTATGAGCAGAAAGAAGAAAATATGCACTTTTAAAAATAATTACATAATTACCTGTACTGGGGCTCTTTGTTTTCTGTGTGTAGATTATGAATTTCCATAGTGGTTTATTTGCTTTCATTCTGAAGAACTTCCTTTACTAGTATTTGTAAGGCAAGTCTGCTAGCAACACATTCTCTCAGTTTTTTGTTTATCTGGGAGTGTCTTTATTTCAACTTTATTCTTGAAATATAGTTTTGCTGTGTTAGATTCTTGGTTAACAGTATTTTTCTTTCAGCACTTTGAATATTTTTCACAATTGCTTTTTGACCCCATACTTTCTGATGAGGAGTCATTTATTAACCTTATTGAGATTCCCTTGTATGTGCTGAGTCATTTTTTCTTGCCACTTTCAAGATTTTCTCCTTTCCTTTGGCTTTCAGCAATTTTACTATGATGTGTTTGTGTATGGATCTCTTTCTCATGAAATTGAGCTTCATGGGTATGCAGATTAATATTTTTCAACACATCTAGAAAGTTGTCAGTCATTATTCATTCTAATATTATTTCTGCTCTTTTCTCCTCTTCTTTTAGTGCTCCTATTACAAGTATATTTGTGGGCTTAAAGGTATCCCAAATTCTGAGGCTTTGTTCATTTTTCTTCATTCTACTTTTTCTCTGTTCTTTGAATTGCAAAATCTCTGTTGATCTATCTTCAAGCTCATCAGTTTTGTTCTTTTACCAATTCACATCTAACATTGAATCCCTCTTCTAAATTTCTCACTTTGTTTTGCTTCTCAACTCCAGAATTTCAATTTATTTCTTTTTTTCCTGTAGTTTAAATTTATTTATTGGTATTATCTATTTTATGAGATACTGTCTTCACATCTTCCTTTTTTCTTTAGGCATGCCTTCCTCTAGTTCTTTGAAAATATTTACAATGGATACTTTGAATCTTTAATAAATATGACACCTGGATCCTCGCTCAGGCATTTCCTGTTGCCTTATTTTTTCCCTTTCATAGGCCACACATTCCTGATTCTTTGTCTTTTAATTTTTTTTGCTGTAAACTGGACAATTTTGGTAATATCTTATAGCAACTCTGAATATCAATTGCCCTCCCCCCTTTCTGGGGCCCGTGATTGTTGTTGTTTGCTTGTTTATTTGTTTTGTGACTTAGCTAGACTGTCTTAGGAAATCTATTTCCCACACAGGGTGAAGTCTTTGGTCACTCCTCGGAGGGCACAGGCTTGACTATATGCACAGTCAACTGGGATGACTATGGTTTCGATGCTCTGACTGTTTCTTTCCTTGATCTTGATCTTTCTATTAAGCTGATCTTTTCATTTGGTCTTACACTCCATTCTTTGTGTTCCACTAATTACCAATTGATTGCTCTATTGTTTATGACAATGCTTGGGAATATAAATTGCTCAGCAATTTGACACAATTAAATTTGAGGCCAGTCTTTGAGGTTTGTCCTCATCCCAGGAGAAGTATTCTTAGCTGTCTCCTTGCCTGGTTCTCTCTGGTGAACTAATTGGCCTGGGGTTTAGCTTGTTGCTTTTAATTAAGATGGGTTATTGTTTTTTACATCACTTTTAAACTCAGACTTCCCCACACTCTGTTTCAAATAAAGTCAGTTTCTTTTGGAGGGCTTTGGAGCTCTCTTTTCCCATGGGCTGCCTGCCTCTCTCGCTGGACAAAGTCTCTGATCCACAACTCTGGGAGCTGGGAGGGGCCGTAGCCTCTGATATTCGTGGCTTCTCTCTGCCCTGTGGTTAAGCTGAGACGAGGGCAGTTGGGGCCACAGTATTCTCAGCCTACTGTGCCTAGTATAGAGCCTCTGTCCTCTGGAACGGGGCTGGGTGAAGGAAGGGAGTTCCTGACCTCTCAGCCACACTCACCAGGAACTTAGCTTCTTTGACCTGCAGTAGGAGGGGATTAGAAATACTAGTGGCTTGCCCCTCTCAGGGAAATGTAGGAAGGCTTGATCAGGAATTAAAGGAAGAAGAGAGTCATGGCTCAAGACCCACAGGCTCTTCCTGTTTTTACTAAGTTTTAGTAGGTTTTCTTAAATAAATGTCTTATTAGGACAATTTCCAGAGACTTTAAATTGTTGGTATTTTTTAATAGCTTTTTCCACCTTTGCTTGTTTCACTGGGGAGTAGATCCATGGAGTTTCTCATGCTGACATACCACTGTAACTTTTCAGACCATCAAATTATTCTCCGAAGTGTCGGTGCCTTGCTCCATTCCCACTAGTTCCAGGTCCTCTCCATTCTCACCAACACTTGGTATGGTCAGTCTTTTTAATTTTGGTCATTCTAATAGATGTGAAGTGGTATCTCATTGCATTTTTACAATTTCATTTTCCTGATGTTGAGCATCTTTTCATGAGCTTATTTGCCATATATATATATATTTAATGGTGAAATGTCTGTTCAAAAGTTTTGCCCATTTTAAAACTGGATTGATTGTTTACTTATTATTGAGTTTTGAGTGTTCCTTATCCGTTATGGATACAAGTCCTTTATCAGATATATGTTTTGAAAAATTTTCCTCTCAGTAACTTGTCTTTTCATTCTCTTAAAAGTGCCTATTACTGAGCAGAAGCTTTAAATTTTGATAAAGTACAAGTTATCAACTTGTTCTTTTATTGTTCATTTGGTGTTGTATCTAATAAATCCATGCCTAAACTAAAGTTATGAGGTTTTCTCCTGTTTTCTTCTAGAAGTTTAAATATTTTGGCTTTTACATTAACTATATAAACAATTTTGAGTCAAATTTTGGATATGATGAGTTTGGGATTGAAGTTCATTTTTTTTGCACATAGATCTCCAACTCTTCCAGCACCATTTGTTGAAAAGACTTTCATTTCACCACTGAATTGCCTTTGACTATTGTCAAAAATCAATTTACTATATTCATGAGGACCTCTCTAGTCTGTTCCATTGATCTACTTGACTAACTTTGTGCCAACACTGCACTGTTTTTATTTCTGTAGCTCTATGATAAGTCTAGAAATCAGGTAGAGTTAATCCTGCAACTTTGTTTTTCATTTTAAAAGAAGTTTGATTTTGGATCTTTTTTACCTCTTTCTTGTCTCTATTTAACACTTTGAACATACAGGTACAATTACGATAATTGTTATAATCTTGTCTGCTAATCCTAACCTCTTTCTCCCTCCTGGGTCATTTTCAATTGATTATGGGTTTTATTTTTCCTGCTTCTTAGCATGCCTGATCATTTTTATCGGATACCAGGCATTGTGAATTTTCCCTTGCTGGGTGGTGAATGTTTTTGTATCCCTGCAAATATTGTTGAACTTCATTCTGGCACACAGTTAAGTTCCTTGGAAATGGTTTGATAATGTGGGGTTCTGCTTTTAAGATTTATTAGATGGGGCCAAAGCAGTGCTCAATATAAGGCAAATTATTCCCTTCTGGGTCTTATAAAAGACCCTTCTACCCAGTGTCCTGTTAATCATTAAGTCTGGCTGGAGGGAACAGGCACCGTTCCTGATCCTATGTGAGTGTTGGGCTTTCAGGTTTTGCTTTCCCAGCCTTGAGTTGTTTCTTCATATGTGTGTGCTGATCCACACTCTGCTGAATAATTGAGGGGTGGGGGCTCTGCAGTTTTTTGGAGTTCTCTCTCTGTGCAACTCTTTCCTCATCAGTATCCTGTCCTAAAAAGTCCAGCCACCTTGTCTCCCCAGACACACAGCTCTGCCTCCTCAATTCAGTGGTACCCCTGAACTTGGTCTGCGTTCCATCTTCCTGCACCATGGACTAGAAACTCTCAAGGGAGTAACCTGGGGAAACCTCAGGGCTCAACTCATTTTTTTCCTGGACCTCATGGAGCACTGTGATGGTTAGGCTAATGTGTCAACTCGGCCAGATCATTGTGCCCAGTTGTTTGGTCAAGAAGCACTGGGCTAATTGTAATATGAGGACATTTATGGGCTTTGGTCATCAGTGAGTTTACTGCATAGATGACTGATTACATCGACATCAACCAGGGAGATTGCCATCAGCAATGAGTGATGCTGTACTCATTTAGTTGGATGCCTTAAAACAGGAAGTGATTTCAGCACTCAGAGAGAATTTCTAAGCCAACATCTCCGAGAAACTCATCCAGGACCTTCACTGGATTTTCATCAGAGCCCCTGGTTTGCAGCCTGCCTGTGGAACCTGGACTTGTGCATCCTACTGTTATGTGAAAGACTCATAAAATCTCATACTATTTACAGATATCTCCTGTTGATTCTGTTTCCCTAGGGAACCCTGACTATTACAAGCACAATCCTTTAATGTCTGATGTCCAGCGACTTGGGAGACTATTATTTCATATATGCTGTTCATTTTTTGGTTTCTTCAGGTGGGACAGTAAATCCAGACCCTCCTACTCCATCTTGGCCAGAAGAAGTCTTTTTATGATTTAATTGTACGTGTTTATTTTCACAAAATGATTGCTTTGGGGAAGTATGGAGGGTGGACAGCTTTTGAAGGTCAGGGCCAGGCAGAGAGGGAGTGTGGAGGCTGGTGAGAAGGGACAGACCGTGAGGACTCCACTCAGGCACATGGGGTCTGCAGCCACGGGCCCCTGACCCAGGCAGGCCTCTGCTTTTCAGCCACTTCCCCAGCCTTGTGGCCAGGGTGGCTGGGCACTCGTCAGGAAGGGCTCTGCGCTGGGGCTGCGGCTGCCTCTTCCATGGTGCAGGGGACCAATGATTCCTCCAGTCCTTTCACTGCCCAGACGAAGCTCTGTCCTGGGCTCTTCTTGTGTCTACTCCCGCTTCCTACCTGCTCAATTGTAGATGGGAAGGACTACCCTGGGGCCGGGCTTACGATATAGTCTCAGCCAGGTGTGTTTTAGCACACCTGAGCTGTATGCTGAGGGTGCCAGCACCATCTTGGCGGCTGGTGATGACTCCCAATGCCTGTCTATAGCAGCAGCTCTGGACTCGGTGCCCCTGGCTTGCCTTGAGATGGTGCAGGAAAGCCCTTTTTTCCATGGAGGGCCTGGGGCTCTGTTCTGGCTTCCAGAGGAAATTCCAATGCTTTCCTTTCACCATGTAAGTCCATTTAGAATTTGTACTCCAGCTGTACAGACCTGCCAACATGCACAAATAAGACACACCTACCCACAAGGAGTCTCACTGGAGTGTTGTGAGAACAAAATATTGGAAAAAATCTGTGTCCTCAAATAGGGGTCTAAATGAATAATTTATGTTCTTTCCATCCAATGGAATTCCATGCTATAGATGAAGAGAAAGAGGGAGGTCCAAATATGCTGGGGAACCAGTGGCCAATGCAAAGTAGAAAAGACAAGCTTCATTGAGCATTCAAGATATGCCTCTGCAGTGGACGCTGTACTGTGCCACACAAATTCCCTGTTTTAGGCTTTCATATAAATTGAATCATATGTTATGGAGTCTTCCATGTCTGGCTTCTTTTGCTCAACATAATGGTTCTGAGAGTCATTCACGTATCTGCATGTATCAGAGTCCTTTGCTTTTTATTGCTGGGTAGTATTCTACAGTATGGTGTATATACCATGGTTTGTTTATCCAGTCTCCTGCCATGGACATCTAGGTTGTTTCCAGTTTGGGGAAATTATTAATAAAGTTTCTATGAAAATTTGTATACAAGTCTTGGGTGAATATGTGTTTTCATTTCTTCTGAGTCTATACCTAGAAGCCTATTTCTGAGTCATGTGATAAGTATACTTTTTTTTTCCATTTCAAGAGTAGTTTATTATCAAGGTTTGCCAAAAAAGAGAAATGCTTTCCTTGAGAAAAGAAGTGCACTAAACAATTCACTTTGCCACCTTTTGCTTAAAACACATTTTCCTAAATTTTAACTATAATGCCTATATTCTTAGTGCAAATTGTTCAAATTCATTCTTAGTACTTTGAAATAACTTTAAAATCACTTAGACTGCTCCCCCTTGACAAGCAAAGACAACCATATATAAACAAAATGTATATATGGTTTAGGATCTTGGGTTCTGGGCAGCTCAGGAACTCCACTTACAGATGGCTCACACGCCAGCAGGACGCCCCAAGGCCGAAGCCTCTGGCCAGGAGGACTGAGCTATATAGGGTCACCCCTGCCTGAAGGTGGAAGCCCCCCCTTCATTCTGCAGGGGACAGTCGGGGACAGAGCACGTTTGGGCCCCACCTGGCCTGGCAACTGACGGGTTGTCCCCTGTGGCTGGTGGGAGTGGGTGGGAGCTGCTGGACAGGGACCCTTGTGGGGCCTGCCAGGTGTGGTATGCCGCTGGCCTTTCTGCAAACTGTCAGAGCCGAGGTGGGGGCTCCCCAATTACTTTTGTACTTCTGTCACCTTTAGCATCCTTAGGCTCCTCGGATGCCAAACCATTGCTGCTAACATTTTCTTATCAAGAGCACATGTGCCAATATCACACCTCTTTTTCCCTCTCCCTGCCCTCAGCAACACCTGTGGCCACTGTCTCCACATCAACGATATAATTTCTTCCATTGTTAGAGTCACAATAATTCTATAGTAGAATATAGTAAGTCCACTCTAACCCATATTTTATTCCTCCATCCTGAAGACCCTGGGATGGTGATGTCCACTCCACCTCTAAATCAAGAGGGGACTTAGATCCCACATGGCTGATTGATGGAATTCTCCTGCTTGCAGCTGAAAGAGAGTGTAAACTACAACACAAACTATAATCCGTGCTGTGCAGAAATGCTCCAAAACATTCTCATCAAATGCAATGAATGTACCACACTAATGAAAGAGGTTGTCGATGTGGGAGGAGTGGGGATGTGGGGAGTGGGTATATGCAAACCTCTTATATTTTTTAATGTAATATTTTATGTGATCCATGTATCTTTAAAAAAAGATTTTTTTTAAAAAAGCACATGCGGCTTGCCCTTGTCTCTTCCAACCTGCGGCTCCACCCAACTTTGGTAAGGTTTGATAGTTGAGCACAGGATTGCAACTCGATGGGCCACCATTCTGCAGGATTACCTTCCAAACCTTCATGCTCTTTCCCATCAGAAGCCAATCCGTTCCTCCAGGCTGAGGCAGGCTGGGTGTTCAGGGTGGTTGGTGCTTGATGGTCATCAGGGCCCCAAGACGGCTGGCTGCGGGGCCAAGGACGTCCAGGGGAGGCCCTGCCCTCCCAGTGGCAGCCCCACCTTTTCTGCTCATCCTGGCACCACTGGCCCGCTCTGTCATGGCAGCCAAATGATTGGAGGCCATGAGGTGTGCATCTGCTCACGGGCACTTGGTTTCCAGCAAGCCACTTCCTCCCTGTCCAGCAAGACGCAGCATAACGGGCTGGCAGAGGCCTGGCACATTGTAGTCTGAGTGTCCCTGCAGGGGCCACCTGTGCCCAGAGCTAGGATAACCTACAGGGGCTTTTCTTACTTGTGAAAAGGATCCCACACTACACTTAAGGTGATTCCAAGAGCCGAGCGACATGTCACAAGTGGGCTCAGGGGCGCACGTGAGAGCTCAGAGCCCCCGGCCCAGGCGTGTGCGCCCCACCACAGAGGGAGGGTGAAGCTTGGAGGTCCCCTGCCAGGAGCAGGGGTGCTGGGACACGGGGCTTGCAGATCGCGCCCCCTCTGCGCGGCTCGGCCAGCAGGCCCCATGTGTCACTCCCGGCGACCTCTCCTGCAGCCTGGAGAGAGTAAGTATACTTTTAACTTTACAAGAAGCTGCCAGATCTTTCTCTAAAGTGATTGGACTACTTGACATTCCAACGAGCGATGAATGAAGTATGCAGTGGCTCCCCACCTTGCACGTCAGTCTTTTTACTTTTAGCCATTCTGTTGGGTTTTGTTTTAGTTTGCCAATGCAAAGTATCAGAAATGTGTTGGCTTTTGTAATGGAAAATTTATTAGGGAAAAGCCTACAGTTCTGAGGCCATGAAATGTCCAGATCAAGGCACCGTCAGAGATCCTTTCTCACCAAAATCAGCTGCCACGAGGGGAAGCAAGATGGCGCCCCCTCTCTGCCCATGTCTCAGCCTGCCCTCTGGCCTCACCGTCTCTCAGAGCCCAGTTCCTGGAGCTCAGCTGTGAGAAGCCAGCCGTGGGGCTTGTCTCTTTCCGGGCCTCCTCTCTCAGTCTCTTGGGCCTTCTCTGCTTTTCTGCAGCTGTAGGCAATGGAGTCCTCGCTCACATGGCAGGATCAGTGTGGTTACTTCCTTTCTCCTCTGTGTCTCTCCTTTTATTATCAGACCCAGCAAGAGGGTGGAGACCCAAGCTAGCTCATGCCTCACTGATGTAGTCCAATCAAAAGCATCTCTCACCCACAGGAATGGATTAGTTCAAAAACATAATCTTTCTCTTTTGGGGATTCACCAAATTCAAACTGTCACAGGTATGTAGCAGTGGTATCCCATGTTAGTTTTTAAATGTTGAGCACTTTTCATATTCCTATTGAATATTTGTGTATCTTCTTTTTGTGATAAGTCTTTTAAGGCTTTTATGCATTTTATTGGGTTGTTCGTCTGGTAATTATTGAGTTATAGGAGTTCTTTATATATTCTGTACACTAAGGAAGATGGAGTTTGAGGAAGAAGAGGAAGACAGAAAGTGAGGGGGGAGAGAATGAGATCATAGGATATTTTCTTTCGGAAGATAGCTTGTTTGTACATTTTTTCTTAAACTTCTTATATTGAAATAATTAAAAACTTACAGGACAGTAAAAAAAAAAAAATACCCATATGAGAACTCCAGCATACCACCCCCCCGACACCCAGATCTGCCAATTTTAACATTTTGTCTCATTTACCCCATCCCTCTATCTCTCTATCTCTATACATCCATCTTTTAAATTTCTAAACATTTGAGGTTATGTTACCAAATTCTGAGAACTTTAACATAGATTAACCTTGCAGTCTAAATTCCATCTTTTTCATATATTCCAATAATGTTCTTCTGAACCTTTTCTTCTCCATTATTAGATCCAGTTCAGGATCATTTATTACATTTGTCATTATCTTTTTGGTTGCTCTTTTCTCTTTTAAATGATGGAAGCATATATGCAACATAAACTTTCCCGTCTCAAGTACTCCCAAGCATACATTTTATCATTTTTTAAAAATTTTAAAGTTTGTGCTTTGTGTGTCCTCTCTATGAAAACTTTGTCCATGTCAAGTTTGCAAAAATATTCTCTTATATTTTCTTCGAGAAACTTTCCAGTTTTAGTTCTCATGTTCAGGTCTCTGATTTACATGAAATTAATTTTATGTATGATGTGCATGAGGTAAGATGTGTATGATCTAGTGAAGGATTGATTTTTTCCCTTATAGACATATAGTTGTTCCAGAATCATTTATCAAAAATATTTTCCTTTTTCCATTCAGTTCTTTCAGAGTTTTTGTAAAAAATCAGTTGACTCTGTAAGGGTGGTTCCATTTCTGGATTATATTCTGTTCCATTGATCATTTTGTCTTTCCTTTTTAGAGCACATGTCTTGATTATTGTGGCTTTATGGTAGTCTTGAAATTAGGTAGTGTAATCCACCAGCTTTTCTCTTCTTTATCAAGATGGCTGTGGATATTTTAGGTTCTTCACATTTCCATATAAATTTTAGAATAAATGTCAATTTCATATAAAAAGACTGCTAAGATTTTTATTGGAATTAAATCTATATATCAATTTGAGAATCAGCATCTTAGCAATGTTGTCTTTCAATTCATGAACATGATATATATCTACTTTTAGTTAGGTATTCCTCAGTTTCTCTTAGAAGTGTTTTGTAGTTTTGAGTGTAGAGGTCTTGCACAACTTTGGTAAAGTTTTCCCCTAATAATAGTATATTTTTAGGTAGATAGTCCTGCTTCTTTTAAAAAATCATATTCCAACTGTACATTGCTATTATACAGAAATATAAACAATTCTTTAAAAATCACCTTGACCTTGTATTCTGAAGCCTTGCTAAATTCATCTATTATTTCTAGTAATTCTTAGTAGATGTCCTTGGTGGTATTAGTTACTCTCTCTATAAAACATATCTTCAAATAAAGAAATTTTCACTTCTTTCTTTCTAATGTGTGCATTTTATTTCTTTCTTCTTGTCTTGTGGCATTGGCTATAACCTCAAGTAGAATGTTAAATAGAGAGGACAAGAGCAGACATCCTGCCTTAATCTTAATCTTAGAGGCAAATCATGTAATCTTTCACCATTACATATGATGTTAGTTGTTGGCTTCTTGTAGATAACCTTTATGAGATTGAGGATATTTCTTTTTATCCCAAGTATTTGCTAAGAGTTTTTTTTGTTTTTGTTTTAAAATCATGAATGGGTGTTGAATTTTTCAAATGATTTTTCTGCATCCATTACAATGATTGTATGATTTCCCCCCTCTATTCTGTTAATGTGGCAAATTACATTGATTTTTTAATCTTAAGCCAACCTTGCATTCCTGGGGTTGACCCCCCCAACCCCAATCTGGTCATGACATACTAACACACACACATATAATTTCTGGAATTGCTTTACTAATATTGTGTTGTTTTTTTGTGTATCCATATTCTTTTTTTTTTTTTTTAAGATTTATTTATTTATTTAATCCCCCCCCTCCGCCCGCCCGCCCACCCAGTTGTCTGTTCTCTGTGTCTATTTGCTGCATCTTGTTTCTTTGTCCGCTTTGTCCGCAGCACGGGAAGTGTGGGCGGCGCCATTCCTGGGCAGGCTGCACTCTCTTTCGCGCTGGGCGGCTCTCCTTATGGGCTCTCCTTATGGGTGCACTCTTTGCGCGTGGGGCTCCCCTATGCGGGGGACACCCCTGCGTGGTGCGGCACTCCTTGCGCGTATCAGCACTGCGCATGGGCCAGCTCCACACGGGTCAAGTAGGTCCGGGGTTTGAACCGCGGACCTCCCATGTGGTAGACGGATGCCCTAGCCACTGGGCCAAGTCCGTTTCCTGTGTATCCATATTCTTAAAGGATATTGATCTGAAACTTTTTTTTACTTGTAATGCCCTTAAAATTTAATTTTGTTATTAACTTTATGCTAGGCTCATAGAATGACTCGACATTCTCTCCTCTCTTTTATTTTTGGGAATGGTTTCTTCCTTAAATATTTGATATAACTCAACAGTGAAGCCATCTGAACCTAGAGATTTCTTTATGGGGAAATTTCAATTTCTTAGTAGATATTGGGTTATTCATATTTCCTATTTGTGTGTGTGTGTTGGTATTTTGTGTCTCTCAAGGAATTTGTCCATTTCATCTAAGTGTTAGACTCTATTGGCATAAAGGCAAATACGGTACTCACCTTGTGTGTTTTCTTCTCTCAAGAATAACAGCTCTGTACCATCCAATGTCTAGTGACGGAAAACGGTTGCTTCATATGTGGTGTCTAGTTTTATAGTTGTTTATGGAGGTAAAGTAAATCTGATACTTGATGCTTCATCATGACTGGGCTTGGAAGTTGAGACTCACTCACTGTTGTTCAACATTTGTATTTGAAATTTTTACTTTGTGCACCTAATATCTTTGTATTAATATTTTTAAATGCTAGTGTAAAAAAATACCAGTGCAGGTATTGCTTGACTTCCCAGTCTGTCTTAAGATTGTGCTTGCATAAGCAAGGCTATCCTACCCAGGTTCTTTTGAGCCAACCCCTCACCAGGAATCTGGGAAGCTGGAATAAGCTAACCCTTGGCTCAGCCACCTACTAGTTCTGTGACCTTGGTTAAGCCACTTAATCTCTCTGATCTCCAGTTTCATATAGGCAAAATAAAAGATAATCCCTCCCTCATAAACTAAATTTGAGAATTAGATGAATTTGCTTATCTAAAGAACCTATCGTGGTTAATCCTATCTTGTAAATGCTCAATAAATGTTTCCTTTCATCCGCCTCACTCTGTACTTGAGTAATTGGATATTTGCTTCAGAGCCTAGAATTTTACATACAACTATCCCTTTGAAATCATCATCTTGGGAGAGGTAGCACAGGGAGTCCTTGGGTGCCTGATGCGGCAGGTAGCATGGGAGGCCAGTGGGCCACAGCCCTGCAGGGTTGCCTGTGGGCAGCCCTGGGAGCCACTAGGAGTCAACATTACGGGGTGGACTTGAGTTCAGGAAATCCAGCGCAGATCCCAATGTTAGCCCTACTTGTGTTAAGCATAGGCCACTCATTTCTGCCAAAACTCAGTTTCGTTATTACAGAATGGGGAAAGTGCGTACCTTGAAGATAAAATGAGAAATCATTCGTAGACATGCTTCAGAAAGGGTGAATTTTTAAGAAGTTTTATTATAGTAACATATAAAACTCAAAATTTCCCATTTTAACCACTTTCAAATGTACAATTCAGTAGTATTAAGTACATTCACACTACTGTGCTACCATCACCAATGCCTGTCACCCCAACTTTTTCAAACTGAAACTCTGCACCTATTTAGTAATAACGCCCTCTTACCCCCACCTCCAGGCCCTGGAGACGTATAATCTACTACCTGTCTTTAGAAATTTGCTTCTTCTAGATATTTCGTGCAAGTGAGATGTAAGGGGCGACTGGATATTGTTTTGTCTTTTCTGGCCTCTCCCTGTTCAGTCTGTCCTCTGTTTATTTCAGCCACCAGGAGAGTCCTTGTAGAATGGAAACCTGATTGGGCCCTAACCCTGACAGCCACCTCACCCCATCTCCCCTGACCCTGGCTCCCTGTTGTGGACAGGACAAGTTCCAAGTTCCCTGTGCTAGGACTCAGTTTCTCCATAGGTTTCCAGTTTCATCTCCTTCCACCGGCCCCTGTGCAACCGCTGCTCCCACCCTTCCAAATCGAAACATGTTTCTTGAATTCTTCAAGTTATTCAGGTGGGGGCTAAGGGGAGGTGCAGGCAGGAAGACAGGGAGAAGGTTCGGGCAGAGAAGAGATGGAAGAGGCTTAGACAGTGGGGGAGAGGAGAAGGCTGAACCTGGACAGTGGGGGAGAAGAGAAGGCTGGACACGGTGGGGTGGGCTGAGGCAGACAAGGGAAAGGGGAGTGTGGGCTGACAGCTCCCCCCAGCTGGCTGTGCTCACACCCGGGGCAGCTAGCCGGCAGACCTGGCCTCCCTCCAGGCTCTGGACACCCTGTGTCCTCCTGCCGGGCCCTGGAGCTTCCTTGAGAGCCCCCCCGGGGCTGCCATGCCATGACTCAGCCGTGTCACTCTCTCCGTCACCCAACACTGAGCGAAAGTCTCGAAAACCACCTCCTTTCCATGGCCAGGGCTGCACATGGCGAGTCATTAAAACCTAGCAGGACTTTATAAACCCTGGCTTACTGCTAAGTACATAAGAAAATCTCCGTAATTTCCCGCCGGGCAATGGGGATGTTGTCTGATTCCTACAGGTCATAATTTTGGGGGAGAGAAACCTTCTTTTTCCCCCACAAATGATGGGAAGTCAGCAGTTACGGTTATGGCTGGCTGTTGACGTTGGGAAGCTGTTCTGATGCCCAGAATCCCACCTACCTCAGCTAAATGGTATCTTTAGGAAATTAGCAGAATGCGGCTCTACCAACCAAGAGACCAAAAAGAAAAAAAAAGAGCTTTCAAATTTTGAGTATAATTGGAAAACTGACCTTTGGAAAGTATTTTCCTAGCCCAGTCCCAAGCTGCACTGAAGAAGAAAAAAAAAACAACAAAAAACAAGACGGTTTTGAGGCTGGGGAAGAAAGGGTGCATTATGCCGCGGGCAAAGGGTGCTCTTGAGGAATTAGGCGGCCTCGCTCTGGGGGTGAAGGCTGAGCCCTGGCACTGGTTGCAGGGTCCCTCAGGCATCCTCAGGTGACAGCACGTGGGGCCACTGACCTCGGAAGGGCTCAGGACATGGGGGCCGACCTTTTGGGGTGGAGCATTGGTGGAGCATTGGGGAGTGGCGTGGACACTCCAGGGCACCCAGGCACGGGGGAGCCTCAACCCTTGCCTGCGCTGCCTCCTCCCAGCCACCGTCTCCTGCTCAGTTAGTTCAGCAACAGAGCCTCCTGGCTGGGCATAGTGACGGCTTCCTAGCCATGGGCCTGTCCCCACGGGGCTCTCCATCTGGATGGGGACATACAGGGGAGAAGATAATGGCACAGATGACAAGCGATAGCCGACAAGTGTGTGACACTGGACTGAGGCTGTTGAGCTGAGCAGAGGGTTGGAGCAAGGTGGGGAGGAGGGGCGAGCATGGCAGCGGAAGGCACAGCGTGTGCTAAGGTCCCGTGGTCCAATTTAGCAACTTGCCGGATGTGTATTAGAGCCTTGAACTCACCGTTCCATCACCTCTGGGCTGCGGTTTCCTCACCTCTAAAATGGAGTAATAACAGACAAGGAATAAGGGCTAGAGTCGTCAGCTCCAGGAGGTCCGGAGAGGCAGAGGGTGGTCTCAGAGCCCACCAAGCTCCTGCGCATGGGGAGAGTGGGACTTCTAGGCCCCTCTTGGAGAAACATTCTCACTCGGGCTTTGAGCTCCTGGGCAGTGCAGATCCAAACTCCCTCATCCCACCCGAGGACAGGCTGAACCTGCTCCTCCCAGCACCAAGTTGCACCGCAGGCTCTTCCGTCCACCCGGCGACCGTGTGAAGCCTCAGCACGGGGACCGGTTGCTGTGCTCGGTGCCCCTCCACAGGGCAGAGCACACGGGTGTCAGCCCCCTTGCGGGGGGAGACTGCTTTCCTGGCGGGACCCACACAATTCTTTGGAAAATCTGATGAAGGAGGGCCCCCGGAGGAACCCCAAGGGCTGGAGGCCGTCCAGAGTTCAGGGCAGAGAGGGGCCCGGCACCCACTGCCTGGCTGAAGTCTGCTCAGCCTCATCCCCAGGTGCTGGGGCCTCGGCTCACCCCAGAGCAGACGAGGAGCCACAGTGTGGGGGCAGGCAGCGGGCTGCACCTACGGGACCCCAGCTGCTCGGTGGAGGGATCCTGCGGGCAGGAAGGGGGTGGGTGGGCAGGATGGCATGGGGGCGCCCTGGAATGCGTTCCGGTCTCTGTGCCCTCTCTGCTGGGGGTCTCCATTTGTCTTGTCCCTCTGAATGTGGATCCCCTTTTTCCCCTCCCTCTGCCCCGGTCCCCTCCGTGGTCCCAAATCCTGGAGAGCCTTTCTCATGGACGGGGCGGAGCCCTGGGCCCTGGCTGCCTCTCCTCACCCGCCGAAGCCTGGGCCTGGGCAGCCGAGAAGGAGCAGGGGCTCCCAGGCAGAGCTCTCAAGCCTGTCCTCCTTGGAAGGAAGGAGAACGTTTCCTAATTACCATTCACTAATTACCGTTCAAGCAGTTTCCATAATTGTCTCAAGAAAAGGTTTTATTAGCCAAGCCCTGAGCAGAAACAGTCACAGGGAGAAAAGCCAATGGCATACGCTCAAGGAGCAAAAAACAATGGAAATAAACCACATGGGCCACAGGGAATCCTGGAATGTCTGGATCCAGGCTACCCCCTTCCCATTCTGTGGGGAGGGAAACTGAGGCCCAGCCAGGTCATGGGGCCCGGCCGAGGTCGCACAGAAAGTCTGCGGGCAAAACTGAAGATGGCGCGGGTCTCGGCGTTTTCTCCTTGGAGTATAGATGTTAGAAGCCTCAAAATCCATCAATGGGCACCACGGGGCTCCCTTTTGAAACCCCTTCCAAAGACAACGCACGTTTCCTTGAAGCTAATTGCTTTTAGTTTGAGGTAATATTCGCCGCAGAAACACCAGCAGTAACCTTTGGTCTTGGCAAATTCTCCCCTCAATCACATAACGTAAACAGCGATAAACGAGGGCTTTTTAAGGCTTTCTTCATAATGCGTTGCACATGCATTTGTTACCGAATCTGCGCGCGCTCCAAGCCCTGAAACCTGAGCTCAGCGGGGAGGTGAGCCGGGCTGCGCCGCCTGCGGTGGGGTCAGGGCTCCCGCGGGAGGGGGCGACGCAGCCTGGCCTGCCCGCCCCCTCCCGCGCCTGCCTCTCCCCCAGGCCTTCTTTTCGGTTTCTCTGCCCTGTCCCTTTGGCTTCACTGGCTCCCTTTGTCTGGCTCCCTCTGCCCCCTTTTTCTTTTACTCTTGCTCACCCTCTGGTCCTGTTTTCTTTCTTTCATTGTTGTTTTCTTGGCCTTGGTCTCTCTCCCTCTCTCTGTCTTCCTCTGTCTCTTTCTGTCTCTCTCTCTGCCTGATTCTCTCTCCCTCCTTCCCTTCCTCCCTCTCCCTCCCTCTCTCTATTTCTCTCGCCCTCCCCGCTTCTCCATCACCCCCTCTTCCTACTCCCTTTGTGTCTCTATTTCTCTCCTTGTCTGTCTGATTCTCTCCCCCCCGCCCCCAATTTTATCCCTCTCTCCTCTTTCTCTCCCTGTCTGTTTGGTTCTCTCTGCCTTTCTCTCTCCCCTTGTCTCTCCTCTTATCTGTCTCTCACCCCCCACAACCCCTCTCCCTCTCAATGCCTTGCAAAGGACATACGGTGCCTCTTCCTTCCTTCTCAGTCCTGGGGATTCAGAGAAGGCTTGGACACTGGCCCCTCATGGCCTGTGGGGGTGGGTGGACGGGGAGGGTCCTAAGATGAAGAGGGGGAGGTTTACAAGAAGCAGCCACTGCCTTGAAGAGGGGTGGGAGCAATCAGGGCAAGCTGCTCGGAGGTGGTGACTTCCGAGCAGAGTTCTGGAGAGAGAAATAGGGACTGGGTGGACAGAGAATGGAAGGAAAGGGTGGTCCATGCCAACAAAGGACAGGAGGGTGTCCTCTTGTTCCCTGTTCAGGAGTGGCTGGTGGAGGGGACGGCTGGATGGCAGGTGCAGTGGGAGGGCGCGGGAGACAGGGAATGAGGAGTGTGGGGGCCTGGCACCCTGCATCGTGGGTGGAGGTGGGGGCCCTGGGGCCCCAGCTAAGGGGCAGGGCAGGGCAGGTGAGCATCCAGTTCAGACCCGGGGGATCAGGGCAGCCGCCCTTAGAGTCAGGAAGGGTGGGGGCGTCTCGGATGGGGACCCCCCCCAGCAGAGAGGTGGCCGGAGCAGGCCCCGACCCTGGCCTTGCGCCTCGCAGCCGCACGTCGGCTGCGTCCCCTTCTGTTGCCAGCCCCGCACTCTCCTCCGTAAGACGGGGGACGCTCGCGTGGACGGCACAGGACCGGGAGGCCGTGGGCACGACAGCGCCTTGGCAACCTGCGGCCCCAGAGCGCGCGGCGGCCCCCACCGGCGGCCGTGCCACGCTGCCACGCCTGTCACGCGGCCGCCCCTGGGGAGGCCATGAGCGTCCCCACGTCTAGCAGCAGGGACGCTGAGCCTCACCGGGGCTCAGCCCCGCGTCCCAGACCGCGTGGCAAGAGCGCGGCGGGACCAGGCAGGCGCCCAGGTGGCGGGTCCTGGCCCCTCTCCCGGCTCCGAGCTGAGGAGGCGTCCTGCAGCCCGGCTGTCTGGGTCCACGGCCCGGCGGGGCGCCGGGAGCCCCAAGCCTGCACCGGGTGCCACATGGCCCGGAGTCGCCGCTGCCGCCCCAGGTCGCTCCGCCCGTGCCCGCGCGCGTCCCAGAGCGCATCTGCAGACGGCTTAACTCAAGTGGACAAGTGGGGCGCCCTGTCCCCCCCAGGCGGCCTCTGGCTTTCTCGCCGCCCAGCCACCCTCGCCGGTTCCCCTTCTGCGTCGACGGGAGAGGAGACGTCCCTGGGCAGGGTCCGGGCTGGTCCCTGGCCTCGGGCCGCTGGGGCTGGACGCCCGCGAGCTCTCCTGCGGCCCCGTGGGCGCTGCAAGCGGGCGCTCACCCGCCCGCCTGGCTCAGGGCTGCTGGGACAGACCGCGGCGTGGGCGCGGAGGCGTCGGGGGCGGGGGTGGGGGACTTCTCGGGACATTAGGCCGTGCTACAGAGCTGGGGTTCAAAGGCCCGGGCCCCTCACCCCTGCTCCTCTCTTCCGGCGTCCTGCACCGCTCTGCTCTGCCACCAGCTCCCGTCTACCTGCCCGGATGGCTGCGGCCTCGGTACCGCCCGGGAGGTGGCAGTGCCCCCTTCGCCCGCCTCCGCCCTCGCCCTGGCAGCCTGGGCCTGCAGTCCCCAGCGCGGCCGAGCGGGAAGGGCCGGAGGGGGTGCAGGCGAGGGCCGCGCGGGGAGCAGGTGGTACAGGCCCGGCCGGCGGGTCCCCATCCCATCCCGAGGAGCCGCGGGTGGTGCGGGCGGAGGAAGGCTGTGCGGACTGGCACCTCTGCCTCCAGGCCATCTTCTGGGCCCTTATGGGTGCCGCACCCCAGTAGCCTGGGCTCCGTAATTAGGAGAGCCGGACTCCACCCAGCCCCCCTGCCCACAGGGGAGAGGGTGGCCCAGGAGCCCCTGCCTGCCCCCCTCAGGCTCCCCCTAGGAAGGGAGCCAGAAAACACCCCGGGCCAGCTCTCGTGCCCTGCTCAAATATCAAGAAATTGAAAATTGAGGCAATTTAACGCAAAAAGGCCATTTTCCTTCAACACTCACTTTACTGAGACAAAGGCAGACCTGAAAGCGATTTCCCGAAAGGGCCTGGACACGCAAGCACCAGCCACTCCCTTGGGGTTTCCCCTGCCCCCCCCCCCCCGGGTCGGCCTCCCCGAGTCCCCTCGACGGGGCCTGCCCGCCTGTTAGGGCCAGCGGAAGGAAGCCCACTTCTACCTGGGAACAGCTCTCCCACCCGGCCACCGACGTCCCCAGACTTTGAATGGTGTATTATCATCTTCCACATTTTAATAAAGACTTTTGGTTTAGGTTTCCCCGCCCCTCAAAACAAGCCCGAGGCCACAGACATTCACTCCAGGAGCCAGCCCTGGGCTCCCGGCTGGGGCGGCCGTGAGTGGGGCAGGCAGGGCCCACTGCCCCCAACCAGTAAAGGGCCTGGAGACGTCAGGGGGTGCCGAGTGCTGCGAGGGAAATCAGGTAGGGGTGGCGGGGTGGGGGCCCCTTTTGCAGGGGCCCGGGAAAGCCTCTGAGAGCAAGGACATGGGAGCTGTGGCCTGATGAGGGGCCGGAGCCGGCCGTGGGGGTCAGTGGGGGAAGCAGGAGGAGGTGAGCTGGGCAGGGGGGCCGGGAGCAGGATGAGTGGAGGGTGGGCAGGGCCCTGATCATGAGGGTGGCATAGGACACCTGGTCCCAGGCCCTCTTCTTCTGTGACCATGTGACTCAGACAAGGCTCTCTGTGCCTCAGTTTCCCCACCCAACCAATGGGGGCAAACTTGGTAGCCAAGAACTTTGACAGTCCCTGCAGTTTAAAACGGAGCCCCTCAGGGTCAGAGGGGTCTTACAAATCTTCTTGGCCCAACTCAGCAGGCGCCCCCACACCCTGAGCTGGAGGAACCCCCAGAAGGCTGTGACGTGGGCTGCAGCTGAGCCCAGCTCCGTCACACCTGCTTTCCTTGGTGACATTCGGGGCTGACCTCCGGAATCACCGTCCCCGTGCCTGCCATATCCGTCAGGACCCTCAGGGTTATACCACAGAAAACCCAAGCTCACCATGGCCTGGGAGTCAGGAGACCGCGCGGGCTGCGGGCAGGGCCGGGCCGGCCTCGGGGCTGGTGCACGCAGCTCAGCGGGTGCCCGGGGCTGGCGTCTTCCCGCGCCTGGACGCCCTTCGCAGCTGTAGCCCGGCGGGCAGGGCACGGGGGGCTTCCTGCCTTCCCCTGCAGGGGCCGGAAGAGGCAGGCTGTCGGGGGCTCGTCCTGCCTCCTAGGCACCCACCCACCTGCTGCAGGAGAATGGAGGCAGGGCCTGCACCACAACCAAGACCCCTCAAAGCCGCATGGGGCTCGCCTGTGCCGCCCTTCAGGCCCTGCCACCCCTCACCCCGGGCACACGGCTGCTTCTCCAGGCACCGAGGGCCTCTCTGGGCCCTGCCATCGGCCAAGGGGCTTCTCCTCCGCCACGTCCAGGCTGTTTGTGATCCTCAGAAGCCATCCCTGGTCCTCTGCTGGCCCCAGCCCTCCTGCTGCACCTTCTCAGAGCTCCCGGGACGCGTTCTTCATGACCGCTGTGATGTGACTGTGAAACAGGTGTCTGTGCCCCCTGAGGGCAAAGGCCACCTGTCCTGAGCCATCCCCTTCCCCGGAGCCTGTCACGGGCCTGGCACATGGCAGGAGCTGACGAATGCTCCCCAGAGCCCTTCAGGATGGAAGGACCTTCAGTACCCACAGCCCTAAATGGACCACCCCAGCACAGGCCCAGGCGGGGGCGGGTAGGGGCTGGGCAGTGTGCAGAGCGATTGGGAGCACCGGTGGGCAGTCAGGGACGCACAGACCCAGTTCAGGGACAACGCTCTTGCTCCAGGCTGAGCATTTGTGCTCATGGGGCCTCGGTTTTCTCATCAGTGAGACGGTGACGACATTCACTCCCAATGGGTGTCGATGAGGATGAGGGTGATGACAGTGGCGCACGTGTGTGTGCATGTGTGTATGCACACTGTACAGGCATACCTGTCTGTGTATTACCTGTGTGCGTGTGTATGCGCACGCATGTGTGTACGTGTATGTGCACATGTATCAGGCATGCATGTATTCTCATTGTTTGCTTTATCAGGCTGGCCAGTGAGTTTTCATTTCCAGACCCATTTTTGCTCTCAAGCTTTTCTCTGGAAGCCCGGCTGCCGTTTGCTCAAATCCAAGCAAAATCGCACTCTCTCAGTAGGCCTTTCGTTCTTAGTGTCAGCTGAATGACACGCAGTTCATCTCCCCTGAGCTGGCCAGGAAACCCAGTGCCTTACTTTGTTTTTTAAAGCGTTTCCATTTCAGGCAGGAGCAGGGAGCAGGATGGCAAGTACAGCTTTGCTGGACCAGAGGGGGCTGGAGCGACCCGGGGAGTGGACAGGTGTAAATCGGCACAGGGCCAGGTGCCAGCCAGAGGCACAGACAATCCAAGAAACACAGGGCTGAGCAGAAAAGGTGAAAAACACCCATCAAAAATTCACGTGCACAGAACAACAGGTATTCAGAGGAGATATTCAGACAAAAGGAAATACCAAACACATCCCAGCGGGGGCCGCGTGGGGGTGAGGGGTACAGAAACAAGGGAAGAAAGGAAAAAATGGAAAAAAGAGGGCCAGCCAGTGAGGTCAACTCCTTACAAACTGAGGCTCTGATTACACGCCCAGATGAAAAGAATGACCACAATTTTATGCACAAACCCAGCCTCTGAAATAGCATCAAAATGGGGAGTGAGGCTGTCACGGCAGCTGGCGCCTGGGGAAGTTTCCCACCTTCCTGGTGTAAGACGGGGTTTGCTGATCCATGCCTCGGGGACAGCTCTGGACCCAGGGTCACCTCTGCGGGCGTCCTAACGGGAATCTGTGGCTCTTGGAGAGCTTGTGCCTTTAAGCAAACTTCGTGAAACCAATTAAAGCACTTTTATGGGTATGTATTTGCAGAGAAAGAGCCCCCAAATCAAAACCAGGTCCAGGGCTCCCTGTGCACCCCCACGTGGGTGGGTGGAGGCCTTTGGAAAGCAAGTGGAGGAGACAAGGCCATTTTCTGCTCAACCCCCCACCCCAACCCCCATCCCGGGCACGGGGGTGGGGCCGGGAGAGCTGCCGAGTGGCCCGGGCCCCAAAGTCTGCAACACATTAGCCATGGGCAGGCCGCTGGGGCGCCCCTGCCCTGACTGCATTACCTGGGCAGGGTATGAAATGTCAGCCTGCCACGTCCCGCCGGGCTCTGCAGCCCTGCCACGCTGGGGCCGGCGGCGAGACCTGCCGGGTCCCATCCCACCTCCCTTCACGGAAAAACGGGAAGCTCAGAGCTGCAGCCCGGCCTCCGGGGAGAGCACGCAGACCCACCTGCCTGCTCTGTGCTGTGACCAAGAAGCAGAGGGCGTCGCCTAAAGACCCCCGGTCCCTGGCCGCGCGGCCTCGGCCTCGCAACATGCTTGTGATCTCACAGGTGGGGAACGGGGCCAGCAAAGCTGGGGTGCCTGCCCCCCATCACGCTCCCAGCCCCCCCGATTGGACCAAGCTCAGATGGAACCCAGGCCCCTCCGATCCCACCGATCCGCAGACCTCGGAAGCCAGCTGGCCCGGCTCCCTCCTTTGCAGGTAAAGACACGGAGTTCCCCAGAGGAGGCTGCTTACCTGGGGTCACGAGGGGCTGGGGTTCCGGCCAGCCCCTCTCCCCGCCCCAGACGCTCGGCAGAAGGGTGGATGACCCCTCCTGCCTCTGGTGCGGAAGGAGTTCATATTTGGCTGTCAAAGGATGATTTCTTTTCTATTTTTATTTTAAAAACTCACCCTGTGGAGCAGAGGGCATTTTTAGGGCAGTGAAACTATATTCTGAATGATGCTATAATGGTGGGTACTTGACATTACACATTTGTCTACTCCTATGGAACTGTACAAAGCAAAAATGAGTCTTAATTAAAACTACGAACTTCAGTGAATAAGAATGAATCAGTATTGGGTGATCCATTGTAACGATGCCAGATGTTAATATTAGGGGAAAATTTATGTGGTGGGTGAGGTGGGGGGAGGTAAATGGGAACTCTCTGTGCTTTCTGTGCAATTTTTCTGTAAACTTAAAAACACTCTAAGAATAAAAATAATAAAATAAAATAATAAATCTCTCCTTAGGTATCTCTTCTTCCGGGAAGCTGTCTTTGGTCCTCTGGACTCCTCACTGACCCCTGGGATGAACTGAAGTCCTTCGAAACTCTCAGAGGAGCACCCTCTTTCCAAGCACGGGCCACATCCAGCTGTCTTTCTCCTTCTCCCCAGTCCCATGGATCTTGGCATCACCCGAGAATCAGGAGGAGAGCGTGGCAGATGTGCTCTGGTGGGAGAGTGGATGGATGCTGGAAGGTCAAACTGTGCTTTAATTTATTAAACAACACACAGAGTCACCAGTCTTAGTTTGCCAGAGCTGCTATGACAAATACAACTTGCTGATTTTTGGCTTAACAACAGATATTTATTGGCTTATGATTTCGAGGCTAGAAAAAAGTCCAAAATTAAGATATTGGCGATGCTTGCTTTCTTCCAGAGTCTGTACATTCTGGTGCTGGCTGTCACCAGTCCTTGGGGATCTTGGCTTGTACCTCTGCTTCCTGTCTCATGGTGAGGTCCTCTCCTTCCTGGCTTCTGTGATTTCCAGGTCTTCTTTATAAGGCCTCCAGGAATACGGACGAAGTCCTGCCCTCATTCAGTTGGGCTACACCTTAACTAAACTAACATCTTCAAGAGGTCCTGTTTGCAATGGGCTCACCCCCACAAGAATGTGACTTAAGATGAAGAACATAATTCGACCTACCACAGCACCTGAATTCACATCTCCAGGAACGTAGTAGCCCATCAAGGTCTGTCTGGCCCAGGGATCCTGGTGCCATCTTGTTCACACTCTCTCTGAACGAGCTTTCACTCCCTCACCGTCAGCACTGGCGCCTCCTTTGTGGGGTGGGGGAGTTGGGGGTATAGGGGAATGGGAGTTAGGGCAGATCACTTGGGGCTGGCTCTGAGGGCAACCATTATTCCAACCTACCTCAGGCAAAAGCAGCAAAGGAATCTTAAAGACAATAAGTGTCCTCAAAATTAGAAAAACAGCCTATGTTAACGGAGCAAGTGCTGAATCAAGAAAACAGCTTCAAAGGCTGTAGGAGAAGCTGCTGACACCCTTGCTGGATCTTCCCCCACCCACTCCACAAAGCAGGGTGCAGCCAGCTTATGCTTCCATTGTGGGTGCCTGGCCCTATTCTAGAGGGAGTAGAGAGACCCCATGGGCATACTGGGTGGGGGGGGAGGGGTCCTGTATGTCAGTGACCTTCTATCAAGAGGAAGTCTGAAACACTAAGGTAGGAACTTTGTCTCAGGCTGGCCCTCTCAGAATTTGTCTGAAGGCAGAGAAGTACATTGCAAACATTAATCAGTGTAAGAAACAATTAAGTCGAAGCAGCTGGGACAAAGGAGTACCAGCATTAAATCACTCAAGAGAGCACCCAGGAGAGGATGAAAGTCTATTTCACAGGGAGTAGAGGGGACTTTCATTCAAACTTCAGCAAACTGTAAATAGTGAATTCCTAAGGGCACTAGCAAGCACCAGCCCAGGAAAAGAAGCAGGCTTCACACTCCACACAGGCTCAGGCAAGATAGGTAGGACCATATACTTACCATTTAACTGGGGATTGTATTTAAAAAAAATTTTTTTATAGATTGTGGTTTTATTAAATTTTTTAAAGAAGCTTTAGATTACATAAGTGTTACATAAAGAATATAGGGTATTCCATATTTCCCACCCCTCCCCCTCCCGCACCCCCCCACATTAGCATCTTTCGTTAGTGTAGTACATTTGTTACAATTGATGAACACATATTGAAGCACATATTGGGCTGATCTTCTTGATAGGAGGGCTAAGCTCTGGAGGAGACCAAAAGTCCAAGCAGAGTAATATGGTAAAGACTGTGAAAGTTTCTTTTTGCTTTTGTTTATTTTTTTTTTATTAGCACCTGACATTCAAGAAATCTCTGTCACATCACTAACTCAATACAAAATTAAGGAAGAGACAATTCAGGGACTAAATATCACAGTTAATACTTTAAAACTTTAAAATGTCCAGTGTGCAACAAAAGATTACAAGACAAATAAATAAACAGGAAATGATGGCCCATCCAAAGGAACAGGACAAAAATTCAGAAACTGTCAATGAAGAGGAACAACTTTGGACTTAACTGGACAAAGACTTTTAAAATTGATCCTCAATATTTCAAGAAGATAAAATAAAATATGGAGAAAGAAAGAAAGGATATGAGGAAAACATGAATGAACAACATGGTAATCTCTTTGAGATTCTCAATAAGAACCAAACAAATATTGAAATGCTAAAGAAAACAGTAACTGAAATAAAAAATTCCCTAAATGGTTTCAATAGCAGATTAGAGATAGCAGAAGAAAGAATCTGTGATCTCAAAGACAAGGCAACTGAAATGACTCAGGCTGAGGAGCAGAAAAAAAAAGAATGAAAAAGAGCAAACAGAGCCTTACAGACATGTAGGACACCATCAAGAACAACAATATATGCATTATGGGAGTCCCAGATGGAGAAGAAACCAGAAAGGGGCAGAAGAATATAAGAAACAGTGGCAGAGAACTTCCCAAATTTAATGAAAGACATGAATATGTACATCCAAGAAGCCCAAGGAATCTCAAAGAAGATAAATTAAAAGAAAACCACACACAGACACATAGTAATAAAACAGTCCAATGTCAACGACAATGACAGAGTTGTGAAAGCTGCAAGAGAAACACAATGAGTTATGTACAAGGGAAAAGATTAAGTGCTGGCTTCTCATCAGAAAATAGGGAGGCAAGAAGGCAATGGGATGAAATACTTTTAAAGTACTGAAAGAAAACAATTACCAACCAGTAACTGCATATCCAGTGAGACTTTCATTCAAAAATGAGGGAGAAATTAAGGCATTTCCAGATAAACAAAAGTTGAGGGAGTTCATTACCACTCAAACTGCCCAACAAGCAATTCTAAAGGGAGTTCCTCAGACTGAAAGGAAAAGGCACTAGACAGTGGATCAAAGCATCATAAAGAAATACAGTCGACCAGTAAAGGTAAGTATTCAGGTATTTATAAATGCCAGTACTATTGTACTGTATTGTATTTTTTGGTATGTAATGCTACTTCTTACTTCCTACAGGTGGCAAAATGGAAATGCATAAAAAGGTAATGATAAATCTATGCTTTTGGATATACAATACAGAAAGATAAAATTTGTAAGAAGTACCAAAAAAGGTGGGAGGCAGCAGGTATAGGAACAGTTTATGTGTATGCTATTGAAGATAAATTGGTATAAAATCAAATATGGTTGTTAGAGATTTAAGATATTAAGTTTTAACCCCATGGTAACCATAAATAAGATATAGGAAAAATACATTCAGAAAGAAATGTGAAGTGACCCAAAATGGTACAAAGCAAAAAAATCAAATAAATATGAAAGTAAGCATTAACAGAAGAATTAAGGGTCAAAAAAGGTATAAGACTTAAAAAGCCAAAAATAGCAAAATTTCTTCTGAAAGTCCTATAGTTACTTTAAATATAAATGGATTGAACTCTACAGTCAAAAGGCAGAGATTGGCATGATCCATGGATTGACCATATATTAGGCCACAAAACAAGTCTCAAAAAATTCAAAAATATTGAAATCACACAATATTGTCTCTGAGTACAATGGAATGAAGCCGAAATTAATAACAGAAGAAGAAATGTAAACATCACGAATATGTGGAAATTAAACAAGATACTCAAACAAACGATGGATGAATGAAGAAATCACAAGGGAAATTAAGAAATATCTTAAGACAAATGTATTTGAAAAAATAACACATTAAGACCCATGGAATGCAGCAAAGGCAGTGGTGAGAAGGAAATTTATACCTCTAGGCGCTTACCTTAAAAAAAGAAGAAAGCTATTGTCTCAATAGCTGTACATCAGTTACAGTAAATATAGTAAGAACATGTAAAAAGATTATTGCTGGGGAAGGGACAAAGTGTCTGATGTTGAATATGTGGGAGTACTGTGTATTGTATATATGAATTACTGTGGTCTAAAACTTTTGTGAAGACAAGCTTAATAATTAAAAAAAAAAAAAAAGGACATAGACACTGAGGAAGAGATGGAAGAAGTTGCCTTGCCAATGTGCACACGGGGCTACACTTATTGCAGTGATGGAAGGCAAAACATCAAAAACAAAGCTTTTTTGTTTTTTCATTTTTTGATACCCCAATTTAAATTTTTCTAAATTAGTATGTATTTTCTATCTATCCTCTATACCCATCACTATATTCCATTCTACTATTAATGGAACCTGGCAATATATTGGACTTCACTTTCAGGGAGGTTTTGGACCACAGAGGAATTCTATGGTGGTGGGGGTGGAATACTGGTTTGGGGTGTTATTGGTGGGGTGGCACATGGTTGGGAGGGAGTCCTCCAGGGCATACGTGCAGGGTGCATAAAAATGTTTGGATATTTTCATAGTGGTTACAGTTGGGAACGATGGCTGGGGGAGTGCTGAGTTCCTGGCTGGGGGAGCTCTGTCACATTCCCTAATGGAACACCAACAATCCCCCGAGTGCAATGGCTAAGATCAATAAGGAAGGATGGTCCAACAATGAGCCCTTGATGCTAAGGACTATGTGCCTGTGTGCCTGAAATAAGAACTAGGCCTAGAGCTGCAAGGTGCCTAAGAGTTACCTCCTGAGAGCCTCCATGTTGCTCAAATGTGGCCAGTCTCAAAGTCAAACTCAGCATGTAAATGCATTGCCTTCCCCCCAGCATGGGACATGACTCCCAGGCATGAGCCTCCCTGGTGCCAAGGGATTGCTATCAAGAACCAGCTGATGATATGACTGGAGAACAACCTTGAATAAAGGGGTCAACTCAGACCAGCAGAATATCTCAGCTTACATGTAATATCAGGAGTTAAAAATGCTTTTTGACCTTGAATAAGGGGGAAATGGAAGGGAGGAATGAGAGTATATGGCTATGAGTCTCCAAAAAAGAGCCAGGAGATCATCAGATGGGTTGCCCTTATGCACACCTCAGCAGAGTCCCAGAGACAGCTATAGTAGATACAACCCCAGGTTTTGGTTCTTCTGAGGACTACAGAGACCCACAAATTCTATGGTCATGACAGATGGGCTTCAGTGCCATGTCAGTTGGCCCTACTTTGGAGCTTGTGTTCCTGAGTGTAGTGGAGTTGGACTCAGGTGTGATCTTTGTTCACAAAGCCTCTCCTGTCACTTTTACCGGATCTGTGGTTGGCACTAGGGTTTAGTGTATACTCAGGGGACCTGAATCTCTGGACTGGCCATGTGATAGCCAGGCCCTGAGCCTCAACAGACTTGCAACTCCCACCCTCTGGTTTATTGGACTTACCCCAGCCAGCTAACAGGGCTGTGAAAAACGTCAACCACCACACCAGGGAGCCAAGAGTTCCTACAACTGCAAACAGGAGAATTGCACCCATCATCCAAGTGGAATCTAAGCACCCTCTCAATACAGAGGTGGAGCAGACATAACCATCCCAGGGCCCACAGAATGGAGGAATAGAGTATGGATTAGAGTGGACTTGCTGATATTCTATTCTGGAGCTATTGTGATTAGTAATGGAAGTAAATGTAGCACTGAGATGGAGAAAGTGGCCATGGTAGCTGCTGAGGGTGGGAAGTGGGGAGAAGAGATGTGATGCGGGGGCATTTTCAGGACTTGGAGGTGTCCTGGGTAGTACTGCAGGGGCAGTTACTGGACATTGTATGTCCTCCCATGGCCCACTGGGTGAACTGGGGGAGAGTGTAAACTATAATGTGGACCATTGGCCGTGTGGTGCAGCAGTGCTCAGAGATGTATTCACCAAGTGCAATGAATGTCCCATGATGATGGAGGAGGTTGTTGTTATGGGAGGGGAGTGGCGGGGTATATGGGGACCTCATATTTTTTTTAATATAACATTAAAAAAATAAATAAAGAAAAAAAAAAGACCTATGGAATGCAGTAAAGGCAGTGGTGAGAAGGAAATTCATATTTCTAAGTACTTACCTTAAAAAAAGAAGAAAGACCTCAAGAAAGAAGACCTAACCTCAAAACTGGAGGATATAGAAAAACAAGAGCAAACCCAACCTACAGCAAGCATACAAAGGAAATAACAAAGATTAGAGTTGAGGTAAATGAAATAAAAAAGCAATAGAGGGAAGTGGATATGGCTCAACAGATAGAACATCTACCATATAGGAGTCCAAGGGTTCGATACCCAGGGTCTCCTGGCTTGTGTGGTGAGCTGGTCCATGAACAGTGCTGCTGCATGCAAGGAGTGCCGGCCCACACAGGGATGCCCCCACGTAAGGGTGCCTCCCATGCAAAGAGTGGCCCCTGTGCAAGGAAACCACAGCCCACCCAGGAGTGGTGCTACACACATGGAGAGCTGATGCAGCAAGATGATGCAACAAAAAGAGACACAGATACCCAGTGCCATCTGGTGAAAATACAAGCAGACACAGGAGAACACACAGCGAATGGACACAGAGAGCAGACAAGAGGGCGGGGGGGGGGGGGGGAGGGGGGGAGTGAAATAAAGAAAGAAAGAAATCTTAAAAAAGAAAAAAATCAATAGAGAGGATAAACAAGACCAAAAGTTGATTCTTTGAAAAGATCAATAAAATTGATGAACTTTCGCAGACTGACGAAGGGAAGCAGAAATGTAAAGGGAGACATTACTACTGACCCTGCAGAAGTAAAAATAACTATAAGAGGATATTATGAACAACTGTATGCCAACAAATTATATAACCTGCATGAAATGGACAAATTCCTAGAAACACACAAACTACCTACACAGACTCAAGAAGAAATAGATTTCAACAAGCCAATAGTGAGTAAAGAGGTTGAAACAATCCTCAAAAAACTCACAACAGAATTGTCTTGAATGATATTACAATGACAGATATAGGCAATTATGTATCTTCCCATAACCTACAGAATTGAGCAGGAGAGAGTGTAAACTACAATGTAAACTACAATCCATGCTTAGTGGCAATACCCCAAAATGTGTATATCTTTTGCAATGAATGTTCCAGACCAATGAAAGATGCTGCTAATGTGGGAAAATGTGCAAGGTGTGGGGAGTGGGGCATATGGGAATTCCCCATATAGTCTCTGTAACATTTATGTAATCTAAGTTATCTTTTTAAAAATAAAAAAAATGAAAAGACAAAAACAAACAAACAAATACCCTCCCAACAAAGAAAAGCCCAGGACTGGATGGTTTCCCAGGTGAATTTTACCAACCATTCAAAGAAGACTTAACATGAATCCTGCTCAAACTCTTCTAAAAAAATTGAAGAAGAGAGAACACTGCCTAACTAATTCTATGAGACAAATATCACCCTCACACCAAAGCCAGATAAAGAAACTACAAGAAAGAAAATTAGAGACCAATATCCCTTATGAATTCAGATGTAAAAATCCTCAACAAAATACTGGTAAACTGAACCCAACAATACATTACAAGAGTTATGCAAAACACACACACACAAAGAAAAAAAAACATAATAAAACAAGTGAAAAAACAAAAAAAGAAAAAATATTTTAAAAAAAGAGTTAGACACTATATCAATTGGGACTTATTCTAGGTATGCAATGGTGGTGTAACATAAGAAAAACAATTAAAGTAATGAACCACTCTAACAGAACAAAAGAAAAAGCCACACGATGATCTCAGTGGATGCAGAAAACACATATGACAAAATCCAGCAACCCATCTTGATTAAACAAAAAGCACTTGGAAAACTAGGAATAGAAGGAAAATTCTACAACATGATAAAGAGATATATGAAAACCCCACACTAACATCATACTCAATGGTGAAAGACTGAAGGCTTTCCCTCTGAGATCAGAACAAGACAAGGATGCCTACTGTTACCACTCTTATCCAACATTATACTGGAAGTTCTAGCCAAGAAATATTCATAAAAATTATTTTAATTGGAAAGAAAGAAGTGAAACGTCCTGTATACTGCAGATGACATGATCCTATATATAGAAACTCCTGAAAAATCTACAAACAAAGCTACTAGAGCTAATAAACAAGTTCAGAAAAGTGGCAGGGTAGATCAACACACAATAATCAGTAGTGTTTCTATGCACTAGTAATGAACAATCTGAAGAAGAAATCAAGAAAAAAATTCCATTACAATAGCAATTAAAAGACAAAAATAAATCTAAGCAAGAATGTAAAGAGCTTGCACGCAAAAACTACAAAATATTGCTTAAAAAAAATTAAAGAAGACCTAAACAAATGGAAGGGCATTCCATGTTCATGGACAGGAAGACCAAATATTGTTAAGATGTCTAGTCTGTTCAAAGCGATTTACAGATTCAACTCAATCCAAATCAAAATTCCATTATCCTTCTTTGAAGATACAGAAGAGACAATAACCAAATTTAATGGAAAGACAAAGGGCCCTGAATAACAAAAGGTATCTTGAAAAAGAAGAATAAAGTTGGGGGACTCACATGTCCCAATCTTAAAACTTATTACAAAGCTAAATTAATCAAAACAGTATGTACTGGCATAAGGACAGACATATAGACCAATGGAATCTAAATGAGATTTCAGAAATAAACCCTCACTTTCATGACAAACTGACTTTTGACAAGGGTGCCACGTCCACTCAATTGGGAAAGAATAGTTTCTTCAACAGATGGAGCTAGAAAAACTGGATGTCCACATATAAAGAATGAAGGTGGACCCCATCTCACACCATAAACAAATATTAACTTAAAAATGGAACAAAGACTTAAATATAAGAACCAGAATCATAAAAGTACTAGAAGAAAAGATAGGGAAACATCTTCAGGATCTTGTATTAGGTCATGGTTTCTTAGAATTCACACCCAAAGCACAAGCAACAAAAGAAAAAAATAGCTAAATGGGGTCTCTTCAAAATTAAAAACTTCTGTTCCTCAAAAATGTTATCATGAAGGTAACAAACAACCTACTCAATGGGAAAAATATTTTGAAACCACGTAACCAATAAAAGTTTCATATTCAGAATATATAAAGAAATCCTACAACTCAACAATAAAAAGACCAAAAACCCAATTAAAAGATGGGCGGCCTTTTATTTGAACCTATGATTAGCACTATACCCATTAAATATATGTCCCAGAGACTTAAATCTTTGAGCAGTTCATATGCTGGTTGAGCTGTGAATCTCAGCATAGTTGCAGCCAACACCTACTCTCCAGTCCATCAGACTTGCCCAGGACAACTAACAAAATGATGATGATGGACAATGCCCATCCCCCAAAACAGAGAGTATCTACAACTGCAAGCAAAACAGTTCAATCCATCTGTTCCATGGGAACTAAGCCCCATCTCAGTCAGAAGCAGAGTTGAGCATCACCATTTCCAAACTCTCAAAACTGATGTAAAGACAGTGGTCACCAGAGATTCCGAGGGGAGGGGAAAGGAAGAACAGGTGTAATATAGAGCATTTTGGGGACATTGGAATTGTCCTGCATGATATTGAAAGGACAGATACAGGCCATTATACATTTTGTCAAAACCTATGAAATTGTACAGTGCAAAGTGTGAGCCATAATGTAAATTATAGACCATGGTTAGTAGCAACGCTTTTTTAATCAATTGTAACAAATGTACCACACTAATGGTGGATGTTGTTAATAGAGAGAAGTGTGAGAAGAGGAGGGGATGGGTATGTGGGAATCCCTTACATTTTCTACGTAAGTTTTCTATAATCTAAAATGTCTTTAAAGATAAAGAAGAAAAAAAGAGATGAGCAAAAGATTTGAATAGTCATTTCTCCAAAAAAGATACAAATGGCTAAAAGCACATGAAAGATGCTCAACATCATTAACTATCAGGGAAAAGAAAATTAAAACCACAATGAGATCCCATTTCATAGGGAATGGTTATTACTTAAAAAAAAAAAAAAACCACCAGAAAATTACAAGTATTGACGAGGATGTGGAGAAATAGGAATACTCATTCATTGTTGGTGGGAATATAAAATGGTGTGTCCACTGTGGAAGAGAGTGTGGAGTTTTCCTCCAAAATGAAGTATAGAACTACCATATGACCTGGCAACTCCACTACTAGTTATACACCAAAAAGAATTTAGCTCAGGGGCTGGAACAGATATATGCACATATATACACACTGATGTTCATAGTGGCATTATTCACAATTGCCAGAAGATGGAAGCAACCCAAGTGTCCATCAACCAGTGAATTTAACTGGTAAATAAAATGTGTATGTATGACATAAGGGAAAGAAATTTTGATATATGTGACAACATGGATGAACCTTGAAGACATCATGTTGAGTCAAGTAAGCCAGATGCAAAAGACAAATAATTTATGATCTCGATGCTGCAAAATAATTAGAATAAACAAATTCATAGATTCAGAAACTGCAATATAGGTTACCAAGAGCCAGGGTGGGGTAGGGAATGATGAGTTAATGCATAAATTGTATGGAATTTCTATTTGGGGTAATGAAAAGTTTTGGTAGTGGATGGTGGTGATGGTAGCACAATATTGTGGATATAATGAACGGCACTGAATTATACATTTTAATGTGGTTAAAAAGGGAAGTTTTAGGTTATATGTGTGTTGGTAGAGTAGAAATTTTTTAAAAACTTAGGACTCTGCAAAACATACAGTGAGCCCTATTCTAAGTGATGCACTAAATTTAACAGTACAATTATAAAAATGTTCTTTCATGAATGGAAACAAATGTACCATGCTAATGTAACATGTTAATAATAAGAGGATATATGGGAACTCTGTATTTTATGCAACTTCTCTTAAAAAAAAAGATTAAGATGGATCAGCAGAAGGAGGATGACAACTGCCTTGACTGAAAAACAGAATTCCCATCTCAGTTTCCAAACCAGACAGTTCTCAGATCCAGAGCTTATCAAATGAAGGAGAGTTTTCCTGAGGGGGAACCCTGAAATACCACAAAAATATGTAGACTGGTGATTCCCCCATCCTTTCCCAAGGGATCTACAACTCAAGCCACGGTCCAAGAGACTGTTGTTTCTGCTAAGTCTGATAACGGATCCACAGCCCCATCATGGCCCCTCCGTTAAAGAGGAAATATACAGAAGTCAGATGAAGTCCCAGCCAAAGTCCCTTTCACTGAAGGTCTAGTGGGTTCATGGACCCATTTGGTAATCATCTTTGTGGTTCCCAAGTGTATAATGGGGATGGATACACTTAGCAGTTGACACAACCCTCACATTGGTTCCTTGACCTGTGGATAGAAAAGGGCAACAGGAAATCTTTGAAGCTGCTTCCCACCCCAGATAAGGTAGTAAATCAGAAGCAATAGTTCAACTCCTATGGAAGGGCAGAGATTGGCGCCACTCCGAAAAACTTAGAGGCTGCCGGACTCACCACTCGGGCCCCTGCATAAATTATATGGATCAGGGCGGATTACAAGAATACCTCAAATTATTAGCCCATTTGCTGCTGCCCTGCCAGATGTAGTATCTTTAGTAGAGCAGATCACTTTGTATGTGGCTACTACTCTAGTGAATGTGTGTGGTGTGATTTTTTTCTCAATACTTATTAGTAAGGAGGGTTGAAAGCAGTTTGCACTCACTGGAGATGAACAACTGTACAGTTCACATTCACGGTCTTGGCAAAATATAATCTAAAGGGATCTTGAACATTCTGCAGAACATCAGACAGGTCCACTAGACCGATAACTTCATGGAAATTGGACCTGATGAATAGGAAGCGGCAAACACTTTGGAAGCCCTGGAAGATACATGTACTCTAGAGAGAGAATCTCTACAAGATTCAGGGACCTACTACATTTATGAAATTTATAGGGGTCCAATGGTCTGGGGTAAAGAATTTAGTCTACCTTGCTTATCTTACACTAAGAAAGAGGAAAAAGTGTTTGTTAGGCTTCTTTAGATTTTAGAGACAGCACATAGCACACTTGAGAATACTATGCTAACTAAAAGATGACACAAGTGACTGAGAAGGCCACAAGCTTTAAGCAGGGCCCAGAGCTTCAGGTCTAAGCTGTGCTACAGGTGGTCCTTCCACATGTGCCGTATTGCCCAGCAGATGTCATGGTGCTTAAGTCACTGGAAGCCCCAGTAGGATAGTTGCAGCACAGACAACTATGGTTCATGTCTTCTCCAGCAGAGAGAAAAATACCACTCAAAAACCATATTGTGGCATGCTACCACTGGACTTCAACTGACTTTGGGGTCAGAGCTGCCTATTATCAACTGGGTGCTGTCAAAACCACTAAGTCACGAAATTGGGCAGGCAATACAGTAATACATCATAAGATGGAAGTAGTATATCTAAGATCAAGCCTGAGCTGGTCCAGTAAATTGTACCAAAAAAGTGGGCCAAACTCCCATGTCACCTTCCTCTATGGCACTGATGATTCTCTGTCAGCCTATACTTCTAGAGCTAACAACTCTAGCTTCATAGGGGTTTTCTAAACCCAATTTATGAAGGAGGAAAAATTGGATCATTGTTATACAATTGTTATACAATGTTATACAATGGATAACATTCAACATTACACAATTGTTATACAATGGATCCTGGATCTTTGTTACACATGGCGAGAGTGAGAAATGGAATAATCCTGAATACAGCCCCACAAGGGTGAGGGGGCCCTGTAAGACAATGTTGAAGGAAAGAGCTGTGGATGGTTCACCTGGTCACCCACTTTGTCTGGAGAAAGAAGTGGCCTGAGCCAAGGATATACTTGGATTCTTGGGTAGCAGACTTTGATGGTTGGTCAGGGGCCTGAAAAGAGAAAGGTCAGAGGATCAGGGTCAAGAAGGTCAGTGGAGAGACATGTGACTGGACCTATGAGAATAAGCATGAAGTATGCAGAGCTTTGTGTTCCGTGTTAGTGCCTACCAGAGAGCATTCGCCATAGAGGAGGCACTGAACAACGCTGTGGATAGAAGAACTCAGCCAGTAGATGTCAGACAAACTTTATCTTTGGCCACCCTAGTGCTTGTGCAATGGACCCCAAAATGTGATAGCTTTGGTGGCAGAGATTGAGACTATGCGTGAGTCCATCAGCATGAGCTCCCTCTCACCAAGGCTGATCCATCCCCCTGGGAGCTGTACCTACCAAAGACTGATGAATGGGGGGTGCTAATAAATACTCTAGTGCCCTTGCCCTGCTGGTCAGGTCCACTCTAAACATGATGTACACCGTCCTCAGAGCTCCCCTGTGAAAGTGAGCCAATGTTATCCTCCTTGTGACTTCGCTTGACCTTGCACCCTGGCTTCTCTTCTTTCCTTGTTGGTTCCCACTTCCTACTCACCTCGCAGTGTTTCCTTGGGACACTTCCTAAGAAATCACTTTCCAGCAATATACATCTCAGCGTGTGCTTCTTGGGAGCCCCTCCTGAGGCAAGGAGACCCTGATGCCTCTCCTATCCTTCCTGCCCCCACACCCTCCCTGTCATGGTGCAGTGGGATCCCAATGGTCCAAATTATCTCTTGTCAGATGCTCCAGGTGGAACTCTTACCAAGCTGTCATTCCAATTGGGTAGAATGAAATAACAAATAATGAAGTAAATGAAACATAGCCTGTCAGCTGGTAATAAGTATTAAGAAGAAAAGAAAGCAAGGAAGGAAAATAAGGATGGCAGGGGGAGAAGAGGGGAGCAAAAGCTGAAAGGATGAGACATGAAGAAAGACCTGAAGGAGGTGAAGAAGTGAGCCATGAGGGTGTCCAGGGGAAATGGCAGAAGGATATCCAGAGCCAAGTCCCTGAGGCTGAAGGATTGCTGTCATGGTCAAGGATATGTGGAGAAGAGGGAACAAAGTGAAAAGGGTGGAAGAGGAGGTCAGAGAGGAGGCAAGGGGAAGATCATGCAGAGCCTTATAGGGAAGAGACAGAGCCATGAGAGGTTCTGAGGAGAGCAGGGACCTTCTTGGACTCTGGTTGCTGTGTGAAGAGTGGATGTAGAAAACAAGTATACAGGGAGGGAGGCCAACAAGGAGGCTGCTTAACAGCAAGGCGCAATGGGGACCAGACACAGAGCACTCGTGGTGGCGAAAAAGAATTATCTACATAGTGTAGGATTTCAATTATATGACATTCTGGGAAAGACAAATCTATAGTCACAGCAAAATAATCAGTGGTTACCTGGGGGTCAGCGGAAGGGAGAAGAAATGAATACATAGTGTGCAGGGGATATTTATGGCAGTAAAATTAATGGTGGATACAAGACACTATGCACTGGTCATAACCTATGGAACTTTACAGCACAAAGAATGAAAACCTTAATGAAATTTTTCTTAAAATTGTATAAGAGGTTGTGGGATCCCAGAAAAGAATATAGCCTTTGATAAGAGCCTGACTATATTACAAATATGTGAAACAACCTCACTGAAGGGTTGGGAGGAAAAGGTGCTGACCTAAGTAACTTTGGAAGGGAGTGGAGTAAGACCAAAAGTAAAAGGAAGTGTATATAAGCACTGTACTCTAGTTGTTTCCCATAGGGTATGGTTAACAATTCTGATACTCTGTACATGTATACTGGAACAGAACAATTAAATAAATGATGGGAGGTGGTAGAAGGCAGGTGTCTCACAGTTGGAGTAGGAATTTACAGATAAGCAAGGAGAGGAAACTGGAATGATCCATATGATTATGGGTTGGAGTTGGAGCCATCATTTCCAAATCATGTTTAACTTAATATAGATACAGATGAAATGTATGAATATGTGTGTACATAAGGTTAATATAAACAGTATTTTTTGCTGTTATCTGAGAGGGCTTAAAAGAAACAACACCTCAGTTGCAACAAGTCTATCTAGCACCCAGATCTTAGATTCTAGTACTATTCTCCAATAAAAGGAACCAGGGCTCCTTGGAGAAATGGCTGATTCTAGGACTGGGGAAAGAAATATACAAGATAAGGCTGGAGCATCTAGTAGTGCCAAAGAGTAAGAAAGTGCTCAAACCAACCAAACAAACAAACCAAACACCCTATACATGGACAGGAAGATGTCAAATGGGCACAGAGGCCAACTGAAAGAGCTCCCATTGGCCAAATCTGAAACAATTTGAGCAAAAAAATAAAGTATTAATAGATTGTAACCCATAGTATAAAATAAATATCCATGAATCCATAGTTAGATAAATAAACTATTGAATAAATTAAGAATCAGGGGAGAAGGGTCAAATCTTCCTTGCATAAGACTTCCAAATAATTTATATAGATACTCCATCCTCAAAAATGTGGAGCAAAAGTCCCATTCCTAAGGTATAGTTATGCAAGGTGGCTCCTTTTCAAAGAATACAGTATGGAAAGAGGGAGATAAAGAATAACTGTAGAGTAGAGTTGGGTGTTGTACAGTTTGTTCAACACCCAAAGTCATAAATCATCTTGATAGCAGGTACCCTTGATGTGATGTGATGAGAATGTGTTCTTCCTCCAAGAAATACATAACTTTACTTTAATCATGAGAAAACAGCAGGCAAATCCCAGTTGAGGGTTAGTCTACAAAATACCTGAGTAGTGCGCTCCTCAAAACTGTCAAGGTCATCAAAAACATGGAAAATCTGAGAAACCACCATGCCCAGAGGAGCCTAAGGAGACATGCGAAGAGGTACCCTGGATGGGATGGGCTCCTGGGACAG
The DNA here is from genome assembly GCF_030445035.2 of Dasypus novemcinctus. Taxonomy (NCBI): domain Eukaryota; kingdom Metazoa; phylum Chordata; class Mammalia; order Cingulata; family Dasypodidae; genus Dasypus; species Dasypus novemcinctus. The sequence continues at coordinate 13,587,933 of NC_080680.1, read as the reverse complement.
AAAAAGGGCATTAGGTAAAAGCTGAGTAAATCTACATAAACTATGGACTTTAGTTAATTAAATTGTGTGTATAACATCTACACGCACAGCACCTTGGAGCTTGCAGCACTCTTTGGCATTTATTTTTCTTTTCATTTACTCAACTGCCTCTGATGAGCATCTCCCCCTAGATCACATGCCCCACCATTGAGTGAGAACCTTCCACTGAAATCACCAGGACAGACCACCCAGTGAGGCCAGGGTTGTGAGCACATTTCATAGATGGTGGCTATGACAAATACCACAGACTACTTGGCTTGAAAAACAGGGATTCATGATCACACTTTTGGAGGCTAGAGTTCCAAAATCAAGATGTTGGCAGAGCTATGCTTTCTCTGAAATTCAGTGTTCTGGTGGTGGCTGGTGGCAATCTGTAACTCATCTTCTGCCTCCGACACGTGGCCGTCCCTCTCCATAGCTGCCTTCTCCTGACAAGCACAAATCAGTTCATGGTCACAGGACTGGGGTTTAGGGCTTGAACATGCCTTTGTGGGGGCCATGATTTGATCCATAATGGGGGCCAAGGTCCCCATTTGCTGAAGTTACAGGACGGAAGGACTAGTTCTCTGTGCTCCTGTTGGTTCTGCCTTTGTGTTTCCACTACACCTCACCTGCCAGCCTTCCTGGAAGACTCTGCGCCCCCTGCCCAGGTGCCTCCATTTCAAGCCCATCTGCTCCTGCCATTTCTGGTGCATCTTTTCTGGTGAGGAGCTGGTGCCCAACCTATCTCTGGGGAAGCAGTTGGAGGACACTCTTACAGAAGAAGTTTAGATAGAATGCCAAAATTGCACAAAGTGGAAGGGACGGGTGGGCCATCTAAGGTAAGGAGGTCATCATTGTTTTCTGGACTTATGAGACCTTTTGTGAATGATGGGGCTTGTCAGCAAACAGCAGCAAGTTGGGGAGAGCACAGATTTGATGCGGAGCTGATCCAGCAGAGTCCAGCAGAAAGGAGGTGCCCCTCTTCTGGCTGATTGGAAGGGGATGGGAAGAGGTGTGGGAGGGCAGGAAGGTCACACACCTATGGACTTGAAATCTCCAGAATCCCATTCTGTGTCCAGGCTTGCCGGGGATGAGTGAGTCCAGGCATCCAGGGATAGGGCCTGCTGAGAGGAAGCCAGCTTTCAAACCCCACACTGCTGTTTCCTCTACTAGGCAGGCAACCCCCATTTCTACACCACTCCCTCTGCACCTCCTGCAGCTCTCTGCCCAAAGTTACCCTAGCTGTGAAGGTTCACCTCACCCTCTACTTAAAATGGACCCTGCCCACCTCCACCCTTGATGCTATCCTTCTCTGCCCCACTCTCTGCTTCCATTTTCTCCATCTGATAAACACTCTATTTCATTCTTTATCTTGTTTATCATTTATATCCTCCCAGCAGAATGAAAGCCTCAGCAAGGCAAAGGTTTCAACTGTCCTCTTCCTGTGAATTCTCCTCCTGCCTTCAACAGAGGAAGAGACTGAGGTTCCAAAAGGCAACTTACCCAGGACCAGCTGCAGATATCGTTTTTCTTGAAGTCCAGTCACGTGTCACCTGACTGCAAGCCCTATTCTTGAGAGTGAGGTCCCACTCTGTACCCACCCTCTGAGCCATGGCTGGTGGGAGTAGGTGGGACATCTCAGTTGGACCAACCTGGTCCAAATCTCACATCCATCAGAGACCTAGCCACACAGAGGCTGGAGAGCAGGCCCAGTACAGAGGGTGCCAACAGCACCCATCTAAAGCCTAGCCCCTTCCATGCACCCAACCCAAATCCTTGCCACCAGCCCCTGCTCTTCTTTGCCTAAGCATTTCTGCAGTCTCCAGGGCCTGCTTTGCCAGCCACACAGAGCACAGGAATACATACCCCCTCACCAACCTCTCCCCCTAGAAACACTCACCAGTGATGGGTGGGAGATGGTGGATCAACACCCAGCTCCTTTCCTCCATGGGTGGATGGCACTGACGCCATGGTCCTGGTGGGGTCAGGTGCCCACGGTGGTAACTGGCTTGACGGCACATGCCTTAGCAGCTGTCTTCTCCTTCCCCGCTCACGGCCTCAGTCCCTGGCCTCTCAGCTAAGCGACTTGCACTCCCGTGCCTGTCTCTGGGTCTGGGCCTGCATCTCTGAGCGCTCAGACCCCTGGTAGGCAAAGTGTTGAGGCACCCTTGGCTGTGGGATTGTCTCCTGCCTGAAATGTTGGGCCCAATGTCCACCGTCAACCATGTCCTCTAGCCACATGGCAGAACACAGGGTTATGGGTTGATGCATGTTCCCCCAAAAGATAGGTTGAAGTCCTATCCCCCAGTACCTGTGAGTGTGACCCTATTTGGCAATCGGGCCTTGGCAGGTGGGATCTAGTTCAGATGAGGCTACACTGAGCGTGAGTGGATGCTAATCCCATGTGACTGGTGTCCAGCTATGAAGAGGAGAGACCCGGGGGAGACTGTAGCACTGCATCTACCAGCCAAGGACGGCCGGCAAACACAGAAGCTAGAAGAGGCAAGGAAGGACCAAGGCCTCCAGGTTTCAGAGGGACCGTGGTCCTGCCAGCACCTTGACTTCTAACTTCTGGCCTCCAGAATGCTGAGAGAGTGCACTTCTTTGCTTCAAGCCACCTAGTCCGTGCTGCTTTGCTACAGCAGCCCTAGGAAGCTGAGAACCAGACTCCAGGAAACACAAGTCCGACTGGACTCTGCCTTCCTCGGCACCTTTCCCGGACCTTCTCATTCCTCAGGATGAATTTCCAACCTTTAGACCCATGTTCAAGACCCCGAGACCAGAGCACAGATCCCCAGACTCACAGCCCCGCTCTCCTTAGCAACCATCCCGTCATGAACGGCTCTATGATGCCCTGATTTTCTCATCTCCAGGCCTCTGTCCTTTGGTGGTCCATCCCCTGCCTCTCCCCATTCCCTTGGTGACTTCTCAGTGTCCATACTCTCTCTGTCCCAGGCCAGGGTTCCCTCTGACCATCCACAGACCCTACGCTTCCTCCGTCATCCCAAGGGTGGGACCTGCGTTGGCCTTGACTCTCTCTGTGCCCGGTGTCCAGAGCTGGGCTTCAATAGACATGTGGAATAGATGAATGAATGAATGAGTCACTCAAGATCAGTGGTGTTTTTCTAAATTTTAAACCATTCTCATAGGTGAATTCTGTAGTCAGGTTACAGGGTCATGACCGGCCTTTTAAAAAATTGGACTAGAAGAGAATAGGAAATACCAGAGCGTATCTCGCACAGGGAGGGTAAACATTTTGTTTCAGTTGTACATGTATGTGTGTATACTGGGTAATGATATAAGATGTGCTTTTTTTTTTTTTTAAGATTTATTTATTTATTTATTTCTCTCCTCTTCCCCCCACCCCCTGCCCCAGTTGTCTGTTCTCGGTGTCCATTTTCTGTGTGTTCTTCTTTTTGTCCTCTTCTGTTGTTGTCAGCGGCATGGGAATCTGTGTTTCTTTTTGTTGCATCATCTTGCTGCACTAGCTCTCCATGTGTGCGGCACCATTCCTGGGCAGGCTGCACTTTCTTTCGTGCTGGGTGGCTCTCCTTATGGGGTGCACTCCATGCGCATGTGGCTCCCCTATGCAGGGACACCCCTGCATGGCAGGGCACTCCTTGTGTGCATCAGCACTGCGCATGGGCCAGCTCCACACAGGTCAAGGAGGCCCGGGTTTGAACCATGGACCTCCCATGTGGTAGACGGACACCCTAACCACTGGGCCAAGTCCTCTTCCAAGATGTGCTTTTTTAAAAATCTTTTTATTGGGGTACTATATCTGCAATTCAAAATCCCATTTTAGCCACTTTCAAGTTTATGTTTAGGTGGAATTAAGTGCATTTGATGGATGAAGGATGATCAAACACCTGAAAGTAACTTGTTTCTCTCCCTGTTACTAGGATACAAAGGAAAGAATTGCATGTAAATTAGAAGGTATTGAGATACAACCCTCTCTTGGTCCCAAATTCCACTTTCTTGTGGTCAAGACCGTCCTGTTGAAGCAATGAAGTATGAAAACCAGCTTCAACCAGCTGGCCGGACCTGCGCAGAAGTCCCTGGCTGTCCTCACTTCACCTTGCTTGATTAACATAGTTAATAGTAAAATTCCCGCCCAGGAGTGGAGTTACCCACCCCTTTTTTGATCATGCAATGTATGTGCATGTGTGATTTCCTGAACATACTAATCATACAATTATATAACCAGCGCTGTGTGTTCATCCATATGCATAAAAACTAATGCATAATCAAAGCAAATGCTAAGTAGTAACTCAGGTATTTAAGCAAGAGTAACAGTGCAGCACGGGGAGTCGGATCTGAGTTGCTTTAGATGGACATTGGCTCCCATCTGCAGACATAGTAAATATAACTTCTGCCTAACTTTCTTGTTAAAGCTTCTTCTCTGGTTATCCCCAAAGGCCCAGCTTTGAGTCCTAACACATTCACAAAATTGTGCTACCATCACAAATATCCATCACCCAAACTTTTTTATCATCTCAAATAGAAACGCTGCACCCTTTAAGCAATAACTCCTCCTTCCTTTCCACCCATGCCTGGCCCCTGGAACTCTGCCTTTTAACTCTGTGAATTTGCTTATTCTAGGTACTTCTTGTAAGCAAGACCATACAATATCTGTCCTTTTGTGTCTGGTTTGTTTCACTCAACCTGATGTCTTTGAGGTTCATCCATGTTGTAGCATGCAATCCAAAAAGCTTGAAAAACACTGCTCCAGGTGGACTTTTGGATGACAAGATTACACCTGAAACTTCACCACTCATCCTTTCATTTATTGTTCTTTTACAAAATTAACTGAGCATGTTTCATCACCTCGGAAGAACCAGTGCGATCTTTGGATCCTCGTTTTACCCACACTCCACTGAGTCCCTTCTTTGGGCAAGGTGATTTGTCATACTTCTCTCCTTGGCCAAGCCTTGGAACATCTAGTGGGGAGGAGGTTAGGGGCCCTGATTCTCAGCCTGGTCATTTCTGACTTGCTTCTGACAGCGTAGAAGCCTGTGTGGGGAAGAAAGGATCAATAAAGGATCAACAAAGATGCCCGTTGAAGAACTAAGCATCAGCACGTCAATGTCAGCCCATCGCCAACATCCTTGGTGCTTCCTGAAGAGGCGCTTCCGCTCATACCTGAAATCAACCACCCAGCAGAAATAACAATTCTGCAACATTTCCGTTGCAAGATTCCAAAGTGATGCAAGATTCGTGGAGCCAATTAAAATAACACTGGGGCTCTGTTCAACTCACTTGTAGAACTATTGATTAAACAAGACCCTAGCAGAGTCAGAAAGCTAACAGATAGAGATGAGAAAAAACAAAAATAGACAAAAAATGACTGCATGGTAGGTGTTTCCGAAGAAAAATTTTGATGTCAGAGAATTAAATGGGGCCACAAGGAAAGTATAAACACTTGACGAATTTTGCAACAAAAATCTTTCTGCAAAAATCAACAACAAGGGAATGATGTCATGTCCCAAGATCACATGACTTTGTGGGAACTAGTCCTCTTGTGCACTAACAAGTCAGAACCCCACTTAGTTTTTGGTCTAAGAGGCCCACAAAATTTTAATTTTCAGCTCTATTTATTAAATAGAAGACAAAACAGATGTATGCTCATAGTTTTTCATTTCATTTCTCAAGATAGAGTCCTTTTATTCACCATATCCTAGTTTAAGTGGTCTGGCCTCATTGCCTTTCATGGTATCAATATAATAAAGAACTCGGGGGCAGAGCCCTCAAGCCTGCTTTCTCGTCAACCTGGCAAACGACACGATGGCATTTCCACATCTCCCTGGCAGTTGTCTTGTCATGTGACTGCATTTTGGCCAGTGGAACATGAGTGGACACGGTGCATGCCGCTTCCAGGCCTGGTGGTGAAATCCTTCCATGAGAGCCTTCACGTTCTTTCCTCCCAGGTCTACAAGCTTAATGTTGGAACCTGAATTGGAGAAGAAGGGCCTCTGTGGCCTTGACCTTAGGTGACGAGTAGGGCAGAGGCCCTACACTCACTTTCCCAACAGCCACTGATTGACAAGGTCCACAGTAGACCATATGTGAGTGAGAAGGCAACATCCATTGTGTTAAATCACTGAGATTTCAGGATTTATCAGTTTTGCATTACCTTATGTGAGATCGTCTCTTATACCAATTTCATGTTCATTTTACTGATGAAGACTTGGAGGCTCAGAGTGGTAAATGGATTTATCCAGAGCTACATGGGCAAGAGCTGCAGTCCAGATTGGAAACGTCAGATGATCTTCAGGGAAGCAGCAGCTCTCTGAGAATAAACTTGCACAGGACATATCTCAGCAGCAAAGCCAACTCTGGACATCACCCTTGGTGAGGACCAGCCTTCTTCCATCCTCCTGCCCTGGCTCTGCCCTGCAGTGGAGTAGACTGAGGAGGGACCAGACCCCATGAGCCCTGCAGACTTACCTAGGGATGATGGTGGCTGGTAGATGCCAGACTGGGAAGGGCCTCGAATACCAAGTTAGACTTTGAACTTAACGCTGGACACAATGAAAATGGAGCCCTTGAAGGTGTAGGAGCTGAAGAAGGTCTTGACTGGATTTCTGAGTCAGGATGATGAATCCAGCCACAGGTGAGGGAGGTGAGCTGGAAGTGGTATCAGCTAGCTATTGCTGCCTAATAAACTTCTCCCAAACTCAGAAAGCATTAATTATTGCTTACAACTGGGGACTTGGGCTGGGCAAACTCATGCATTGGGCATGAGTTTGGGTTGGGTAGGCAGCTCTACTGATTTTGCCTGGGCTCTCTCATAAATTAGGTGGTTGGCTGTGGGCGCGTCAAAGATGGCCTCACCTGGCATGACCCCTCTTTGCTCCACGACTCTTGTTTTCTGGTTTATTCACACATGGCAGTGGGGTGCTGAGAGAGTGGAAGTACCCAGGACCTCCAAGGCTCAGGCTTGGAAGTGGCACATTGTCAGCTCAGCCTCCTTCTACAAGCCAAAGAAGGCAAGAGGCCAGCCCAGATTCAAGGGATGGGGGGCGTAGACTCCACTTCTTGATGGGAAGAATCCCTAAGTCACATGGCAAAGGGCATGGCTACAGGAAGGCCCTAAGAGTTAGAACCATTTTTCTGGCTATCAGTCTAGCACCAGCTTGGCAAATCCGGCCCACCAGCCTGTTTCCTTCGTAAATAAAGATTTCCTGGAAGACAGCACACCCACTTGTTTTCGGATGGTCTCTGGCTGCTGTCACGCTACAGATCAGAGTTGAGTCATTGTGACAGAGGCCGTATGGCCCCCTAGGCCTAATTATTTATTTCCTGGTCCTTTACCCAAAAAAGTTTGCTGACCCCCACCTAGCACAAGGAGGGAAGGAGCCTCCTGGGCTGCAGCTAGAATAACCAAGGAGGAAGAGGGCCCCGGCTGGGGTGGTCCAGAAGCACTAAGCTCAGAATGTTGACTTCGGGTTAAGAAGGAGAAATCAATTCAAACCCCTGATCCCCCCACCCCGCCCCACCCCTTGCTGGCTGTGTGTCTCCAGGTGGGTCCCTTCACCTCGCTGAGCCTCCATATCACGCTTGTGGAAATGGTCCGAGTAAGAGCCACCTTGTAGCTCCCGTAAGGATCCAGAGGCCACCCCTGGAAACACCTTTGCCAGGGCCTGCCACGGAGCCCCAACAGGGGTCTCCGGAAACAGTTCTGGGCCGGTAGAGGGGGTGGTCGTCAGAGCACTGCCCGCCACTCCCACCTCCCCTAATGTGCCGCAAACAGCCGGGCCCACCGCTGGCCAGCCAGGGGGACGCATTCCTGCAGCCCGCGCATCTGCAGGCTGATCTCCTTCCCTATCTGTGTTCTGCTAATAAAGAGAAAACACACTTCGCAAGGTTAGACAAATAGCCGGGGAGTGATTGACAGAGCCACAGCCCTTGGCCCCGTCGCTAATGCCTGTGGAGCAAGCTCCTGAGAAAATAACATTTTTGCTCGACACTCCTCTTGGTGCAATGAGCTGTTTGCTTTCCATTAACCTCATATTTTGCCCTTTAGTCACACTACGTCTATCAAGACGAGCGAGTGGGAGAAACCTGCTCTCGGGGTGGACCCCGGGCCTCCCCGGCTTGCGTTTCCCGTCGGCTCACTGCGCGGTGTCCCCCGGGCAGGGCTGGCGGGGTCCCCCAGCGTGCCCCGGCGTGTCCCGCGGGCTCTGCCTCCGCCGGGGCGCTGAGCCGGCTGCTTCCTCTAGACCAGGCCTTCCCCACCTGGCTGCAGGTGAGAATCTGCGAGGCCAGGCAAGGGGGCCAGGCTTGCACGAGAGGAAACGAGAACTTGCTGCTTTGTGTGTCTTCACGGGGCCCCGATCCCACCTGTTAGGTCCGACTAGTCCCACGCGTGGGGACAGAAAGGCTGAGCGGCTCCCTGCGCCCCGAGGCTGGAGAGGTGGGCCGTGTCTGGGTGACCCCACCCCGTCTCCCCTTCTCGCCTCTTGCCGAGGGCTTCTCTCACTGCCTGGCCTGAGAGCCCACCACGGGGGGCCGCCCTTTCGTTTCAGCCACTAACCCTTTCTGAAACCACACCAACCCCTGCTAAGGGACAGTGTTCGGTGCCATCAGGAAAAGACAGTTGCCTGGGTGTTTGGGGAGGAAGAGGAAGGCTTGCAAAGCCAACGGCAGGGTTTGTGCAGGACAGAGGTCCCAGCATCGAACTCTTAGTGCCCAGTGCGGGCAGGAACCTCAGTTCCTGGTTCACCCAAGCGAGGCGCAGATCCCCTGTGTGAAACGCCTCCGGGTGCAGATGGAGAAACTGAGGCACAGAACAGCGAAGCCAGCCGCCCACAGCCCCTGGAGATGGGCCAGATTCCTCACAGGCTTAGCTGACCCATGGCCGCGATTCTGTCCTCTCCCCCAGAAATTATTTTTCTGGCTCCACGTCCCGTAATTTGGCCGCCTGAAGCTCGTGCCTCCCCTCGGCTCTCTAACCGCTCCCCTCCCCGGGTTCTCCCGTCGTTTCGTGGCACAGCTGATGGCACGCAGGGCCGGGGGAGGTCTGAAGGCTGACCTCACCCACAGGGTGTGCCTGGACAGGCCGCAGTCGGCTCTGGGCCTCAGTTTCCCCATCTGTTCGCGGCAACCCAAACACCGACCGGGTGAAAGCAGGAGGCAGTCCCTCTTGAGGAGGTGCCAAGGGGCAGGCACCCAGTCTGTGGGCGACGGGCTGCCCGTCTCCCCCCCACACAGCTCAGGGCCTCCCAGCTCTCTCCCCCTCCTTCCTCCACGCGAGGGGAAATTACCCATTAATGAGCGAGAATTACAAACGCAGCGTCTGGCCCACCGCCCAAGGTCCTTCGGCGAGTGGGGCTGGAGCGGGCGTGCTGGAAGGGGAATTGGAAACAAATGCACGGGGGTGTTTTCTTTGGTGGACACACAGCCCCCTGCCCGCCCCCCTCTCCTACCGCTGTCCCAAATTTGGACTTTTACGGAAAAGGATTTCATGCCTGGGCTTCCCGTGAACTCTCTTAATTCAATTGAGGGGCCATTATCGGCACCGGGCGTAATGGGCTGTTTCCGCAGCTTCGGGGGAGCCTGTGGAGGCCACGGAGGTGGGTGCATCTTCTCCCTGCAGGTGCGAGCCGAGAACGGGGGTGAGGGTGCATGGGAGGGGACCTGGGGCCCGAGACCCGAGCGCTCAGAGAGGCTGGAGGGTGAGGCTGTGACTCCCTGTCCCTCCAGCTGACTCCTTTTGGGGACCCCAGGCCTGCTGGGGGCAGGGGGCAGAGGGGCAGCAGGTCAGCCTGGGCCTGTTGCCTGTACCCCGAAAAGGGGTGCTGGGCCTCGGTGGGGGCCACCTCGGGTGGTGGCCAGTGGTTCCAATGGGGGTTGGTGGGAGGCAGTGTCAGCACCTCGGGTGGGAGGGTGCCATCTGCTAGAGGCCAGCGCCCTCTTCCAAGGAGCAGTTTGCCCATGTCCTTTCTTCCCCCTGTGATACTCTTTCCTCTCTCCTCATTCCTCCTGCCCCACTTTTGCAGGGACCCTGCTACTCATCCTTCCATCACCTTCCTCCAGGAAGCCCACCAGGTGCCCACCCAGCAGCCCACACCTGCACCCTCACAGCCCCTGTGGCTGCAAGGGGCCCTGTCCACCCACAGTCTGGGGACCCAGGAGAACAGAATCAGGACCCCAGGTCATACGTGTCTGGCCAGCTGCCAGCTTTGGACCCGCCACCAATACATAATTCTGGAGGCAATGGGTCACGGAGAAGCAACTAGACAGGGGTCACAGGGAGGAACTCCAGGCCAAGGTGGGGCGCGGTGCCGCCCAGAAGGCGCGCCTCCCCTACTTCTGCCCCAGTGGCGCCGCGGCTCCCACCTCGCTGACCGCGGGACCCCGATGAGCTCCTCGACCTGTCCTGGGTCCCTGCCTGACCGAGAGGGTAAGGAGCACCAAGGTGAGAAGGTCGGGCGAGAGCTCGGGCATGGTGCTGGCGCAGGGCTGCCCCTGCCAACGGCCGTGCTCGGCTCTGCGCGGGCGCGGGGCTCAGGGTCCCCACCCGGGGGGCCCGCTGCGGGGCGTGGCTCCAGCAGGGGGCTCAGAGCAGCTGCCGGGAAACAGGCTGTGTCTGGCCTGGGGCAGGACCAGGGAAGCTCTGGGGCCAGCTGGAGGTCTGCAGGGAGCAAGGTGGGCTCCGCCCCCGGGGCAGGCTACAGGCTGCTGGGAGCACACGGCTGCTGGGAGCGCCTTTGCTGTTCCTTTTTTCTTTTCTGAACCAGATCAAAGAAGGGTTGGTCACCAGTGAGGTTCCGGACAGCAGCGGTGTGATGCCCGGAGCCGCCCAAGGGGACACACACTGGGACGGCGGCGGTGAAGTCCAGCCCTGGGACCCTGGATACGCACGAAGCAAGTGCACGAGGGGAGTATCTCAGGGGCCCCCCAAGTCCTCCGGCCTCTGTTGGCATCTCTCTTTGGCTTTCCACACAAAATGGTATGAGTGCCTGTGGCAGGATTTTGTTGCAGCAAAATTTCCGCATTTCCTCTTTGCGGTTAGGCAGGGCCATGTTCTCCTTTTGGCCACTGGCCTGGGAGCAGAAATGATGGGTGTCCCTTCCAGGCTGAAGCACGAGAGAGCCAGGCCACAAACTTCCGGGTATTTCTTCCTCGGCTCCGGGAACCGAGGAGGATGCATGCTGCTGCTCTGAGATGGTGGGGTTTTCATCACCCCGGGGCCCCGAAGAGCCTGTCGGGGAGCAGAGCCCCAGGCGACGCGGTGGGCGATGCAGCATGAGTGAGAGATAAGGCTTTATGGTGTGAAGCCCCTGAAAATCTCAAGTTTATTTCTGCAGCATAACCCAGCTTGTCCTGACTAATCACAAGGACTAAATTGGTACCAACAACGGAGTGGTAAATAATCAACAACAACAAAATAAAACAAGACGCAGCATCAGCTTAATGGCTGGGCAATGGATAGAGAGGAAACTGATTATCAGAGGCTGGAAAGAAGTGTGACCCATGTTATTACAGTGATAAATATTGGGTGAAATAACTTACCTAATGAACATGGGGCATCAGAAGAGGCCAGGAAAGTGGACATTCATGTATGGAAATTTATTTGTCCAAGAAATGAGCTCAGGAAAGAACTGGTCAGATTGTAGGCAGAAAAGAAAAAATTTCAGACCTGGGAGAGTTAGAAAACCAGCCTCTCTGAGATAGCTTTGATGGACAAATGCCTCATAAAATGTAGAAACCCATCAAATTGCCTTCAGGCAAGATTAGAATAAAGGCAGATAAAATGCGACAGGGCAAGGACTGGAGTCGGAGTTTCATTACCCCCCAGAAGGCTGATAGACTTAGGGTGACCCCTTTTAAGCTCAGAGAGAGAGAGAGAAAGGGAAGTATGGGGGCTAGAAAACAAAGACACACAATGGGATTCTGAAACTCATGTCTCAGAAACAACTACCCTCAATATCATTAGCCATTAGGGAAATACAAGTCAAAGCCACAATGAGATGGTACTCCACACCCAGTAGGACGGCTGTTATTAAAAACACAGAAAACAGCAGCCACTGGGAAGATGCAGAGAAATTGGAACTCTAGTGCATCATTAGTGGGAATATAAAATGGTAGAGCAGCCACTGAGGAAAGCAATATGGCAGTCCCTCAAAAAGTTAAGTATAAAATTACCATATAGCCCAGCAATTTCACTTCTAAGCATTATACCCAAAGGAAGTGAAAACAGGGTCATAGATACCTGCACACCAAGGCTCATAGCCGCATTATTTGCAATAATTGAAAGTGAAAGCAACCCAAATGTCCATCAAGAGGTAAACACAATGTAGCACCCATACACCATGGAATATTATTCAGCCAGAGGGAAGAGTGGAGTTCTGAGACATGCTACAACATGAAGAATCTCGAACACATTATGCTCAGTGAAATAAGGAAGACAAGTAAAGACAACTATTCCGTGATAGCACTTCTGAGAGCTATCTAGAAAGAGCATAGTCGCAAAGACAGAAAGTAAATCAGCGGTTACCGAGGGGTGATGGGAGGGGAGAGAGGGAATGTGTATTTGGTGGATACGGAGTGTTTATAAATAAAATTAATTTTTAAAAAAACGTGGCTGCGGCTGCCCTGCACAGGGAGCTGGTTGGATTGCTGAAGGAAACATGAGTATATTCTAAATGTAAATCCACCCCTGGGCTCCTGACCTTCCAAAGGCAGGAAGTGGCTGATAGAGCTACACATCCCCCAAAGAAGGCACGTTCCCTTAAGCCGCTTCATACATGGCCAATGAGGACAAGGGGAGAGCAAGGCCCTCCCGGAGGATGGAGCCAGAGCCAGAGTAAACAACGGACCGGAGAGCCAGGCCCCAAGAGCTGAAACAGTCTCCAGCCAGAGAGAGGGGCTCCGACAGCGCGGGGAGCAGCGGGCAGGCTCCGGGCCTGTGTGGACACTGCTTCCCCACACAGATGTCAAGGCAGAGTAAGCAGACGCCTGGCGAGGCCACCCCGCGCTGGCCTCCAGAGGACTCCAGAGGGCCCTTCTAGAGGTGCTTCAGAGAAGACGCAGGTTTTAGGTGGGAAGGAATAGATGGCCTGGTCCTTTCCAACCCCGAAATTCTAAAGGCTCTGTGGCTCCTCCTTTCTTTTGCTCTAATATCCACAGAGTCACGAGTTGGTGCTCTCGGGTCTGATATTTCCACGATCTGGAGGGGCCAGGCCCGAGGCTGTGCTCTGGACCACCAGAGTCACAGGAAATGGGCATTCCGAGCAAGGGATGCTTGGAGGACCAACCTCCAGCAGGAAAAGGCTGGGGCATTTCCAGCCCAGTCCCCGGGGAAGGCAGCCAAGGCAGGCAGAACTTCAAATGCTTTCGGGTTTTTTTATCTCATTTTCCATAAGTGGAGGCAAAAATTGGTTTCTCGTGTGGTCCCAGGCTCTCCAACTGCTAGCATCACTTCCCAGGCCCTGCCACTCAAAGGCAGCGCCTGGAGGAAGAACAGTCAGTCCTCTGTTCAAATCCCCGCGCGGTCACTTTGTAGCTGGGCGATCCTGGGCGGTTACTTAACCTCCGTCTCCCCGGCTATGAAATGGTCTACCAGTTCCTTTTCCCGCAAGTGGGGGTGGGGGCAGGAGCTGTGGACATGAGCTCATTTTGACTGTCTCCTGATTTTGGATTTTAATTATTTCCATACAATCCCTGCACAGCAGTTACCGGAGTAGTCTTTGATCCCATAACTGGGAGGTATGAATGTACTGGGAGCTGTGACTTGTGGAGCCCATCTCAGAATCGGCCTGCCCCAGCCTCATTCTATGTTGGTGGTTGACCAGATGCTTGCCAGGGTGATGCGTGGCATGGGCTGGGTCTGCCGCTACCCAGCAGACCACTCACCGCAGCTCCAAGAGATAGAGCCAAAGAGTGGGAAGTGGATGTGGCTCAAGCAACTGTGCTCCCATCTACCACACAGGGGGTCCTGGGGCCGGTTCCCGGGGCCTCCTGGTGAAGGAGAAACTGGCCCATGCTGCGGAGAGCTGGCCCATGCCGCTGACCCCGCACCCGCGCCATAAACTGACGCAACAAGGCGTTGCAGCAAAAAAGAGACACAAAAGAAAGACAATGAGAGACACAACAAACCAGGGAGCTGAGGTGGCTCAAGCAATTGGGTGCCTCCTTAAGAGAAGAGGAGACAAGCAGACACAGAAGAACGTGCAGCGAATGGACACAGAGAGCGGGCAACAAGCGCAGGCGGTAGGACAAGGGAATACATAAAATAAAAATAAACTAAAAAAAAAAAGAGCCAAAGTGCCCTAGGCCTTCTGAGAGATGGGTGGAACTCTCCAACTCTTAGAGGCAAGTCCTGGGGGGGTCCAACTCAAGGGGCTGGGGAAGCACCTCCAAGGCTTGGGAGAGGTGCGCAAGGCTCCCCAGCAGGGGCGCGGCTGCGGGGTGGGCGGGCGCTGCCTCCACTGCTGCTTCCCACACTACCTCCCGGGGACGGAGCGTCTGGAGCGCAGGACAGTGTCCTGTTCACGCGCAGCCTCAGCACCCAGGACACGGTGCTCTCACCCAGGGAGGCCCAGGGGAGATGACTCTGGGCCTGCCCCCTCCTCGCGGCGGCCCAGCTCTCCCTCCCCACCTGCCGGCTGAATGGGGAGGACAGCGAGGACTTGGGAAGGCTGCAGAGCCGCCTGGGGAAGGAGCCTGGGTTCCCCGCGGCGTCGGGGTCTGAGCCGCGGCTCCTGGGAAGACACGCTATTCCCGCCTTCTTTCGCGCCCCAGGCTACAGCTCGGTCACCTCCCTGGCTGCTCTCAAGTGGGAGCCAGCCAGCCTGTGAAGACTTCTCTGCAGACCCAAGAGGCAGCAACCCCGTGGGACAGCGAGGCGCTCAGGGACAGGCGTGAGGGGCTCTGAGGCCAGGACCGAGGTGGTGCAGGAGGCCTGTAGCCGAGGAGGAGGAAGAGGAAACAGGCAGGAGGAGGAGGGAAAGAAGGAGCAAAGGAAGCGAGGGAGCAGAGGAAGGAGAGGGAGAAGGAGGAGGAGGGCGGGGTGGCAGGCGGAGGAGATGAGGCAGGCCGGAGCAGGTGCACTCGTCCACCGAGCACTATCTGACTCCAGCACACAGTCCTCTGCCGTCCCCCAGCCGGCCTCCCCGTTAGGAATGATCATCCCCACCTCAAGAAGGGGACACGAGACCCCGAGAGCTCCCGGGACCAGGAGGCAGGACATCCTCTCCGCTGGCTGCCCTCAGTCCCACTGCGTCTCTGGGCTCCCAAGGTGGGGGAAGCTCCTCTCCCCACCAGAGGCTACAGCTCAGCTGCCGAAAGCACAACCAGGGCCCCGGGGAGGGAAAGCACAGCCAGGGCCCCGGGGAGGGAAAGCACAGCCAGGGCCCCGGGGAGGGAAAGCACAGCCAGGGCCCCGGGGAGGGAAAGCACAGCCAGGGCCCCGGGGAGGGAAAGCACAGCCAGGGCCCCGGGGAGGAGGCATCCTACAGGGCTGAGGTTGCCGGCCTCAGGGAGCACCCCGCGGGCGGGCCCCAAAGCCCGCTGGATGGCGAGGTTCTGGCCCCTCGCCGTGCCCCTCGGAGGCCGGAGCCCTCTTGCCCCCTTTTACCTGGGAGGGCGCTAATGCCACCGGGCCTGCAGTCCTCCTCGCTGGGCACCCCTGGAGGCCCAGCACGTCCCCATGTGCCTTAGTCTGCCACAGGGCTGTCGATGCAGAGCATCAGGAAGAGCTGACTTCTATGATGGGAGTTTTATTAGGGGAAAGTCCTATGGTTCTGAGGCCATGGGGGGTCCACATCAGGCACCCTCAGAGGCGCTTTCTCATCAAAGCCAGCTGCCGCTGACCCTGGGGTCCTGCCACGTGGTGAAGACGGCGGCCGATATCTGCCGAGGTCCCCGCCGTCCACTCCAGAGCCCATCGTCTCCTGGAGCCCGGCTGGTGACCAGGCTCACAGCTTGGCTCTTTCCAGCCTCCTCTCTCCGTCTCAGCGGCTCTGCTTTCTTCCAGGTTCAGCTGTGGCCTATCAGGCATACAGCTCATCTCTTCAGCCTTGAGCTGCCCCCAGGGCCCAGCCTCTTGGGGACTTTGTGCTTGATCTTTGGCTGCTGGCGATCCTCGAGTCCTCCCTCACTTGGCAGGTCAAAAACGGCAGCTTGCCTTCTCTGTGTGTCTCTCTCTGTCTCCATTTATAAGACCCAGCAAGAGGGCGGAGACCTAAAAAGTCACGCCTCACTGACGTAGACCAGTCAAAAGGGCCCCACGCCCACAGGAATGGGTTAGTTCAAGAACATACTCTTTTTCTTTTTGGGACTCATGAAAGAACTTCGAACTGTCACATCACAAAACAGACCTGGAGCGTGGGGAGTTGACAGGAAGGCAAGGCCTGCCTCCTGCCCCCTGCACCCATGCTCCCCTGCACCGGGAGGGAGGGAGGGCCCGGCCCAGGCCCCGCCCCAGGCCCCGCCCCCACAAGCCTCGTGAGCACCTCTGGCCAGGCAGTGGGCGGGCAAGAGACCGCACGGGCTCAGGTTCACTGGTCTGCAAAATGGGAATAGCGCTTCCTGCCTCGGAGACTTCCAGAAGAAACCAAGCGGCAGCACTACTGTTGGAGGGGGGTGGGCAACTCCGGGTTAGAACCTGGGTTCCCATGCTGGCGTCACCACTTTCTGGCCAGGGGACCTGTGCAAGCGTCACCTCGCCTACGAAACGGGATGCGGGAGCTGGAGGCAGCGTGCAGAGAGGAGCCGTGGGAGGCTGGGGGAGGGGTGGGCCGGGGGGCCGAGCAGCCCCTCCCAGGCCAGGCCTGGCGCTGATGGATGCGCAGCTACGCCTGCGCCCTGGGGCCAGGCCTCTTCCCACCGAGGCCGCTGATGCACCCAGAGAGGATTCGCTGTCGCCGCCGTCGGGCCTGTCACTCAGCCTAATCCCTCCCATTGTCCACCTGCCACCAGGGCTTTGGGCTGCCACCCGGCCCCGCACCAGGGGTGGGTAGTGTCACGGGAAAAGAATGTGGTGGGGGGCGGGGGCAGGTGCTGTGTGCTGGAGAGCAGCCGCCCTCCCATCCGGGGAGGCAGAGCGCTGCCAGGGGGTGCCCTCCCATCCGGGGCCCAGAGTGCTGCCGGGGGTGCTGCCGGGGGTGCCCCTGGCCCACAGTGACTCCCCAGGTATTCAGGAGTTCAAGGCTGGGAAAGGGCCAGGACTTTCAGAGCCGTGTTGCCGCAGAGTGCGGCCCCGCTGCCCACGGCAGGCGCTCTCTTCCAGGGGCTACACGGGGCGCCCAGCTCCGTGGAGTGCACGCTGGGGGGCCAATCAGCTCCCAGAGAGGGACTGTGAATCTTTTTGCAGAAGTGCATATTTTGGAGGAGAGGGTCCTGGCTTCCATTAGATTCCACGAGCCCTGTCAGACTCACTAGAATGAGGGGTCCACCCATCCCTATGAGCTCAGAGCCCATCCCCTACCCACCTTCTCCTGAGACCCCCATACAGCCTCCGTTTCCTCATCTCTGGAGATGCCTTGATCTTTCCCCCACTGCCCCTGCCACCCGTCCAGGGCCCAGATTTCCCCACCCGGGGGGGATTTCCAGGGGCTTACTTAGTTGTTTCTGATCACTTGCAGGAGAGAAGTCTGACAGCAAGGCCTTATAACTGCAAGGCCTTATAACTGCATCTTCTCGTAATTAAGACACCCGGCGATGGGCAGCCCCACTCCTCACCTGCTCTGGCTTGGTGGGAAAGGGTCAGGGCGGGTCTCTAATTTCTCCTCTCCCTGCATCTCCAGAAGGGGAGAAGAGGCAGCCTCCCAGGGCCCTCCGCCTGTCCAGAGCTGGTGCTTCCTCTTGGGAGGTGCATTCATCTGCCAGGGCTGCTGTGACAAATGCCACATATCAGTCAGCTTCAACCACAGGAGCTGATTCTCTCACTGTTTTCAAGGCTGCAAGTCCGATGCCAAGTTTTCAGCAGGGCCGTGCTTTCTCTGCAGCCTGTAGCAATCCGGCGGTGGCTTGTGGGAAATCAGTCTCTGCCTCCGTCACATGGCCGTGTCTCCCCGCCTGTCTCCTGTTTCCTACTCCTTGTGTCTGAATTTCCTCCTCTAATGAACAGTCCAGGCCCATCCTGATCCAGTTTGCCTCCGTCTTAACTAAGAGCATCTTCAAAGACCCTGTTTTCAAACGTGTTCACACCCACTGGGCCAGGGGTTAGTCCCTAACAGGAGGTGTCAGTGGGCCCACTGATGGGGACAAGTCTCCTTCAGTTCCCACAAACTGGCAAGGCCTCACCTCCCGTGGCTTCCTGGAACACCCGTTGCCATTTGCATTAGTCAGCCAAAGGGGAGCTGTTGCAAAATACCAGAAATTGGTTGGTTTTTATAAAGGGTATTTATTTGGGAAAGGAGCTTACAGATACCAGGCCATAAGGCATAAGTTACTTCCCTCACCAAAGTCTATTTTCATGTGTTGGAGCAAGATGTCTGCCAGGGTTCAGGCATCCTGGGTTCCTCCCTTCCAGGGTCTTGCTTCTCTCTGGGTTCAAGGTTCCTCTCTTCCTGGGGTTTGCTTCTTCCTGGGCTCAGGATTCCTCTCTTCCTGGGGCTGGCTTCTCTTTCCTCTGTGAGCTGACTTCCCGGGGTTCCAGCTTAAGACTTCAGCATCAAACTCCAACATCAGAAACCTTCAACTCTGTCCTTTGCCATGCCTTTTATCTGTGAGTCCCCACCAAGGGGTGGTGACTCAGCGCTCTAATGACGTGGCCCAATCAAAGCCCTAATTATAACTCAATGACACCGAGGTACAGGCCAGATCACAAACATAATCCAATACCTATTTTTGGAATTCATAACCATATCAAACTGCTACGCCATCCTAGACAACGCCCTGCCAGGGCCTCTGCGGAAGCTTCCTTCCCTCTCGGGACCACCCTCTTGAGCAGGGTCCCTGGAAAGAGGGTTCCAGCCCATGCTGCCCACTGGGCACGTGGACGGCCCGAGAGTGAGCGAGCCGTTCCCAGGAGGACCACGCATGCTGGCCCCCCTTCCCGAGTGGCCCTCCCATCCCAGTCCCAGGCCCCTCACGCTCCAGGAGCCACAGTGCAGTGTGGGTTTCCTTGGAACCCCTCCTGTGGCCACGGTCGACCCCTTACCCAGCCCTGGGTTTCTCCCAAACGACTCTCGAGGACACAGCTCCAGCCTGGAGTGTGCCTGGGCCGTGGCGGGAGGGCAGCCAGACACTGAGGAGTCACCTTTCGGGGATTGAATTCTGTCCCCCACAAAAGGTCCCAACCTCCTGTCCTGTGGTGTGAGCCCCTCGGTAGACAGGGCCTGTGACGGGGTTGTAAGGAAGATGAGCCCAAACCGAACGAGCGGGGGTCTTACTACAATGTGGCTGAACTCCTTAGACGCAAAGGAAATTGGAAGAGGGAGAAGCCACGGGAGGAGCAAGTAGCTGGAAGCCAGTGAAGCTGGGAGGAGGAAGGAGAAGACGCCGCCATGTGCACTTACATGTCGGAAAAGCCAAGGAACCCAAAGATTGCCAGCCAGAAGACAGCAACCCCGGGAGGGGCCCAGCTTCCAGACTCTGAGACTGTGAGCCGATCCATTCTCATTGTTCAGCCAACCCATGATAAGGAACTTGTTTCAGGGAAACTAAGACAGCGCCCCTCCTGGGAGGCACGGTCCACCAGCAGGCGGAAGGTGCTGGCTCGCTCCCCAGCTCGCTCACCCTCGGGCAAGGGCTCTGAGCTGTGCTCTCCAGAGTCTCCCCAGTGTCTGCCGGGGGTTCGGGGGTTCGAGCCCCAGGGCGCCCACATGCTGTGTTGCTGTCTCGCTTCCCTGCTCCCCTGTCCAGACATACATCCTTGTGGCCCAGAGCCGGGCGAGCTGGAGAACTTGGTCTTCCCACCACCCCCTTGGCAAATCCTTCAGAGCGGCACATTTGACACTAGTTCCGCTCTTGCCCTCTGGAGGTCCTAAGGAAACTAGAGACAAAACAAGACCAAATTAAAGATCCAGGGGCCGACACACCATGCCGGGCCCAGTGATGGACACATAACAAACGCTGGACCCAGGTGACGGTCGCTCTGATAACCTACCTCGGTGGGGGGTAAGGCTGGGAGACCACCCAGGCACGGCCTTGCAGACAAGGGGGTTGCGAGCCTGGAGCCTCCACTGGCCAACCCACAGCACGCTCTCCCCTTCTCCATCCCAGCAGCCACGTCCTCGCTCCCAGCAGCCACGTCCACTGGGCTCCTCCCTCCGCCCCGTCAAGCCCAGCCTCCTGCCCGACCTCCTCGCTGGTCACCTGACACCCTCCCGCACCTACATCAAGGGCCCCAGCTGCGTGTGGTCTTCTCCATGTGGTGTCAGAGCCCCCAAAGGGCAGGAAAGCCTGACGAAAAGAGACTCTTCCCTGCATCCTGCACAGACTCACCTCCCTTCTTCGGGCCTCAGTTTCCCGATCTGTGAAATGGGCCAACATGGAAAGAGCCCAGACGCCGTGAAGCACCCAGAAAACAGCTGAGGTCTTGATGCTGGCAGGGGACTGGGTCGCCAGTGTTGGGAAGGGCCCTTCTCAGCTGTGGCCCTGGTTCCCCACGCAGCACCTGCCCTCGCCCCACGTCTGGGTCTGCCTCTGTGGGGCTCTGGGTTAGGCAGAGCCTCAGAGGGAAAGAGAGTCTCCTCCGGTGTCATGGGAGGAGCCCCAAAGACCCCCGACACCTGCCGTGCGCCTGGTGTCAGGTGCAGCGACACCAGCCCGGCAGCCTGCCACCCCCGTTGTGCCACCAAATTGGCAGTTTAGGCCAATGAAGAGCACCGCGGGGCCTGGGGAAAGGAAGTGATGTTTGTTGGGCCGGACTCTGTGGAGTGGTGGTGTGCAGCACCGCGTTTACCACCAGCTGACAACACGGCACTGCTGTTCCCATTTCACAGACAGAGAAGCTGAGGCTCGAGAGGGAAAGCGACTCTCGAAATCCCTCTCAGCAACAGGCAGGGCCTAGAACAGAGCCCAAAGCCTCTGTTTTACCTGCCTTTGTATTCCCTCCCCTAACCAAGGCGGGAGGGGGAACTCTTCCAGCTTTGGGATGCGGGAGTGAGGGCTTCCCGGAGGAGGAGGTACTTGACATGAACCCTAAGAGAGGCAGAATCAGAGGTGGGACAACTTTGGAGGCGGGCAAGCACTCGCTCCCCCCAGGGTAGCAGATGCTGGTGGACACCCTGCTGGTTTCTCTCCATCACCCCGACAGCTCCAGATCAGAAACCTCCAGAAGGGCCACGCCTTCCTGTTCGCACCCACTGGCTCTGCTGCCTGCAATGCGGGCTCCTCCTCACCCCCAGTTTGGCTCAGGGGCCCCCCACCTCTGAGACACCCGGTGCCCACCCCCTCCCTGCTCATCACAGCTCAGCCTGGCCTCTGCATGTCAGGGTGCTTTCTGGGACCAGGTACACCCCATTTACTCTTCCAAGCAAGCCTTGGAGGTGGGCCTACTGGCACCTTTAGAGAAGAGGAAACTGAGACTCAGAGAGGCAAAGGGACTGGGACAAAGTCACACAGCAGAGTCGAGTCATGCCGCAGTCTGATTTTCTCCAGAACCTTGAACCAGGACTCCCACCACGGCTGACTGCCCCCTGGAGAACCAGCAAGCAGGACACCTTGCAGTCCTCCTCGGCCCCCTCCACGGGCCTGGAGCAGCCACCAGGGCTCAGTAGGGCAGAACGGGCCATGGGGGAGCTCCCCGGTACTTCCCACCTGTCCCACCACTGTATCTGGCAGGGGCTGGAACAGCGGCGATGCTGGCCTGGACTCGGCACATCTGGTCTGCCCAGTCCCCACCCATTTCCCAGCCTCGCGCCCATCGCTCCCCCAGGAGGCGCCGGCACCCATCTCTGTCCCAAAGGGAAAACAGCCCCTGTGCTTTTCCTAGAGGGAGGTGGTCCTCACGTGAGGCGTGGGGGGGTTGCTCATTCCTTCCATCATCAACTGCCTTCCAGCAACCTGGCTGCTTCCCTTCCCGGACTCTTCCTGGAGAGTTTCCTGAAGGACAGGCTGGAGACGTGCCCCTCCCCAGGGCTCTCCTCACTCTGGACGCTCACATTTTGCCCTTGAACTTTCATCAGGGGGGTTGGATTTCTGGAAAATGCAATCCAAGGTTCAGCACCTGCCACCTGCGACTCAAGTCCCTCTCTCTTAGCTAAAGCTTTAAATTGCAAAAAATAGGAAGAAGTTGGCAATGCCTTGAGGAGCAGGAGGCAGGTGCCTCTTCAGTCTCTCTCTCTCTCTTTCTCTCTCTCTCTCTCTCACCTACATGCAGCCTTGATCAAGCTTCCTGCTACACCTCTGTCTCTATGTTGTGCAGACAAACAGTTTGTGCAACATGATCAAAACGTAATTTCGACTTTTCCCCACCACCTCTTTGGGTCTTCAGCAGGGATGCCCTTCTCCACTTTTCCCTCCCACTCTGGTTTGTTGCTTTCGGTGCAGCAGTAACAAACTGTCGGAACTTCATGAGCTAAGCCCAGTAAAGGCGCACTTCACCTTCAGCCCACAGGGGGCTCAGCAGCACCTTCCACGTGGTGACTCAAGACCTCAGTGTCTTCTGCTGGGACCTTTGCAATGGGTGCTGGTAGACAGAGGGAACCTGATGGCACAGCACCTCGTGATGAGGTTACTGCTCAGTTGACTTGAGTTCACTGAAAGGGAGAATGTCCCGGGCGAGCCTGACCTAATCAGAGGGAAGCAAGCCCTCTTGTGCACTGCCTCCAGGGCCCACATGGCAAGAAACTGGGGGTGGCCTCCAGGAGCTGAGAGCATTCAGCCTCACAGCCATCCAGCTACAAGGAAGTGGGCTCTGCCGGCGGTCAGTGAGCTCGGAAGAGGACCCGGAAGCTCGGATGAGAAGGGCAGGCCCAGCCGACGCCTCGGTGTCAGCTGGGTGAGACCCTGAGCAGAGCACCTGCTACCTCATGCCTGGCGCTGCTTTTGGCCACCAAGTGCAGGAACCCCTTATACAGCAATGGAAAAGACACCCAGGCAGGACCCCTTCCCTCCCTGGGGAAGTACCCGCCTTCGCGGAATCACAGATGCCACTGCCCGATTCACTTCCCGCTGCCTCCGAAGGAACTCCCCGGCCTGTCTCTCCTGCCCGCCCCCAGATTTCCCTCTGGGGTGAGGCCACAGGTCCCTGTGTCTCCAGATTCCAGTAGTGGATTGAATAGAATCCACTGAAAAGGGATGTGCGCCCGGTACCAGCCAATGCCACTTTGGGAATCGGGTCTTCGTGATTAGTTAAGGATCTCGAGATGAAATTGTGGAAACACATGTCCTGCGACAGGCTGGCTTCACCGCACGCACGCACGGGCTCCTGGTGTCGGGGGCTGCCGGGCTGCCTTCCCCCCCGGGGCGGCGGCTTCTGGCCGGCAATATGCGGGAGTTCGTTCGTTTTCCCGGCACGCTGGGGCGTCTTTTCCTTCCTCTCCCGGGTCCTGCTGATTTCCGGGGTCTGGCTTTTCCCCGCAGGGTCTCTCTCGTGGCCCTCCCTGGGAGCCCTTCGGTGATAGGATCAAGCCCTGCAGCGTGGACTCTGGCCCGTGCTGCGTAGCGGCGCTCCGGGATGCGCTGGGCGAAGGCGGCGAATGCGCCACACTGTGTGTGTGTGTGTGGGGTGGGTACTCGGGGACCTCTGATGTTTTTTCATGTGGCATTTTGTGTGATCTATGTATCTTTAAAAGAAGAAAAAATAAAAAATGAAAAAAAAAAAGAAGACCTGATGAGACAGAGGTGGGCCACCCCTCGACTGAGGCAGCCTCATCCAGAGCCCGGCTGATGGGCCACGCCCGCAGGAGTGGATTAAGACTAGGAGCATGTTTTTCTGAGTACCTAACTTCTAGCCACCGCCGAAATCATCCTGGAGTTCC
This sequence comes from Dasypus novemcinctus, assembly GCF_030445035.2. Lineage (NCBI taxonomy): Eukaryota > Metazoa > Chordata > Mammalia > Cingulata > Dasypodidae > Dasypus > Dasypus novemcinctus. The sequence continues at coordinate 13,564,033 of NC_080680.1, read as the reverse complement.
GCGGACCCTCAGTACAGTGGCTGGTGTCCTTGGGAGAAGACGGGGCACAAGGTGCCACACGGGGAAGAGGGCACTGAAGGGCAAGGCGGAGCTGAGAGGGATGGCGCGACAGCCAGAGAAAGCAGGGATTGCTGGAAGCTGGAGGAGGCAAGAAAGGGCTGCTCCCTCGAGCCCGCCGACCCCCCCCCCTCGCTGGCCCCCTGATGCCCGTCGGGCTCAGTCACCCCGTTTGTGCCCTAAGACACCAAGACACACCCAGGACCCTCTGGGGGTTCGCTGGAGCCCACATCCCCTCCCCACCCAGTTCTGCCCTGTGTGGGGGGCAGCCGGGCAGGGAGAGGCTGAGAGAGGGGGTGAGTGAGGCGGCCCAGGGGGGCCCAGAGAACGGCAAGGAGCCTGCCTCAGCCTCGGCCGCCTCGACACAGAACCCCTCTGCCTGGGAAGACTGGGGGGCCCTCTGGGTCATCACTGCCGGGGAGACCAAGGCAAAGCATCCTCCTCCCCCTGTGCAGAAAAAAACCGTGGCCCCTGGGCGTCAACAGAGTCGTCGTCCTAAAATATCAGCTATGGCTGTAATCCGGGCAGACCCTGCACCTCATGGGGGGTGGGATTTGCCCAAGAGCAAACCCTAGTCCCTAGAAAAACATCCAGGAGAGTGTACACAGAGGCACGGGCAGGAATTTTAATTGCCGCCTTGTTTTTGTAGCACAAGAGCTGGAACCAGCCTAAGTGTGTCTTCATCAATAGAGGTGTGACTAAATAAATTAGGGCATTTCTAACCTCCGGAACATTCTGCAGCCATTAAAAAGAAGGAGGTTGCCTACATGTTGGGACACGGAAAGATCTCCAAGACGCATTGTGGAGTGAAGAAAAGCTGCTGACACAATGTATAGAATAGGACCCTGCAGAGGCCTCTTGACAGCCCAACAAATCCTGATTCAAACAAACCATTATAAGAAGATATTTTTGATGCAATTGGGGGGAAATTTGAGTGCTGACTGGGTATTAGGTGATAATAAGGAATCGTTGCTTATTTTGTTAAGTGTGATCATGGAATTGTGTTACTGAAGAAAAAGAAAAAAGCCAGGCACCTTTAGGAGATATATATTGAAATATTTGCAAATGGAATGATGGTATCTTGACTTTGCTTTAAAATAATCTGTTGGAAGAGTGGAAACACAGAAGAATGAAGACTGATCATGAGTTGATCACTGGTGAACATGGGCAGTAAAAACATGTGGTCTTTATGCCATTCTATTTGAAATGTCAGCAAAAGACATTAACCCCCGCTTGTGTTTCCTACACATATGCATGCATGCAAGTGAATGCATTTGAGAAAAGTCTGAAAGGATGCACTCCAAGCAGATGAAGGCAGACCTCTCTGGAGGTGAAGCAGGGAGCCTGGATGGAGTAGCTATCCACAGGGACATTCATCTTAAAACTTAAAGTTTTAATTTTTTTCAGAGAGGTTGCCTAGAGGTATTAGTCACGTATTTGAAAACCACCTCCCACCCCACCCTCAACCAAATAGTTTAAGAGAAAACAAAAAAGAAGGCCGACCCTGTGGGCCTCAGAGGTGGCTGGAAAGCCAGGGGCCTTGACTGTGCTTCCCGCCCTGGTCCTGTGGTTCAAGGGAGGCAGGTGACCCAGACCACTGCCTTTCAGCACCTGCCTCTCCAGGCAGTCACAGGCTGAGGAAGGAGCAGCCAGTGTCTACCTGGATGGGGAGCCAGGCGGCCCCTCTTCACCTGCCGGCTGTTATCTATACGCATTCTGTATCCACTACAAGGAGAACTCGATCCATAGCGCATCTCAGAGGGGGAAGGTGGGCTGGGTGGCAGTCGTGGCCAAAGCCACGAGTCACTCGGTTTTGAGGAAGGCTGAGAGGGGAGGAAGGAAGTTCCCTGGGAGCTGAATGGGCTGAGGCCTCCGCAGGCCCAGCATGACTCCCAGCTCTGGGCTGTGCAATTAGAAAAAGCTATTTCTGAGCTGCCTCTGGTTGAAGTGTCCTACCCAGAACACCCTTATTTGGAAATATGGTCTCTGCAGGAGTAATTAGTACAGTTAAGATGAAGTCACGCTGGGTTAAGGTGGGCCCAAAGGCCAAGGACTGGTGTTCTAGTCTGCTGGGATACAGAAAGCAAGATACCAGAAATGGGCTGGCCCTCACAAGGGGAATGTATTAGCTTACAGGCTTACGGCTCTGAGGCTGTGAAAACGTCCAAATCAAGGTATCATCAGCTGAGGCTTTCTTCCCTGAGATTAGCCGCCGGCAATCCTGGACCTCTCCATCACCTGGCAAGGCACCTAGTGGCACCTGCCGGGCTCTCCCTTCTCCGGGGTTCTTTGCCTTCAGCTGCTTGTTTCCGTGGCTTTCTCTCTCTCTGTCTGAATTCCGTTCTCTTATACAGGACTCCAGGAAGAGGATTAAGACCCACCCTGGATGAGATGGGTCATGCCTTGCCTTAGGTTAAGCTTCTGCTCACCAAAAGATCCTGCCTGCAGTGGGTCCACCCCACAGGAGTGGGCTAACGTTAAGAACATACTTTTCTGGGGTCTACACAGCCGCAAGTCATCACAACTAGTGTCCCCATAAGACGAGGGGAGGACAAACAGAGGGAAAAGAAGGCCACGCGAGGGTGGAGGCTGCAATGCGAGCGGTGCTGCGAAAGCCAAGGCAGACCCGGAGTCCCCAGAAGCTGGAGGGGGCAAGCAAGCCTCCTCTCCTATAGCCAGGGAAGGAAGCAGGGCTCTGGCGACAGCTCGACCGCAGACTTCTGGCCTCCAGAACCCCGAGAGTGCCTGTTTCTGTTGTTTCAAGCCACCGAGTTTGCAGTGATTGGTCACAGCAGGCCTGGGAAACGACTGCAGTCCCCATCTGTAAAAAGGGAGGGTTGACGGAGTTGACGGGTTGACGGAGGTAAAATGGGCTGCGTGATCCATCCCCAGCTGCCCGGACAAGGGCTCAGGTCCATGGCCACCGGCCGGCTGCTGTGACAAGGGTCAGTTCCTCCAGCTCCAGGGCAGGGAGCCGAGAGAGGAGGAGGGTTGGGTCCCCAAACCAGGGAGAGAGGGAAGGACGCTGCAAGCCGCAAGCCAACAACGGTCTCCGATGGTGACAAAGTCGGGGGCGATGCTGCCTGAGGAGGAGAGGGCAGGGCAGAGAGAGGAGGGACTAGGGCAGCTACCCAAGGGAGCCCACCTTCTTGACCTCGTACCGCTCTCCACTCTAGCCCGCCTCCCCCAACCCTTTCTCCCAAAGACCCTGCCTGCCTTGGCTTCCCATTGCTGCAACAAACACCATGCAGCCATTTAAGCGACGGGAATTTCTTGACTCTCAGTTTCATGGCTGGAAGGCAGCTTGCTACCGGGGCGAGGCCTGGCAGTCCTCGGGTTCCTTGGCTTTCCCGTCCCACGGCAAGGTCCTCTCCTCTCTCATCCCGGCTCCGTTGACTTCAGGTTCGTGCTCTTCCTGTCTGTCTCCAGGGCCTCGGTAATGGGACGAAGACCCACCCTCACTCAGCGGCCACACCTGACCTAAAAATAACGGTCCTATTGACAATGGGTTCCCACCCACAGGGGTGAGATGAAGATAAAGAACAGGGTATTGTCTGGGGTGCTTAACTCAGCCTACCACCCTCCCAAAAATCCCAATCTGACTTTGCCGCTCCACTCCTTAAAAAGCGTTCTCCAACTCTCGGTCCCCAACAGGGCAAAGACCGGCTTCCTAGAGCAGCCTGGCGCCCTGGATGGGCTCCCCGCAGGAAGCGGGCAACACTTCCTCCTCGCCCACGTCCTGCTCCTCCCAGCCGGAAGCCGAGCCCCTCCCCTTTCAATCTGGACTGACCTCGTGACCGGCTTTGGCCAGTAGGATGCCGCAGAAGGGACCTTCGACCCGAAGGCGGGGCCCCAGGGGGCTGGAGCTTCCACGTCCACTTTCTGGAATGTTCCCCTCTTAGGATGCCCCTGCCTCCTGCACCACTTGTAGAGGAAGCTGTCCCAGACGGTGCGAGGGGAAGCCACACACAGTGAGAGGCCCTGAAAATAGACGGGAGGATAGGGGAGACTGAAAGCCACCCGTCCCCAGTCATCGCGGCCGAGGTGCCAGGTCTGCTGTGAGGCCGCCTTCCATCCTGCAGCCCCAGTCAACCCTGCAGGGGGTAGAGAAGAGCTGCCCTCACCAAGCCACAGACAAATTGCAGAATCTTGAGCAAATAGATTATTGTTGGTGCTTTAAACCATGAAGTTTTGGGGTGGTTTGTTACACAGCAATATCTAGCTGATACAAGCCTCCATTCAGGGGGCTTTGAGATCAAGGGGAATGCAAACTGAGAAGCAGCTTCTGCCTTTGCGGCCTTAAGAGAAGCTTTTGGAGGGGGCAGATCTGCAAGGAGTCAAGAGTGAATGGGAAGTAAGGGAGGAGAGAACTGCCAGAAATTTGGGATAATTTCCACTGTTCACGCTGGACCTCTGTTTCCCTCATCTGTAAAGTAAGCAGCCTGGATTGGCTTGATGGCATTCAGACCCTCCTCGGCCCTTCTAGTGGACACCAGGGATTTGGTGCTGGTCGGGATCCTTAGCAGCACCCCAATTTCCTTTCAGAAATCCCCCTACTCCTTGGAGACCATCAGCTTGGACTGCTGCTCTGCTTCCTGCCTTCCCCTGAGGTGCTAGGTCCATCCCTCCCTGAAATCCATCTGATCACTGAGCAAGGGTCTTGGAGACTGAACCACGGTCAGCAGCTTCACTCTTTTTTTTTTTTTAAAGATTTATTTTTATTTATTTAATTCCCCTCCCCTCCCCCGGTTGTCTGTTTTCTGTGTCTTTTTGCTGCGTCTTGTTTCTTTGTCGGCTTCTGTTGTCGTCAGCGGCACGGGAAGTGTGGGCAGCGCCATTCCTGGGCAGGCTGCACTTTCTTTCGCGCTGGGCAGCTCTCCTTACAGGTGCACTCCTTGCGTGTGGGGCTCCCCTACGCGGGGGACATCCCTGCGTGGCATGGCACTCCTTGCGCGCATCAGCACTGCGCATGGGCCAGCTCCACACGGGTCAAGGAGGCCCGGGGTTTGAACGTCGGACCTCCCATGTGGTAGACGGACGCCCTAACCACTGGGCCAAAGTCCATTTACCGGCAGCTTCACTCTTGAAGTGGCCCCTAATGAGGGGCTCCAGGCCAAACAGAGAATCAACATCAGGCTGCTCGAATCCCCATTCTGCCGCTCACCGCTGTGCAACCTGGAGCAAGTCACTCGCCCTCTCTGTGCCTCTGTTTCCACATCTTTATAAAGAGATGATCATGGTCCCACCTCACGGGGCTGGTGCGAGGAGTAGCTAAGGTAGTACGCAGACAGCACTGGGCCTGGTTCCCACATTTAATAAACCTTCGCAAAGTTGCTACTGTTATTAAAATTATGTCCAGCATCCAGGTGGAATCTGAGCCTCCTCTTGACATAAAGGTGCAATGGACACAACCAATCCAGTGTCCACATAGAAGAGGTGGCATTGGATTGGGAAAAGTGGACATAATGGACAAAGGGTATGGGGAAAGGCAGGAAGAGATGAGAGGTGGAGGCGTCTTCGGGACATGGAGCTGCCCTGGATGGTGCTTCAGAGGTAATCACCGGACATTGTAAATCCTCACAGGGCCCACTGGATGGAATGGAGGAGAGTATGGGCCATGATGTGAACCAATGTATATGAGGTGCAGAGGTGCCCAAAGATGTACTTACCAAATCCAATGGATGTGTCATGATGATGGGAACGAGTGTTGTTGGGGGGGGGAGAGGGGGGGTGGGGGGGGTGGGGTTGAATGGGACCTCACATATATATTTTTAATGTAATATTATTACAAAGTCAATAAAAAAAAAAATCACTAAAAAAAAAAAAAAAAAAAAAATTATGACCACCAGTTCTGGCTTTGAGGTCTCCAGGCGTCGCCCCCATTAGCTTTTCCTTGCAAGCCCCACACTCAGTCTTCCTTCCACCCTCGAGCCTCGCCCTGTAACCTTCCAGGTAGTCCCCCTTCTGCTGTTGCTGGCAACCGAGCTCCCCTGACCGTCCCAGGTCACTGCCTTGCCCAGAAGCGCTGGGCACAGAGCAATCGGGCAGAGCAGCTCAGCCGGAGCTGGGCCGGGCTGCATGGCCCCAGGCTGTCCTCTCGGGCCCCTCACTCTCCTAGGACTCCAGTGGGTCTCCCGGGGTCAGCACCCAGCAGGCAGGGGACGGGGAGCAGGATCCCCGAGAAGCACCCACCCCCTCCGCCGGGAAGTTGTGCCAAAGAACCGCAACTGAGCAGAGGCTGGGCTGGCATCCGTGGGCACCGCTGAGGCCCAGCCCCTGCCACGCACAGCCCCTCACACGCCCTGGAGCAGTTTGATATTATTGATGAATTCCAAAACTGGATATTGGCTTATGTTTGTAATCCGATCTGTACCTGGGCATGACTGTGATTAGAGCGTTGAGTCCCCACCTACCAAGGGGCGGGGACGTGCAGATAAAAGGCATGGCAAAGGACAGGGTTGAGGGTTTTTAATGTTGGAGTTTTGATGTTGGAGTTTGCTGCTGAAGCTGGAACCCCAGGGAGAGAGACGGAGCCGTTCGCCTCCTAGTCTACAGCTGACCTTGTGGAGGAAACAGAGGAGCTGAGCCCAGAGGAACCCAGGAAGCCTGAACCCTGGCAGACGTCAGCAGCCATCCTGCTCCAACACGTGGAAATAGACTTTGGTGAGGGAGGTAACTTATGCTTTATGGTATCCGTAAGTTCTTACCCCAAGTAAACACCCTTTATAAAAACCACCCGTTTTCTGGTGCTTTGCATCAGCACCCCTTTGGCTGACCAATACACCTGTCCAATCACCCCCGCGGCCGCAGCTCAGCCCACGTGTGCACGCACCTTTTCAGCCACGGGGCTCGGCACCCGCACACACACACTAACCGGCTGAGTGCACGGACCGCGTGTCCCCCGCTTAGCAGATGAGCAAAGCGAGGCCTGCAGCGCAGCAGTCACTGCCCGGAGGTGTCCAGCCGTGCGCGGTGGAGCCGGCTTAGCCTCAGCTCTGCTCCGCCGGGTCCAAACCACCTCCGGACGGGGAGGTGCTTGCCATCTGGGACTGGCCGGGCCAGGACGGGGGGCTCTGACCTGACTGTGTCCTGTCGTGCCCACCCCACAAGCTTTAGTCCAGCCGAGACGTGGATGGGGTGGGGGCCAGAGTGTCCAGAGCCCCCTTCTTGAACGGGGAGAGTCTGGGAAGCCACGGCTGACCCTGAAGCCGTGCCCGCCGCCTGCTGGAGGCCAGGGGCGGCCACAGACCCCGCAGCCGCGCGAATGATTAATGTCAGCTTGGAGGAGGGCCTGGGGTCCACAGGAAATTGGAGTGGGTGAATTTAAGAGAGAAACTCCTTGTTTAAACAGAACTACTTTAGAAAATAAATACTGCCAAGCTTGACGGTAAATACAGATATTGGTGTGGAACGGAGGTGGGAATATGAATTTAATAAAGCTGGCAGCATGCGCCCTTGCTCCGCGGGCCCCCCGAGGGGTGTCCAGCCGTCCCGGGCAGCTTGGAACAGGGCCGGGAAGCCAGAGGCCGGGAGCCCTGACCCCGCTCCACCACTTACTGGCTCTGTGGCCTTCGCAGCTCCCATCCCCACCCTGAGTCTCAGCAGAGCCACCGAGTGCAGACAAAACTCTCCTTGGTGGTTCTCCACTGGCTCGTCGTGGGCTGACAGCCTCGGCATCCGCAAAGCCTCAGTCAGCGGCCTGGCCTCCTGCCTCCAACCGTGGCAAGGCCAAACTAGGGGCTGAGAGTTTGCTCCTGCTGTTCCTCCCGCCAGGGTGCCCTTCCTTGTCTTCCCTGTCTTCTAAGACCGGCATGCCCCCTCCTCCAGGAAGCCCTCCCTGCCTTTGCTGACACTGTGAGCATCTCTGAACAGCCGTGGCTGTCCTGGACACTGAGTTTCTACATCCGCACCAGGCCTCCAGGGGGGTTTCATTATCCCCCCTCGAGAGAGGATGACATTGGGACTCACAGAGAAAGCAAGTGACAGCGGGGGCAGGAACCTAGGGCTGTGGCCAGCGCAGGGACAGAACAGGCCGCGGGCTGGGGGCCCAGGAGCAGGACCCGGGCAGCCACCATGGGCCAGGGCCAGCCACTCCATCTGTGGGGGGCGGAGGTCCCCTGAGGGCCCCAGGGGGCAGGGCACCCCAAAAGCAACACCCTCAGGAGCGGAGGGTAAGGGTGCCGAAAAACCTGCTGTGCCCTGTCCCACCTCCACCTCTCCTGCGTTCCATCTTCTTGGGGTATTTATTGAGTACCTCCTGTATACAAGCCCCAGAGACCCAGACAGAAACGGACTCATCTCTGCCTTGGTTGGCAGGCCCGGGTGCAGGCAGCTGGTATTTGCTGGAAAGGCGTGTGTCCCTGGTTGGGGGGCCCTGGGAGGGACCGGGGCGTCTGGCCCTGCCAGGGTGTGGTCAGGGAAGGCGTCCGGATGGAGGCAACCCGGCCAGAGCATGGGTCGGATGGAGGGGGTGAGGGGATGACGATTGCACGGACGGCTCCCGACACGCGGGGACACGCCGTTGGGGAGCGGCCCCCCAGCGTGGGCGGCATGGGACCGTGGCTCCCGAATGTGGGCGGGACAGGGGAGGGGACAGTGGGGGGCAGCGGCCTCCAGCCAGGAGGGCGTGGCCTGGCCCCACCCACCCCCACACCCGGCGGGATGTCCCCCTTACGCCTGCCCCGCGGGGGGTCTTCACAGCCGGGTGCAGAGGGCGGGCTTGGGTCCCACCGCCTCGGTAGCTCGGGTCCCACAGGCTTCCCGTCCCGCGCGCGGGTGCCCCTGGCACTGCCGGGTCCCGGCCCCTGCCCTCGGGATGGCTGGGATGAATTGCCCGGGGCTGCAGGGGTGCCACGAGCTGTAAAAGAGGCCGTGGCGGGAAGTAAGTGAAAGAGCCGGCATGCAAGGCGCAGAAGACGTGGCGGGCGTACCCCTTCCCGGCGCTGTGCGCTGCGCGTTGACTCTTCATGCCCCTAGAGGGAGGCCCTGCCGTCCCATCCATTTTCCAGGTGGGCAAAGCAAAGGCACAGAGAGAGTGAGAAACGCACCCGCCTTCCCACAGGTTGGGGCAGCCCCAGGGGGAGATCTGAGAATGTGGGAGTGGAGGCTGGAACCCCAGGCGCCCCCCTGCAGCCCCTCCCCACGTAGCCAGGGCACGGAAAGAGTCTCCCGCCAGGAGCCCAGCTGGAGGCAGCGAGTCTGGCCCCCCGCTTTTTCTGGCAAGGAGACTGCATCCCAGAAGAGGGTCTGGCCAGGGGGCCCCTGCCCGAAGGGTCTCCTCCCAGGCTCCCTGGAGCTGATGAGGCAGCCTGCCCGGGGATGGCCCACGCCCTGGCACCAGGAGGAGGATGCAAGGCCGCTACCATCGGAGCCACTTGGTCCGGGCACCCCCCTGCAGCCCCTCCCCACGGAGCCAGGGCACCGTCTCCGGGTCAGGAGACGGTGCATCCCCGCGTGCAGGGCGGCGGTGCTTTCCTCGGGCAGCGCCCTAATCCCCCCGGCTGGCACCCTGACTCATTACGCCTGGCACCCCTGGCCACGCTGCAGGTGGACGGGCGCTTGCGGCGGCGACTGCGGCCGCTGTTATTTTTTCATAAACCCGGCTTGAAATTTGTCAAACCACATCATTGTTCGGGTGTACGCCCGTCAGAAAAAGCCGCCGCCAGATGGGCGCCCCCCCCACCCCGCCCCATCTCCCCCTCCCCCACCGGTGCTCCAGGCAGTGAAATTATACATAGACTCCAGTTTTATGTCAAACCTTTAAAAGGGGGAAATAAAAATTTTTTTTTCACACAAAAAAGAAGACTGCAGAGAAACAGAAAAAAAAAAAAAATGAGTTGGAGTCTGCCTAGGCAAGACTTAAGACCGTTCACACAGCTCGCTGGTGCCCAGGTTTTATATGAAAACTCGGGCCAACGGTAAATAAAACTTCCCGTCTGTCAAGCCATTCATTAGCGAGGTGCGCATAATTTATGTATTTAAGAGCTGACTTCAGCCCAGGCTATCACACGGCAAGGCATGCTTCATAGGTGTTAGTGTTTATACGGACAGTAAATAAATGTCAAACACACACAAAATCCACTCTCAGGCGAGTGCTGACGTGGACGCATCCATCACCCTCCCAGCTGGAGGCTGGGGCCTGGGGCTGCCAAGGCCGACAGGCTGCCCAGGCCTGGCAGAAGGGCCAGAGCGGGTGGAAAAGGCGCGGGGGGAGCCGTGAGCCAAGGAGAGGCCTGGGTGGTTTTCCCACCTGTCCAGAGACGAGGAGGAGCCCCCCTGGCGGAGGGGGGCCGGTGCCAGGCCCGGGACCTGGCCGCGTGCCCGCACCGCCAAATCGCATCGGTGCTCTGATCTGAGGCCTCTTTAGTCAGGCTCCGGGGCTGGCTCGGAAGCCTCCCGGGGGCCCCACGATTGGTAAAACGCTCATTTGTCTCTGCTCAGCTCAAAACCCAGCCGGGCTGGAATGGCCCCCGAGGCCAGGTGGGTGTCCAAGGAGCTAAGAATAGCCGCTGCCCTGCACCAGTCTCTCCGGGCCAGGCACGGGGAGAAATGTTTTCCATCCATTAGCTCACCGGCTCCTCGCACGGCTCTACCGGGTAGGTCCCGTTTTGGAAGACTTAGAGTTATTTTTAATAATAATTTTTCAAAATGGTTTCCGTCCTTCTTTCACGTGGCTCGCGATTCGGGGTAGCTCCTCCTTGCCCCCCGCCCCCGTGCAGCTCCCCATCCCAGGGGCCGCTCTTCCCACCAATTTCTGGGAGGTCGGTGGGGGAGGGGGCATCATGCATAAAACACGCCCTCCCCCACTCCTTTGGAAATAAGGGGCCCTGACCCCGTGCTCCCGATCGGGGACCTGCCTTTCTCCCCTAAAGCTCTGTCCCGGGATTCAGTCCCTGGCGGCCCCTGGGGAGCTGCCTTGGGCTTTCTCAGAGGCCGCGGGGGACCCCACTGTTCCCCACTCCCGAGGCAGCTGACATCCAGCCAGGGTTCCCTGCGGCTTCGCCCCACGTCCATGCTGGAGACCATTAAGGATTTGGATACGTTCCCGGGGCAGTGGCTCAAAGCAGACTTTGGGGTGGGATGGGCTCGGGCGGGCTTTGCCTGCCTGGCTCCGTCTCTTCTTCCGCCCAGGGGAACGGTAGCAGAACCTGCCTCTGGGGCCGCTGCAAGCTCTGAGCCTGCTCCCCCAGGCAGAGCGCTTTCACCCTGAGCCGGTCAGCAGCCTCAGCTGCCATCCTCTTCCATGACTGCTGTGATTCAGAGAAAGTGCGAAGGGCTGGTGGAGCTGCCTGCAGAGGTCCCCAGGGGTGGTGTCTCCCCCTTTGCAAGCTGGGAGAAAGCCCGAGGGGCAGGCACGGGCACCCCAATAAGGTCGGGCGCCTCGAGCAGTGGACCAGAGAGCAAGGCCGTGAAAAGCAGGCTGTCGTGCAGCAGGTATGACAGATGCCAAGAGACCGAGCCCCACCTCCTTACTCTGCAGGTGAGAAAGCCAGGCCCAGAGAGGTGAAATCCAGCTCAGAACCAGTCCGAGTCCCGGGCTCCTGCCGCCAGCGGCACTGTCCAGAGCACCGTGCTGCCCTTCCTCTCTCCTCCCAGCCTAGAACACGAGGAGCTGTCTGCTACGGAATCAGCCCCGTGTTTCCTATCCCCGGTCTTGCCTCAGATGGGCCTTTTCAGAAGCTTGGTGCTCACCCTGGCAGACCCTTGTATCAGTTAGCTGTTGCCGCAGAGATGATGTGTAACAAATGACCCCAAAATCTCCACGATAAGCGTGACTTTAGCAATACAACACAACACTATGACTTTAGCAACACAACTAATTTGCATGCCTGTGGCTCCACTGACATTTGGCTGGGGATCGACCCCACCAAGACTGGGTCCAGCTGGGGCAGCTTGGGGGGGCTCTTCTCTTGGCATGAGGCATAGTCGTCTCACGGCAAATTCAGAGGTACAAGAAGGAAGCACAGACATGCAGCCTGGAGGCCCGCCAGGGTTTTGGCCTCATTCCACTGGCCAGAGTGGTCCAGGGTGGAGAGATTCTTTCACCTCTTAATAGAAAGAGTCGCACGGGTACGTGACGAAAGAGCTCTCGGGGGGCAGGTCAAGAGTGGAAGCCCTTCTTCTACCATGGTTCAAGCCCCAGTGATGGAGGCAGGGTGCGGAATTCAACAGGTACTTGTTTACCAAAACACCTATTTAAAAATTATAACCGGCACAGCAAGCATGACTTCATAGTTATTCACTTCTTTGGGCACCACAGAGTATAATCAGTGATGACAAAGCAAGATTGGTGTTAAATCCACTGTAGTATAGATGCTTGCAGCTCTGGCCATCCTCTGAAGGAGATGCCACTCCCAGGACAGGGGACTGGGAAAGACTGACCCAACCCACGCCACCTCCAGCTCAGAAAACATTGGTATTTTTAATAGGATGCCTAATGGAACAAACAAAAGGCATGGCAAATGGTGGCATTGCAGGCCCTATAACAGGCAGGTATGGGGAAAGCCACACCTTGCTAATGTCAGGATTAGGGGAAGAACCGCCTGAGTATGAGGAGCCCAAGTCCCAGCTCCAGTAATGATGAGGGCTCACATCCATTGTACATCAAGAGCTCCTTGTGAAAATGATCTAAGGGTCTTAGTTGGCCACGAGCTGAAACGAGGCGTTAGAAACTAAACAGCGCAAAGAGAACGGTGCTATCTTAGAACCTGAGAAGGGAGTGTCACCTACACTGCAGCCTCAGAGTACCCACTCCCCTACCCCACCCCCTACCCCCATCTGAAGACACCGTCTCCATTTCTCTATTGTTTCTGCCAAGGACAGTTACAAAGTCTCGTGGGCCATCGGTGGCACTCAGTAAGCATGTGCCAGCTCCTGTGGCCAGGAAGGGAGACTGCTCAGAGACAGGACCAGATCCCCAAGGAAAACTGAGTCACCCCAAGACTGGAGGATACAGCTGGAGTCACCCAGCTGCAGCGTGCTGCCCCTGGTCCCCCAGATCCGTGCTTCCTCGACATGATCTCAAGACTCCACGGGCATGCAGGCACACAGTCCCTGGCCACTCACCTGTATGGGGTCGTGATGTCCATGCCTCATAAGGAGGTCGAGAGGGCTGCGACTCGTCAATGTCACATAGCATGCTGGTACTGGTGCAGGGTCTCTAAGTTGCAAGTGATGGAGACCGAATTCAAATGGAGAATAAAAGGAAATCTATGAGGGAAGGGACTGTGGCTCAAGCAATTGAGCTCCCGTCAACCATATGGAGGACTCAGATTTGGTCCCTGGAACCTCCTGTAAAAAAAAAAAAAAAATTAAAAAAGGCATCCCAGACCTGTGTGGTGAGGCACATGCCCCCACGCAGTGAAGCAACACACCAAAAAGATGATGACGCAACCAGATAGGAAAAAAAAGGTAAAAAAAAAAAAAAGGAAATCTATCAGTCAAACACCTGGGGAGGACCACAGCATCTGTGGCAGCAGAGAGGCCTCCCACAGGGCTTGGCAGGATCACAGACAGGGGTTGCCAGTCAAGGCCACAGGGACATGCTCACAACTGTGGTGCTGGAGAGTTCCACCAAGTGGCAGGCCTCATTCCAGGGAAAGACTCAGAGGAGGAGGCACTGCAGCTCCTGAGGATGCTGCAGTCACACCTGCTTCTCCTGGACTGGCTGGCCCGGGTCCTGGGCCCATGTGATGATGTTTGAAGGAAGGAGGGTGTTGTGGTCAGCCAAAGGGATGCCGATGCAAAATACCAGAAATCTGCTGGCTTTTATAATGGGGATTTATTTGAAGTAAAAGCTACAGTTCCAAGACTGTGAAAAGCTCAGCTCAAGGCACCGTAAGAGGTGCTTTCTCACCACAGTCAGCTGCCACATGTTGGAGTAAGATGGCGGGCGGTTTCTGCCTGGTCTCTCCTTCCCCTCCTGGCTTTCTCTCTCAGGCTCAGCTACTCTGCTTTCTTCCTGATTCCAGCTGCAAGCTGGCATAGGCTTGTCTCTTTCCAGGCCTCCCGTATCAGTTTCAGCTCTTCTGCTCTCTTCCCAAGTTCAGCTGTAAGCTATCAGGCATGTAGCAGGGCTGTCTCCTCTTGAGCTGCTCTGTGGGCCCAGCCTCTTGGGGACTTTGTGCTTAAGCAGTCCTCTTTCTCTCTCATTGCGGAGTCAAATATGCCAGCTCCCTTTTTCCTCTTTGTCTATGTGAGTCCATTTATATCAGACCCAGCAATGGGGCAGGGACTCACCAGGAGTTAGGTCTCACTGATATAGTCCAGTCCAAAGCCCTAAAGCCATCTTATCAAGTAATCTAATCAAAGGCCCCACAATTTGATTTAATGCAATCAAAGGGTATCACACCCAGAGGATAGATTAGTTTAAAAACATAATCATTCTCTTTTTGAGATTGATAAAATAATCTCAGACTGCCGCAGAGGGAATGAATGAACAAACACTCGGCATCCAGACTCCGCAGAGCAGCATGTCGCAAGCATTGCTAGGTTATGACCACACACTCATTGTCATTATTCAGTTTTCTTTCCCAGGCCCAGCCCAGCTCAGCTCCGCCACCTCACATCTGAATCCTGTTTGTCCAGCCTCACGGTGGCTGCCCCAGGGACTCTCTCCAGCCCAGGTCCGGCCAGGCCATTCCCCTGCTCAAAACCTGCCTGTGGCTCCCCATTGCTCCCACTGACCAGCCGAGAGGCCTTAGACAAGGAGCTCTGCTCCCCCAAGCCTCGTTAACTCATCTGCAAAATGAGGGTGACGGTGCACAGGCCCAAAGGAACAATTTGGAAGGTGAGTGTTTCACAGATGGGATACATGAAGTACTGACTCAGGGGACACACAGGACTTCTCCAGACTGTGTCACTGTTCCAGACTTCTGTGCCTCCTAGCCAGTGCCTGTCAACCCCACCGCTGTGGGGAGGCCCTGTGCAGCTTGTGGGGATTTGGTTATCCCGTGAGTGCTGTGCAGGGAGGCAGGACAGGATTGTCATTCGCCTGGAATGGTCTCTGGTGTTTTTTCTGCCATCCTCTCTGGTACTAGCACCCCAACACCCCCCTCCCCAGGGGGGCTGCCCCAACCTTGCTCCAGGTGGTTCTGGTGGGGCCTCCCCCGATCAAATGCAGGCGTGGAAACTGGCCACGCATGGGTCCCTTGCCCCAGCGCCGTGATAAGCTCGTGGACAGGCACATGACCCAGCCCGCCCAATCATAGCCAGCCCCAGAGCCCTGCCTTCTCCCTCCAAGTGCAGTGCCCACCACCCACTTTGGCTCCACGCTGCAGTGAGGAGAGTGCCCGAGAATGGAGCTAGCCAAGAGGCGTGCATTTGAGCCACGAGGTCCAGAGCCCCTGAAGTCAGAACTCTCCTGAGCTTTTCCAGCGACTCACTGAGGCCACCGGTGTTGGGTTTCCAATGCCAACAATCAGGGGAGGAAACTGAGTCCAGGGCATCTGGAACCTCTGCTAGGGCAAATGTAAGCCGACATGCGCCTCGGGTCACACGACACCAAGCAGTCCTCCACTCCCTGACAATCCTGCCCAGAAAGCACTTGTGTCTGCACGCGCGTGTGTGGGAGTGTAAGAGTTGGTGAGTGTGGGAGCACGTCGGTAAACGTGTGTGTGTGAGTCTGTGGGTGAGAGTGTGGAACTGTGAGAATGCGTGTGAGAGCATGGGAGTGTGAGGACAGTGCGAGCCTGTGTGAACATGAGAGTGTGCACGTGTGAGCGCGTCGGTCAGCGTGCGAGTGTGAAGGCACTCGTGAGTGTGTGAGCCTGGGAGAGCACGAGGTCGTGTGAGTGTGCGAGAGTGACTGGGTGAAAATGTGTGTGCATTTAAGTTGTCTGCAGCCCCCGAGCTTAAGAAACCCTAAAACATAATTTCAGCGTGGTGGCAGCAGAAGCCAGGGAAAAGCTAGTGCTCTGGAGGGCGCTGCAGCTGGGAGGCATGGCGCCTGTGGCGGCGGGTGCTGGAGGAAGCTCTTGGTGTGCTGCAAAGACCTGGGGCCAGCCCCGGGCCTGCCCAGCGTCTGCAGGCTGCCCGGCCTCCAGGAGAAGGACGGCCACGGGAGGCCCTGCTCTCCACGCCCTGCCTCCCCGCGGGCCCAAGGAGCGCACGGCTTTTACCACTGAGGGAAGAAAGAATGAGCTGGGGGTCGCAGTTGTATCTCAACTGATAGAGCGTCTGCCTACCACATGAGAGGTCCAGGGTTCAAACCCAGGCCTCCTGACCCGTGTGATGAGCTGGCCCACACGCAGTACTGCCGCGCACAAGGAGTGCTGTGTCACACAGGAGTGCTGTGCCACACAGGGGTGCCCCCGCGTATGGGAGCCCCCACACTCAAGGAGGGCGCCCCGCATGCAAGGAGTACACCCTGCACGCAAGGAGTGCGCCCCGCAAGGAGAGCCGCCCCATGTGAAAAAAGAGCAGCCTGCCCAGGAGTGGTGCTACACACACGGAGAGCAGATAGCAGCAACAACAAAAAAGTGACAGTTTCCTGGTGCCGCATGACAAGAATGCAAGCAGACACAGAAGAACACACAGCAAATGGACACAGAGAGCAGACAATGGGAGGGGGGAGGGGAAGGGGAGAAAAATATTTAAAATAAACCTTAAAAAAAAAAAAAAGAAAGAAAGAGCTGGGAGGGGTGGATTCCTGCAATGACCTTTAAATGGCAGTTATCAGAGGCACGGACGGCCCCCCGGGCCTGGGTCTCTACAGAGAAGAGCTGCACAGCCATGGGCTGACAGTGCCACCTTGGATCCCCTCTGTCTCTCTGTGGTGGGCAGCCCTGGGGAGTGGGGGTGCACCCATGGGCTCAGGGGCTGGACTTCGTCACCTCCGCACGTCGCCCACCCCACCCTCCAGAAAACTCTCTCGGGCCTCCACGCCCGCCCTGGCTTTACTGAGGTCACAGCTCCTCTCTACTCGACCCCACCCCACCCCCACGCTGAGGTTTCCAAAGCCCAAATCAGACCTGCACTCCCCTGGGGGACACTCCCTTGTCACCCACAGTTATCTCCAAATTATTTCTTAGGAAAAGAATTTTGGGATCCCCCCCTCCCAATACATATATTTGTTGACTCTTATAATTTATAGTTTGTCCCCAAAAAGCCCTGTTCAAATCCTAACCCCAGTCCCACGAATGTGACCGCATTTAGAAATAGGATCTTTTTTTTGTTTTTGTTTTTTTACAGATAAATGGATCACACAAAATGTTACATTAAAAAACATAAGGGAAGTGGACTTGGCCCAAAAGATAGGGCATCCACCTACATATGGAAGGTACAAGGTTCAAACCCCAGGCCTCCTTGACCTGTGTGCAGCTGGCCCATGCGCAGTGCTGATGCGCGCAAGGAGTGCCCTGCCACGCAGGGGTGTCCCCCGCGTAGGGGAGCCCCACGCGCAGGGAGTGCGCCCCGTAAGGAGAGCTGCCCAACACAAAAGAAAGTTCAGCTCACCCAGGAGTGGCACCATACAGATGGAGAGCCTACACAAGAAGAATAGACGTAGATTCCTGGTGCTGCTGACAACAACACAGCTATGGAAGTGGACACAGAAGAACATGCAGCAAATAGACACAGAGAGCAGACAACTGGGGCTGGGGGGAAGGGGAGAGAAATAAATAAATAAATAAATCTTAAAACAAAAACAAAAACATAAGAGGTTCCCATATACCACCCCCCCCACCCCTACCCCCGCATACCCCACTCCTCCCACATCAACATCCCCTTTCATCAGTGAGGCACATCCATTGCATTTGGTGAACACACACTGGAGCGCTGCCATACCACATGGACCATGGCTTACATTGTAGTTCACACTCTCCCCCAGTCCATCCAGTGGGTTATGGCAGGATATATAATGTCCTGCATCTGTCCCTGCAATATCATTCAGGGCAACTCCAAGTCCCGAAAATGCCCCCACATCACACCTCTTTTCCCCTCTCCCTGCCCTTAGCAACTCCATGGCCACTGTCTCCACATCAATGATACTGTTCCTTCTATTGCTAGAGTCACAACAGTTCTGTAGTAGGATACCAGTAGGTTCACTCTAATCCACATTACATTCCTCCATCCTGTGAACCCTGGGATGGCGATGAAGATGGAATTACTTAACATGAGGCAGACTGGATTAGGGTGGGGCCCTAAGCCAATCACACCGGTGTCCCTATAAGAAGAGGAAGTTTGGACACAGAGATGGAGGTGAAGGCCACATGACACAGGCAGAGACTGAGTTATGGGTGGCTGATAAGCCGCCACTAGAGCTGGACAGATTTCAGATTTCAACACCTCCATTATGGATCTCTGGCCTCCAGAACTGGGAAAGAATAAATTTCTGAGGTTTCAAGTCAGCCCATTTAGGGTGTCTTGTTATAGCAGCCCTAGCAAACAAAGACATTGATCTGTGAGCGTTTTCCATACCCTGCTCCCCTAGCTAAACCCAAGGTGTAATATACACTTGGGCACGGTCTGTTCCTGGGTGCAAATCTGTATAACAAAATGATAACTTGGAATTTGGGCTGACTACTTGTCATCGTCAATTGGATCATAATGGTTTCTACCTTTCAGCTCACAGCCACAGCCCAGTGGTTCAAATTCAATGCCAGACTTCCTGACTCCAAGCCCCAGCTTTGCCACTTACAAGCTGAGAGACCTTGATGAGTTGCTCAACCACTCTGTGCCTTGGTTTCCCTACCTATAAAGAAGGGATGCAAATAATTAGCCCTCCTTTTCAGATCTGAGGGTAAGGCACAACTTCGATTCTAACATCAGACTGATATTTCTCTTAAAATGTTTTCCAAATCTGGGGATTTTAAGGATAGGAGGCTAGGAAACTGCAAGCAGACAGTGTTCTTTTGTTTGAAGATTTTTGTGCTTATTATGTAGTTTTGTTCTGAAATTACAAGGCATATGGTTCAGAAATCAGTAGGGGTGGGGCCTCAGTGAATATATCAAGCTTAAATTTTAAAGCCAAGAATTTCACCCTAACTGCTTCACTCAAGGACAGGAACTTTTCAAATGTTAATTCAGTGAATGAATGGATTAAGTTTATCAGTTTATGCTATCTGCTTAGTAGACAGAAGTTTAAACCTTCTCTGGTAAAAAAAAAAGTATCATTTGGAGATTCAACCATTATTTTTTAAACAGTATCCAAAATTCAACAAAGAATTACAAGGTATTACATCCGCCTACCACACGGGAGGTCCCGGGTTCAGTTCCTGGTGCCTCCTGGAGAAGCTGGCATGATGGGCAGGTGCAACAAGTGATACAGCAAGATGACACAAAAAGGAGACACAGAGGAAAGACAATATGAGACACAACAAAGCAGGGAGCTGAGGTAGCTCAAGTGATTGAGCGCCTCCCTCCCACCTGGGAGGTCCTAGGTTGGGTTCCCGGTGCCTCCTAACGAGAAGACGAGCAGACACAGAGAGGACACAGCAGATGGACACAGAGAGCAGACAGTGAGCACAAATAATGGGGGGAGGGGGAGGGAATAAATAAATAAAATGAATCTTTTTTAAAAATCGATAGTTCCGTGTTGTCCTGCCCCTCCCAGTCCTTCCAGTGTGATCTAGTGCTCTCACCTGGCCACCCCATTTCCCGCCACCCTCCAGCCCACCTGAGTCCTTATCAGCTCCCTGCCCCGGCTGGGACGTCCTGAGCCGCCCAACTCTACCAGGCAACTCCCTTTGCCCCGGGTGCCTTTGCCACCTGGCCAATTTTCAACTGGTTCTTCCAACCTCACCTGCCCTGCTAGGGTCCCACCAAAAAGACTCATCGTCCCCTGGGCAACCGCTGTCCCTCGGCGGGCAAGGGGCCCTCACGGCCCGCGGCAGGCCGGGCGGGGGGGGGCGCCACTGCTCCTCTCGTCCCTTAATCCTGTTGTCAGAAGACAGCCAAGGAAAACAAAGGCGGTCCTGCGGCTGGCGCGCGCAGCCTTGAAGAATTAGGTTTCACGGTAATTAGGCCCATCCGGTGCATGTGCCTGCGAGGCGCTGAGGCCCCGGGCCACGCCGCCGGGCGCTCAGCCGCTGCCCTGGGCACAGCGGGGACAGGCTGCAGCGGGTGTCGGACTGACAGGCACGGAGGGACGGGGTGACGAGGGGGATGGGGTGCTGGGGGTTTGTAGTGACAGGTGATGGGCGATGGGCACAGTGGCTTTGGGGGGTGAAGGGGTGACAGAGCACTGCCTGGAGGCCCTGGGCAACCTCTGACGCCCTTATTTGGGGCCGGGTCTTGGTGGATGATGAGTGACAGGGGCAGTTGCAGCGCCCCCAGACTCCCCGGGGAGGAAGGTGCCCCCCAGAGAGCAGCACCTGAGATCTGGCCAGGGGACACCCCCGCTGACGGCCCCTTGCATGGGGCCTGCCGCCTCCCTGCTGGCCGGGCAGCCCACCATTCCCACCCGCCCAGGCGCCCACTGGCCGCCTTGCTCCTTCCCTCTCTGCCCCTAGCACCGCTTGTCTCTCCCTCCTCTCTGCATCTGGGTGTCTCTCTCCCCATTCTCGGTGTGTCCTTCTCTCTCTCTGCTTCTCTTTCTCTGCATCTCCCTCTCTTTTCTGTGTCATCTCTGCATCTCTCCATCTCGCTGCCTCAGTCTCCCTCGTGTGCTGCTCTGGGCTTTGTGCTCCCACCCTTAGATTCCTCAGCCCCCTCGTCCTCCTCCCCGCCCCCTCCGCGCGCCCTCCCTTTCTCAGGGCCACGGCCCCCTGGTCTGCAGCGAGGCGCTGGAGTCTGGGAAGGCCTGGGCGCCCATCCGGGTGGTCCGGACAGGAAGGCCAGGAGCTGCCCAGCCGTGCCAGCCCTCGGGGCAGCAGGCGATGCACAGACAGCTCAGGCTCGAGTCCTGGCTGTCTCCAATGGTGCCACCTCTCCGGGCCTCAGTTTCCCGACGGGGAGCTGGGTAGCGTCTGAAGTCCCCGCCTTCTGGCACAGGGCCCCAGGGTCCACTTCTGTGCCAGTCACCACACCACGATGGCTACCCACAGAGCACGCTTTTCTCAAGTTCAATCTGCATTATTATCATTTCCCCCATTACTTTCTTAAATTTAGGGGTCAATAAACTACAGCCTGGGAGCCAAATCCAGCGTATGGCCTGATCTTACACAGCCTAAGAATGGCTTTTACCTTTGTAAAGGGCTATTAATTTTTTTTTAAAAGAATGTATGGCAGAGACTTTACGCAGTCTGCAAAACCTAAAAGTTCTGCCAAGTGTACAGGATAAACTTTTATGCAAATGTCTGCTGACCCTTGGTTTCGGCAATCTACAAAACAAGAAATCAAGCCTGCCTTTGGAGCGTTGGCTGATTTCCGGGGCGTCCGTGGCCCATACCAAGCTAAGAGCATGTCGTCCCTGAACACAGCTTTATGAAGAACAGTCGTCAGCATTTCCCCATACAGTATATAGAAATCAGAAACCTCCCCAGCGTAAGCAACAGGAATACAGCTGCTGGGACTGTTTCACGTATTTAATATATTTCGTTCAAGAGTAAGTGCATCTAATTTAATTTTTCTTTTCTTTTTTCAGGATGACTTTATTATTCTTTTTTTAAAGTATACCTTTTTAAAAAAATTTTTTTAAAGATTTATTTATTTATTTATTTCTCTCCCCCGCTCCTACCCTGGTTGTCTGTTCTCTGTGTCTATTTGCTGCGTGTTCTTCTTTGTCTGCTTCTGTTGTTGTCAGCAGCACGGGAATCTGTGTCTCATTTTGTTGCATCACCTTGCGTAAGTTCTCTGTGTGTGCAGCACCATTCCTAGGCAGACTGCAGTTTCTTTCGTGCTGGGCGGCTTCTCCTTACGGGGCGCACTCCTTGCGTATGGGGCTCCCCTACGCAGGGGACACCCCTGCATGGCACGGCACTCCTTGCGCGCATCAGCACTGCACGTGGGCCAGCTCCACACAGGTCAAAGAGGCCTGGGGTTTGAACTGCGGACCTCCCATGTGGTAGACGGACGCCCTAACCACTGGGCCAAGTCCGCTTCCCTAATTTTTCATAATGACTGTGCTTAACAACCAGCTCACAGATACCTGGATGGGGGACAGTCGGTTCTCGGGAGCTGGTTTGCACCAGGCCCCAGGCCGCCCTCATGGTGGCTGCTGTCCCCATCCTGTGCCTCCTGCTGGTGTCTGAGGGCAGCTCTGGGTGGGTCTGTGGATGGGGTGGCCATTTCCCAAGACCATCTAGAGAAAAAGCCGAGCCAGAACCCAGGAGCCACCTCTTAACAGGGCAAGACTGTCCAGTCCCCTCCTGGGCTCATTTTCTGGGTCTAAAATCCAAGGAACCGGGCTGTTGGAGGGCCAGGTCCTGGGCGGTGGTGCAGCGACGCCTCAAGCCCGAGAGATCAATGGGGCCTTTGAGAGGACAAAGTCGGAACAACCTGGGGGAGATGTCTCATTTTGTCCACCGGATGATGAAGCTCTGAGTCTCTTTCCCTGGAAACATCTTTTCACCTTATGCTGCCCAATGCCACCAGCAGCCATGTGTGGCTCTTTAATTTTAAATTGATTAAAATCAAATCAAATTTTAAAGGCAGTGTAATGTAGCCAGCAGCCATGTGTGCCTCTTTAAAGTTGCAATGATTTAAATGAAATCAAATTTAAAATGCAGTACCTTGGTAAAGAAAGAATGTGGCACTAGCTATATCTCATCACTGCAGAAAGTTCTAGCCTTTAGGGAAGCCTTCTTTAAATATTCTGGCCTTTTCTAAGCCAGGCCACACAGTGAGGGTGAAGTGCGTGTGTCCATACTTGGGGGTGACAATGGCAGCAAAAATTCACACGAGACTTATCCACCCCCACCCCCACCCCCAAACATGGAAAAGACATCTAAGGCACAGATGGGCTTCAAAATCCAGATGTCGGACTCTTCACAAAAATGCCACGCCCCCATTGCAAACCCTAGAGACCCAGGTATTAGAGTCGAGCACTTATCACAATGTGTGATAAGGGCGCGTTCAATTAAATTGTATCTGCATAAAGAACCAAAGCATGCAATAAACAATTTCAGATCATGGCAGAGGCTATGTCTCCTTGAAGTCCTTCCAAATGTCAGTAAAGAGACTGATCTACAAGCTTCGCTGGGATATATCCGCGTATTCCCTGCGGCAGCCTCCAATCCTAGCTCAGTGGTGCCCAGCGGATCGTTGCGGGATGACTCTTGCATGCAACCCGTGCCACCTCCGACTCCAAAAAGGGTTTGGTTGGCAGAGCCGGTAAGGCAGACGAGCATGTCAATATGGCTCTCCAGCGTAGCTGTGATAACGTAAGGACCAGCTGCCTTCTGGTGGGGAAAGAGCGTTTCTGCGTCCGAGGCGGCTGTTGGGCAGATGGTGCGTGAGGAGTCCATGTGAGCAGCGCGGGCTCCTCGGAGGATTTCTGGAGGCCGCCTCCCCCACGCTGGCTTGGGGCTCCTGACTCCGCGCCAACCCCAGGGGAAATGATGGGCTGGGCGGTCCCAGAGAGGTGGGCAGGGAGCTGTGCGTGGATGGGGAAGGGGCAGCAAGACGCTGCACCTAGACCCCCGGCCCCACCTCTCACAAGCGGCACGACGGTGACAAGGGGATGGACATCTCAGAGTCCCCCCCCCTCATTCCCCCTCTTTCAGGCCCATCCCTCACTTTTCCTTGGGGGCTCCCCTACCGCAGGCTCAGGCTGTAGGGTTGGTGGCACCAAAGCGTCATGCCCTTGGCAGGCAGGGATGGGCACATGACCCGGCCTGGCCAATCAGGGCGTTTCAACCCTGCCACTCCCTCCGTCATTGTGATTGGTTTAAGGGTGAGCACGTGACCCAAGACAGTCCAATCAGAGCCAATCCCAGGCTTTCTCTTCAACTGTGGGTAAAAGAAGGTGATTTCCCTGAAGGTGCCAGCGGGCAAGGAGGCCAGTCGCCTGGGGATGGCACAGGGGAGGGGTTGGCACCCTTCTGGGGGGGGAAACATTTGTTCCATGCTTGGATCTGCTTGAGCCCATGGGCTTTTCGGTCACATGAGCTCACAAATTCCCTTGCATGCTTCAACCAGTTGTGAGTTGGTTTCTGTCACTCGCAACCAAAAGCGTCCGGGCAAATGGGAGGGGTTACTTAACTTCATCCTCCCCATCTGGGAGATGGGGGCCATCCCACCTTTGCAAAGACTTGCCATGGGGCTGAAAACTGCTGTTTTCTGTGCTTAGCGATGAAAGTGGCCTCAGCAGCAAACCAAGGTCAGAGGGCCTCCTGGGAGAAGCTGAAGCTCCGGGGAGGGGGTCAAGACGTGCTGCAGCGGAGTGAGGAAGGACAGAGCACACAGGATCGGGAGTCACGTCAATGCACATAGAGCTATTAGCCCCTCTGGTACGGGGTTTGAGGCGGCTGGTGAGGGCATAGCAGACAGACATGCTCGGGATCGCCAAGAAATGGAGCATGGGAGTGGAGGGAGGGCGAGGGTGTGGGAAAGGCGCCATGGAGGTGATGGCTGGGCTGGGTGGTCTAGAAGGTAGCGCCCATTCACTCGGTTCACTCCTGGCCACGGGTATCGGAGCCAGCCTGGCCTGGGAGGCACGTCGCTGTCCCAGCTCCCCGCTGTTTGCTGAATCGCAGCTACACTCTTGACACTCAAGGCCCTTCCCCACGTGGACCTGTCCACACCTCCAGCCTGGTGGCCCTCCTCCAAGCAAACCTTCACCGCAGCCCTGCCCTGAATCCCGGGGCATGTCCTCGCCCAGCCCCCGTCACGCCGGTGTCTCTCCCTGCTCGTTTCCTTCTCGTTCTTCTGCAAGACCCACATCCAGCATCTCTTCCTCCATCAAGTCGAGGCTGCTCTCCTCCAGACTCTGATCACAGCACTTGTCATGCCTCTCGCCCACAAGCCTGGGAGCTCCCTGAGGACAGAGGCCACACCCTCCAGGGCTGGCACCCAAATCTAGCACCCACCATGGCAGAGGCTGGGTGCTAATAAACCAAGTAGGGCTTATTTGACCATTGCCTAACAACCTCAGCCAGCTCCCCCGTGGAACGCCAGCCTTTCACTCAAAAATGAAAAGAAAAAAGGAAGGACAAATACCGGAAAAGAGCCATTCTTGGAAGTCGTTTTGTGTGGCTGAACTCAGCCGAATAGGGCGGCTTTTCCCTCTTCTCTTGCTTTTTTCATCCTGTTCCATCTTGGTCAGATATTCAATACTTCCTTTTGGAGAACACATAGATTTGTTTGACTTGGAATATTGAATTTGGAGGCTATTCAGCAATTTCAAATTTCAGGAGTGGGGTGGTGGGGAGACACTGTAAATTAAAAAATTCTTTCCTCTTCGGTTTCTACCCAAGATTGTATATTTTTTGATGGCAAAATTAGGGATTAACTATAAACATCTGTTTGTTCGATACCGATGTGGTTGTGAGAACAATTACCAAAGACATGGGCATTGGAGGAGGGGAGCTCTGCGTCCTCTTCCAGGACTCAGCAAGGACAGAGAGAAGGAGGGATGGGGAGAGGGGACCCAGAGGAGGAGGGAGAGGAACCCAGGGGAATGCACCAAGGCAGACCCTTCCTCCCCCCAGCACATGCCCCAAACCCCACCCCAACAAGTCATCCTCCACCCTCCACCCAGCGCCCAGTGTCCCTCTCCCCAGCCTCTCTGCCCTGCTCTTCCTACGTGAGTCCTCATTGTCTGAAACCTCGTTTCTTCTACAGCAGGGCATTCCTGGGAGCTTTCCAGGCTCCAAGAGATACCCTAGAGGGCTATTGGGGGATTGAATCCCGTCCTCCACAAAAGACATGTTCAACTGGGGCTTTGAGCCCTTTGTCAGCAGGGCCTTTGAAGACGCCATTATTAGTTAAGTGTCCTGACAAAAGAGGGCAGACCTCCAACCAATAGGCTGAAGTCCTTAGAGGCAAAGGAGAAGGGCCACAGCAGTAGATGGCCGAAGCAGGAGAGGCCTGAGGAGGTGACATGGGACAGAGGACTGCCTCCACCAGAAAGCTACAGACCTGATGTGGGGCTTCCAGCCTACAAAACTGGGAGCCAATAAACTCTCGTTGTTGAGGCCAACCAGCGCGTGGAACTTTTTTACGGCAGCCCTGGCAGACAGAGACCAGGACAGAGGCTAGGCAAATGAGACTGCTCTCACAGTGGCGATCATCTATGTGTGGAAACAGGCACTGAGCACCTCGATTCATGACAAATAGGTTAATTAAATCTATGGTAGGTGAGTGCCACAGAGGAGACATACACAGATCTGCTCATGAATCCTAGGATCTGACAGGGTCTGGGGGTCGGGGGGCGTCTCTGGGAGAATGATCTTAAAGTAGAACTTGGAAGGATGAGAAGGAATTAGCCAAGCAAGAAAAAAGAATGGCCTATGCAAAGGCCCTGTGGTAGGAGAAACATTTAGATTGGGGGCCAAAAAAAAGCCAGTGAGTGCAGAGAACAAGCCGTAGGGGAGGGTGTGGCCAGAGCCTTGGCACCACGGGGACCCTCCAGAGGTTTTTAGGTAGGGCCAGGGAGCAAGAGCAGATCTGTGCTGTGGGGAGATTCCCCTGAGAGAACCTGGGAAAGGGATGGAAGGGGAAAGAGGGCCATGGGGAGACCCGTTAGGAGGTGTGGTCTGCGTGAGAGCTGATGGCACCTTGGGTGAAGACGGCAGCAGTGCGCAGAGCCAGGATGAGCTGGTGAAACTCGGGTCCCTGGGAGCTTGTGCTGCCATCTGCCCCAGGGGAGAGGACAAGGAGGGTGCGGGCAGTGTGTGGGAGTCCAGGAGTCTGGCCTTGGATGCTGTGAAGGCGCCTGTAAGACAGCCAAGGGAGCGTCAAGAAGACCCCGGATTTAGGAGGCTGGACCGAGGGAGAGGTCTGGGTCACAGGGACACACCTGGGAGTTTTCAGCACGAGGCTAAGTTGGAGTAAGAGAAGCAGGGGCTGAAGGTAGACACCCAAGGCATGAAGTTGAGAAGAAGAAGAGGGGTCCTAGGAGGAGAAAGCAGAGAGGTGGGAAAGAAGCGGGACAAGGGGGTGCCACGGAATCCAAGGGAATCAGATTTCGGGGCGAGGGAGGGGCTCCTTGCTCTGGAGTGGTCAAGAAACGAGGGCTGCCAGTTATAGCCAGGCCCTGTTTCGGGGAAGCTGTCCATTTCATCCCCACAAAGTAAGTTATATGATGGGCCTCGTTTCACAGAGAGGAAAACCGAGGCCCCAGGAGGCAGAGGGACCCTGCCTACGGCCCCACCGCCGGAACGGGACAGTGGCAGGTTTGAACCACCGCATCTGGCTGCCTCCTAATGCTAGGCTTCCAGAAGCGAGCTCTGGATTTACTGGCACGGTCTTGGGTGGCCCCCGAGAGCAGCGTTGGTGGCGTGATGAGGGAGAAAGACGGGCGCAGGGCGTGGGAGGAAGACAAGGCTTCTGGGACCTTTAACTGTGAATGTTCTGGTTAGTTATTGCTGTGGGGGAAATTATGCCAAATTTTATTGCCTTAAAACAGCAAAGGTTTCTTTTCCTCATGACTCTCTGGGTTGACCAGGTAGTCCTTCTGCTTCACTCAAGGTTGCCTTAGGTCCTGGGATGATCGTCGCTCAGTCTTGCAGATCCGCAGGGCTCCCTCGTGCCACAGGCTGATATCTCGGCTGCTCAGCCGGGCTCGGCTCCATGTCGTCTCTCATCCCCCAGCATGTTGGCTTGAAACTGTTCTCAGAGCAAGTCCCAAGTTCAAGGACCCTTGGGGCTGAGCTCAGAACTGCTATACCTTTAATTCCACCACAGTCTCTTGGCCAACATGGATTCAACTCGTGTGAGTTCTGATGAAATAACGGGTGAACATGGATGATCCTTGAAGACAAAATGCCGAGTAAAATAAGCCAGACACAAAGGGACAATTATTATAGGATTCTAATTATAGGAAATA